>NC_058132.1:653607140-653666456 GCF_016433145.1 Gracilinanus agilis
TATCAATAAGTACATGAGAAAGTGTTCCAAATCTCTAATAATTAGAGAAATGCAAATCAAAACAACTCTGAGGTATCACCTCACACCCAGCAGATTGGCTAAAATGAAAGAAGGGGAGAGTAATGAATGTTGGAGGGGATGTGGCAAAATTGGGACATTAATGCATTGCTGGTGGAGTTGTGAACTGATCCAGCCATTCTGGCTGGCAATTTGGAATCATGCTCAAGGGGCTATAAAAGAATGCCTGCCCTTTGACCCAGCCATACCATTGCTGGGTTTGTACCCCAAAGAGATCATAGATAAACAGACATGTACAAAAATATTTATAGCTGTGCTTTTTGTGGTGGCAACAAACTGGAAAAGGAGGGTATGTCCTTCAAATGGGGAATGGCTGAACAAACTGTGGTATATGCTGGTGATGGAATACTATTGTGCTAAAAGGAATAACAAACTGGAGAAGTTCCAGGCAAACTGGAGAGACCTCCGGGAACTGATACAGAGCGAAAGGAGCAGAGCCAGAAGAACATTGTACACAGAGACTGATATACTGTGGTAAAAGAGAATGTAATGGACTTCTGTATCAGCAACAATGCAATGACCCAGGACAGCTCTGAGGGATTTATGGTAAAGAAAACTACCCACATTCAGAGGAAGGACTGCAGGAGAGGAAACACATAAGAAAAGCAACTGCTTGAACGTATGGGTCGGGGTGGACATGATTGGGGATGTGGACTCGAAATTACCACACCAATGCAACTACCAACAATTTGGAAATTGGTCTTGATCAAGGACACATGACAAAACCAGTGGAAATGTGCGTTGGCCATGGGTGGGGGGAGTGCAGGGGGTGAAGGGGAAAGTAGGAGCATGAATCAGGTAACCATGTTAAAAATGATTATTAATAAATGTTTAAAAAACAAAACAAAACAAAACCAAAAAAAACCCTTATTCCATTTCTCTTAGTTTTGCATGAATGTACATATTGGACAGAATGCTGTCTTTGGCATCAGGAGAGACTTGAGTTCAAGTTCTGACTCTGATACTTATTAGCTGCATGACCTTGAATAAGATAACTTCCTTCTCAGTCTCAATTTCCTCTCTTTTTAATGTAAGGATAATAGTACAAGTGAGCTACTATGGCCTACTGGATAGAGAGTCAACTTTAGTATCAGGAAGAACTAGGTTCACCTCCTACCTCAGGCTAATATTGGTTAGGAGATCTGGGCCAACTTATTGAACTTCTCAGTATACTCAGGAAATTCAATGAGGCTTAAAATTGCAAATCCTATGATAACCTGCATTGATAGGAGTTTCTTCACTGGGAGTTCTAGATACCAATGCGATAATATGTCTGGTCTTAAAAAATACTAATATTTGTTCCAACTTCCTCACATGGTCATCATGAGGAAAGCCCTTGGTGAACCTTAAAGAGCTTTGTAAAGGTGAACTGCTCTTGTTACTGTAATTATCATCATCATCATCATCATCATTGTCATCATCATCATCCTCCTCCTCTTTCTCATCAACCTCTATTGTATCTTCAATCCATAACTCTTGCTAGGAGCACAAAAGAAGAAAATAATATGACACAGGAGAAGAGATTCAAAGCTGTTCAAACATCTCTCAAAAAGCTATTCACTTTCCAACAATTTATCAGAAAGGCTTCAATTCCATTAAGCAAACTCCCATTTTCACATCAGAGTCTTGGAAGTCTGAGGCTTGTTTCCAAGGTGATTCCAGGATGCCTCATGATAGACTGCATGACTCAGCAGATGCTCTTGGAAACAGCCTGATGATTATCAGTTGCAGTCAGATAGCAAACCATGAGATCACCAAGTTTGCCATTCCATCTCAAACACTCCATACGAGGTCATAGTGGTAACTTGCAGGTACTTGTGCCGTAAAGAGGTCCACTTTTTTCAGAAAGGCTAGTGATGAAAATCCACTTTAGAGCTATAAACTTAAACTAGGCTTTTAATTAGGCACTGAGCAATGGACAGCTGCTAATTTCACAAGTTCTGCTCCAAAGGATTACACTCCTATCATTGGGCCCCATTTGTTGGTTGATTTGAATTCCATTGCTTAAGAAGAGTCCAATTAAGGCTGCATTAATAATGGAAATGCTTTCAAATGATTTCACTATCTCCAGAGAGGAAAAGTGGAAATACAGGGTAAGAGAAAGCTTTGTTCAACTAATTTATTTTTTTTTCATCTCCTTCCACTAATTTTAATATTTGGTCTACAAAAGATTCCAAAAATCTTATGGTCAATGAAAATATATATGAGCATCTTCTTTTGGTGTTAATAGGAGAGAATTCTTTCACTTATTTATAATTTAGATAATATAAGCATTCAAATGGTACTCAGATTTTTCAAAACCTTGTTTTATTGATATCTTTTGGCACAGTACAATACAGTGTTGGACCAGGAATCAGGAAATTGTTATTGCTGAGTCATTTTAACTGTGTCTGACTCCTCATTACTCCATTTGGGGCTTTCTTGGCAAAGATAAAGCGATGCCTTGCCATTCCTTGTCCAGCTAATTTTACATATAAGAAAGCTGAGGAAAACAACATAAAGTGAATTGTCCATGGTGACACAGCTACTAAGCATTTGGGGCTGGATTTTAACTCAGATACTCCTAACTCCAGGGCCCATTAACTTTATCCACTGAGCCACCTCAGTGCCCTGGAATCAGGAAAAGTCAAGTTTCAATCTGGCCTCAAGAATTTACTAGCCGTGTGACCCTGGATAAGTCATTTACCTCTGTCTATCCCAAGTTCCTCAAGGGGATGATAATAGCACCTACTTCCCTGAGTAGTCGTGAGGGTAAAAGGAGATGATGTTTGGATAGATAGCCCATTTTACAAATCTTAAAATACTATATTTTGGCTATTATAAAATAATATATTTTAGCTATTATTATTAGACACTCAGTACTGGCCTTTCTTTGCACAATACTTGATACATACAGAGTAAATGCTTACTTAAGAAATGTTTGTTGACTAACCAAATGATTGAGATATATTTTATCAACTCTTCTCTTAGGCCTTATGTGCTCATTTTATTTTTATAATAATCTTGATTTTACACATGTAGACCATACAATTTGGTATTTAGTTCCCCATAGTTTTAAAGATCTTTCCTAGCATGACTTTGGTGAATGTAAGTTTGTTGGAGCACTAACTCCTTGAGGGCTGGGATTGTTTTAGTTTTGTCTTTGTATTCTTAGTGGTGATGGGCATCTAGTTATATTGATTGAATTGAAGGAATGGGGTGGAAAGAATTGGAATGAGTTAGAGTGATTCGTGAGTACAACTACTGTTAGGGTTAAAATTAGCAAAGTCCTATTAGAAAAGTGAACCTGCAGGAGAGGGTTAAATAGAGAGGAGATTAATTTGAAACTGAGGATGAATGACCCTCAGATCATCTGAATACTTTGTTTATCTACCATATTAATACCTTCCATAAAAATGGGCCATCAAACTTTCCCCAAGGTAAATGGAAGAAACCACTAGACCAGGACTCTGGAGACTGAAATTTATTTTATCCGGAGGTCCAGTAGTTGGCTGCATTCATTTGAATAAATCAACCAACCAGTAATTACCTGGAACCTACTGTATGGGTAAGCACTGTGCTGAATGTTGAGCGAAAGGCAGATAAGACAAAACTAATACATGGGGTCTCTCCTATTAAAGAAGTTAGCATTTCCTTTGGGAGACAAGATGAATGAGCATGAAATGAAACAGGAAAAATCAATGTCAATATATAATCATGTCTTGAGGGATGTGACATCATTCAAAAGCAAAGGACAATGAGAGGACTAGAGGTAGAAGGATATAATGCAATGATTGTTCTAGAGTCAGAGGATATGGATTCATATATCCACTCTACCATCAAACACCTATATTCTTTGGACAAATCATTTAATTTCTCTGATCTCTAAGGTCCCTTTTAATTGTATATCTACAATATTCTCATTTAGGTTTAAATACCAGATCTGCTTCTTATTTATGACATATATGATATGGGGCAGATGACCTCACTTCTTGCAACAATTACCTCATCCATCAAATAAGAGAGAATTAGCTACTATAAAATTAAAATGAAAACAAAAATTGGGAGCTAATTCTCCATCTTGTAAAGGGACTCCTTTCCCTCTCAAGTTTGTTCCTGGTTTCTGAATTTCTAAACTATGCTATCTCAACCTAGAACATCCCTTAGCTCCCAGAGCTCCCTTATCCCAAAATATCCAACCGCTTTCATGGTCCTCTCCACATGAAACATTACACTGCAAGATCTGTCCCTTTCTTCTACTAATGAACTCCTCCTGGAGCCTCCATTTTGTGGATGATCCAAGGATGACTTTGGTTCTCTTTTCCAGATTTCTGAATTTCTGGCTCATTTAGCCTCCTTAGGATTTTAGCCCTGTAAGGGCAGGGACTCAGTTTTTGCTTATATGTGTTTCCCTAGCACTTAGGACTGTATCTGGCATATAGTAAGATGTTTATTAACTGTCTGACATCTCACGTATTATGAAGATCAAGGCTAAGCTGGATTGTGTCTAGAGTATGGCAGTAAAAATGGAAGAACTCAATCAATCAATCAGCAGCAACAATAACAACACTAACAGCAGCAACAAATAACATTTATATGGTGCTTTAAATGTGTGTGTGTGTGTGTGTGTCTGTGTCTGTGTGTGTGTGTGGAATATGGCACCCAGGTGGTACAGTGGATAGACTACTCTATCTGTAGTCAGAAAGACCTGAGTTCAAATCTGACCTGAGATACTTAGTAGCTCTGTGACCTTGAGCAAATGATTTGACCTTATTTGTCTCAGTTACCTCATGTAAAATGAGATGAGAAGAATAGTAAACCATTTGGGTATTTTTGCCAAGAAAACTGCAAATGGGGTCATAAAGATTCAGGTAGTGCTGAAATGACTAAACAATAACAATGATATTCAGAATATATAAATGATGAATACAAGGTAATATTGGGAAGGAGGTCATTGAAGTAGGATATCGAAAAAGGCTTCACTTGGAAGATGTCACTTGAGCTGAGTCTTAAAGGAACCCAGAGAAACTAAGAGGTGGAGAAAAGGAAGATGAACATTCAAGACAATACAGAAAGAATGAAATGGGATCCAGGTTATCATGTGTGACAAACAGATGGGCTAGGATGGAAGAATTGTTGACTGTATAGAGTATGACAATGTATAAGAAAAATAGAAAAATATGGAGGACTTGTGAAAAGCTTTAAATTCCAGAGGAGATTCATGACTTGCTCACAGTAGATAGTTAATAAGTGGCTGTTGCTCTTGATATGAAGCGATTGATCAGCCTGTAGCTCAGGAGTACAGGGTGATTCGCTGTATTGTTTCCATCTCCCTCCTGTGATTACTTCCTGTTCTCTTCTCATGGCTACTTCCTCCAAGTACATATTAAAAACATCTAGAAAAAGGAAAATCCAAAAGCTAATCATATAGCTGGGTTGCATTTTTGTCATCGTGTGTTTTATTTCAAGAAATCCTCAAAATTCTCCAATTGGGAGTTCATGGTCATTGAACCTGGACTAAAGTTTTTCTTTGAGCTCAATGAGAGAAAGGATTCCTATGCAAAAGATTAGAGAAACCCTTTTAAGGTAGAGGCAATGAATGTATTGTTTGCTAAGCAAACTTCTGCTCTCAATTGCTTGCTACTAGGGAAAGCCTAATTTCAAATAATCTTTAATTTATTTCTTCTGACTTGGTCCTCAATTGGAGTTTCTTAATGTCTTGAAATCACTATAGCACCCTTTTGGCCAAGTATTCTATCCTTCTGACTTGTCATTTATTGGTACTGCTTGTCTTCCCATCTCTGTTTGACTCCCCTCCCCCAATATGCTGAATTAGCAAAGTTTATAGTATTCCTAAACCTAGGGGTTTATGGGGTGTGCAGAGAAGACTAGCCCATCTAGTGTGAGGGCTGGTTATACACCTTTGGTTTCCACCTTTCTACCTAACTCTCACCTGAAGCTGTAACATTGGCAGTGACCATATTCTGGTAAAACTACCTGAGCAGGCAGGCTAAACCAGGTTAAAGGTAAAAACAGAACTCAAACCTGTCAGTGACATCCCTCTAATTCTCTAACATGTGAAGACTTTCCCCCAGCAAAATGGAAAGATGAAAGCAATTCATTGTATCAGTCATTAATGTGGTAGAAGCAGGCACTATGGAGCCCTTAAAGAAATGATGGTGAACTTTTTAGAGACTGAGTGCCCAAACTGCAACCCTCATGTAACATGTGAGCCCCCATCTTACCCCAGACAGGAGAGGGAAGAAGTACTCCCACTGGAGTGTATTTGGTAACCCACTAGAAAGATGTATAAGGTTCTCTCCTCCCTCTCAGCTACCCCTCCTTACTGGGAGACAAATAGGGGTTTCTTGAGAAAATAGGGTCCCCTGCAATGTTGTGCTGGGGTTTAGGGGTTAAAGGGAAGTTATCCCCTCAAAGGGAAATGAGTGTAACCCCACTAGGATGCTGGTACCAGTCAGGGTACACAGAAGCCTCCCCTTATTTCCCTGCTCAAGGTCAGGCTAAAAATAGAGATCAGCTTGCCTCCCTTCCTTAACCCCCTCACTCTGCCTCTCACCAATAGGATACATGCAGATCTGACTAGAGAAATAAAGGTTTTATTTTAGGAACTGATAAAAAAGAAAAGGAGATGGGGTTCACAGGAAAGAGGGTGTAGGGTAATTTCCTAAGATCCCCTAGTCCTTGATTCAGACCCCAAGAATATGATCACTGTGTTCACCAAAGCAGTTTCACTGGGCCATTCCATGCCCCAGATTATATTTCTATATCATGAATGGTATTACATTCAGAGGGGATATTGCAGGGCAAAGCCCAAGACAAATGGGGTCTAACTATCGGCTCCCCAATGGAAGTCCAGACACCCCTGCCCAACTCAGTTGAAGCTGTTGTTGGATATTCAATGAACTTCAGGAACCAGTATAAATCAAGAGTAATGGCAAGTCTTCTTAGGAGGTCTGAGGAAAACCTCCAGGGCTCACTTCAGAGGGTCTCACAACCAAAATACAACCTCCTTCCTACTTGGCTTCCCTCCAAAGCTGCCCCTTCTGGCTCTTCTGTTCCAGAACCCTTTTCTCCTCACCAATGGTCACTGATCCTGCTTCCTCAGTGTTCTAACTGCCAAAGTTCCAAAATGCCCTGGCTTGCATTGCATCTCTACCCACTGGACTTCAATGATTCTAGAAGAGAGGGAGACCGAAGACTTTGTACAGCTCTGCCTCTATTAAATCCAACTCACCAAGATATCAGCCTATGATATCTTTGGTCCTCTTTGAAAACAAGAGATGAACAACAGTGTTCCTAAAAGAAAAGTATGTAGGCAATAATGTCAGATAAAAATAATTAGAAGAGTAGATTTCTTAGGTCCCTAACAGAAATGAAATGATATGACTCTGCCTTTTCTGATGTTTATAAAAAACATGATATAATTGAAAGATGACTGTTTTTTTTTAAACCCTTGTACTTTGGTGTATTGTCTCATAGGTGGAAGATTGGCAAGGGTGGGCAATGGGGGTCAAGTGACTTGCCCAGGGTCACACAGCTGGGAAGTGGCTGAGGCCGGGTTTGAACCTAGGACCTCTCATCTCTAGGTCTGACTCTCACTCCACTGAGCTACCCAGCTGCCCCAAAGATGACTGGAGAGCAATATGATTTGGGTTCAAATTCTTAACCTACCTCTTTCTACCTGTGAGACCTTGAGTATGGTTCTTTCTGTGTCTTGATTTTTTCAGCTATACAATGAGAAGACTAGACTAGAAGAACTTCAGATCCAAAATATATGATAATAATAATAACTCATCCAAATAACCCAAGATTCTTTGCTTACAACAACTCTTTAGGGGGGGCAGGATAAATATTTCTATCCCTGTTTTACAGAGGAGGATATGGAGAGTAAGAGAAGTGTAGAGATTAAAATCTCCATTTATACAGAAGTTTGGTAACTTGCCTAAGGTCACAGAAAATAGCCAATGTGTGGAGGGAGATTCAAGTCCATGTCTAGGAATTCCAAGCCTACAGCTCTAATTCCTGTCTCGCAATGCTGATGCAAAACCAGTGATACTTGGATCTTTTTGTCCCTTCTGGGAAACAATATTGAAGGCATGCATTTTGTCTTTTGGGAGGAAGTTGGCATTTGACTATGAATTTAATGATAGTATGAGATGCTTTTGTGTTTTGTCATGTTTACTGATATGGAAAATATAAGCCTTAAATCTTCTAGATTGCATGCTAATTAGAACTGTGTAATAAATTTTGCTTTTGGGGGATGGGGAAGTGCAGGGAAGCTGAACTCATTGATCTCTTCTACCTGTGCCCCTTTAAAAAAGAAATTTCTGTATTCTGTCCTAGAAATAATATTCAGTTTTGAAACATCACACTTGGCAAGAGGCTTTGAGTTATTTTACCCAAGTCAGGGACTGGGAATTAAGCCTTCAAAGTTTCAAAGTCTTCAAACATATGTACGTATTATTATTCAGCAGCATTCAACTATAAACTTACTGCACTTTCCACAACCAATTAATAAATATGCATTCAAGGCAAAAAAGAAGTGTGGGCATCCAAAGGTTTGGGTTTCAAAGTGTGGGCATCAATATAAATGTCATCTGAAAAGTTGACCAAAGTCAATTTAATGTTTTGTAGGACTAAGATGACCCTATGGACCCTGAAGCTTATTTGAAGCTCTTTACATTATTCCCAGAGGTTCAGAGGAGAATCTTCATTTTTCTGTAAGAAGCCGAATGACCAAACATCATTTAGAGATGAAGATGTCATTTGAAACCCAACTTCCAAAAAGTAGGAGGCTACACTTGCCTTGACTGTCTTTCCAGGAATGACAGTTTTCACTGAGCAAGCTATATTCTTCAGTGCCTTTCTCCTTGGTTTTTGTTTTTTATTATTTTTAACATTCTTTTTTAAACATCTGAGTTCTAAATTCTCTCCCTTCTTCTCAGCCTCCCTCTCTTTCTTTCAACCCTCTCCCCTCTCTGAGATGGTAAACACTTTGATACAAATTTCACATGTACAATTATGTGAAATGTTTCTTTATATTTGTCATTTTGGAGAAAAGATCTCAAACCAAAAAAGAAAGATAGAAAGTGAAATACAGTATGTTTTAGTCTTCATTCAGATGCCAACCATCCTTTCTTTAAAAAAAAATCCTTACCTTCTGGCTTAGTTTTGATTTTAATGCAAATGAGTTGTATGGACTAGGCAGTTGGGGTCAACTGACTCTTCCAGGGTCTTGAAGCCAGGTTTGAATCCATGTCTTTTTGACTCCAGGTCTGGTGCTCTATCTGCTATGCAACCCTTCCATCAGTTCTTTCTCATAAGGCAGAGGTATTTTTCATCATGAATCTCTGAGATTATCTTGGACCACTATATTAAGAATATCTAGATCATTCACACTTGTTCATCAAACAATATAACTGTTACTATGTACAATATTCTTTTGGTTCTGCTCACTTCACTTTGCATCAAATTCATGTAAATTTTTTAAGCTTTTCTGAAAAAAATCCTGCTCATCATTTCGTATAACACAGCAGTATTCTATTATAATCATATACCATAATTGAGGGACATCCCCTCAATTTCTAATTCTTTGATATAGAACTGTAATAAATATTTTGTACAAGTAGGTCCTTTTCCCTCTTTCTTTATCTCTTTGAGATATATACTAGAAGTGGCATTGCTAGGTCAAAGAGTATGAATGGTTTTAGAGTCCTTTGCGTTTAGTTCCAAATTTCTTTCCAGAGTGGTTGGATCAGATCACAACTTCAACAGTATATTAGTGTCCCAAATTTTCCACATTCTTCCAAAATCTATCATTTTTTTCTACTTTATTGGCCAATCTAATAGGTGTGAGGTGGTTTCTCAGTGTTTTAGAACATTTTTTTCACATGACTATATATGACTTTGGTTTGTTCATCTGAAAACTGCTTGCTTGTATCTTTTGATCATTTACCAACTAGAGAAAAATGGATAGTTTATAAATTTGATTTAATTCTCTCTATATTTGAGAAATAAGATCTTTATCAGATATTCTTGCTATAAAAAATTTCCCCCAGTTTTCTGCTTTCTTTATGATTTTGCTTGTATTGATTTTGTTTGTAAAACCCCTTTTCAGTTTAATATAATCAAAATTATACATTTTACTTCTCATTAATGCTCTCTATCTCTGGTTTAGTCTTAAAATCTTCCCTTATCTATAAGATCAGACAGGAAAAAAATGAAGATAAAATTTAACTAAATCAGGAAAGCTAACAGAACTAGAATCTTTGCATTCATGAGGAAAAAGGGAATTATCATGAAGTTATAATGATTTCCCATTTTAAAATGCCTTAGAGCTTCCTTACCTCTCATCTTCTGAAATGTTTTTTGCAGAGATAATTTCCAAAATGCATTTATAAAAATACTTTCAGAATTTGCTTTGAATGACATAAGATGTGAAAAATGATTCAAATTATTTAAGTTTCTGAATAAAAAAGAGTAAAGCAGATGTGTGTGTGTGCCTAGATGATCAAAGTTAGTAGGATGAACTTAATGAGCCTTTTAGAGAATTGGCTTTTCTCATGTTTCTAGCTAGGTGGAAGGGCTAAATTGTTGCCATATGGATACTCATTGTGTCCTTTCTTTGTGCATCTCTTATATTGAAGGGAATTTTTTCCTTTCCCTAACTGTTCCCAGAATCACAAGATCTTGACGTTGGAAAGGACTTCAGGAGTGATCCAATCCTAACACAGTTATTTAGGAATACTGTCTATAACATACACAACAAATTGGCCTCCTGTTTTCACTTTGAAGACTTCTCTCAATGGGCATCCTTTTGCTTGTGAAGTAACCCATTCTAGTTTAGACAATTCTAAATGTAAGAAAAAATGTGTGGGGTTTTTTTTTCTTATAGAGAACTTATGTCTATAATCTAGGTCCAAGTAGAACAAGCACAATTTCTTCTACCAGACAAATCCTTTGAACTCTTGAAGAGAACTTTTATGTTCTCCTGAAAATTCTTCCAGTTAACCATCATTTCTTTCACTTTTCCTCATGTGATATCCTTTCCAATCTCTTATCATCCTGGTCACCCTCTATTGGTTGCTCTCTTTGTTGTAAATTACCTTGCTAACACATGGTACCTAGAAATAAGCATGATATTCCAGATATGTACTCTAAATGGGATTGAACACAGCAGAACTAACATTTACCTAATCCTAGAAATGATGCTTAAGTCAATTACCTTTTTCAGCTGTCATGTACTGTATTGACCGCTCACATTGAGCTTACAGCCTACTGCAGAATCAAGATGATTTTTCTACAAATTGCTACAATCTATACTTCTCCAGTTTTGTTTGTGAAGGTGATTTTTTTAAGTCCAATTGTAAAACTTTACATTTATCTCTATCAAATTTCACTTGCTTAAATTCAGTTTATCCTTCCAGCCTAAAGAGATATTTGGGGATCTTGAATTTATCATCTAACATGTTTGCTGTCACTTACGGCTATGTATCACCTAGGTATCTTCACCCGAGGCATTGATAAAAATGTTTAAAAGGAATGAAGGACAGATTCCTAGCTCACTCTGAGAGACTTCTTTTTAATTTGATGCTAACCACAAAAACAATGAATAGCTCTTTCATTCTTTTCATCCAACCAATAACAATATCAAGCTGTCTAGCTTGATGTTTAGCTCACGTATTTTGCATTTTATCCGTAAAGAAAAATATGGCAGTTGTTTTTTTTTTTTCTGTCAATACTTTGTGGATACCAATTCAAACTATGTCTATGGCATCCCCTAATCTACATTTGACTTTTCAGTTACCAAATGTATTTCTAAGTGTGTTGCTGCTCTTTTCTTTTCTTTTTCCAAGTTACATCAATCAAAATTTGACATGTGTATGAAATGATGACTAATTAGCTGTTATAATGGATTCAGGGAAGCAATTTGTCTTTTGGCAGCCAGAAATTTGAAAAATTAATCAGTGTTTAGCAAGGCTTTCCAATCCTTTTATTCTTAAAAGAGGAAACAAAGTTAGTTTCTGTTTTGAATATGCTGTATGCCCATATACTGAATAGGAAAGTAATTGTAGTCGAGAATAAAAGAAATTGATAGAGTTGGTTTGCCAAACTTTCCACACTATTTATGTGGTTCAGTAGCACTTAATCAGGACTTGGTTGAAATAACAAGAGAATGAATGAATGAATGAAAAAGTCCACAATGTGCCAAATTTTTTCCTATGTTTTAGGAATACAAATTCAAAAAATGGGACATTTCTATATTCAAGAAACTTATGTAACTTTTAATAGGGAGCATCCAAGGAAGAAAGTTTTGACCTGGAAAATGTCACAAATAGTGAGCGAAGTCATTTGATTAAGTCCCAAACTGATCTCTCTCTCTCTCTTTCTTTCTCTGTCTTTCTGTCTCTCCCTCTTTTCTCCCCTGAATTGAAAGGTCTTTTTTAGAAATGTTTTATTTTGCTCTAATTTCCTGTAGAAATGATCTTTAACATTCATTTAGAATTTTTTTATTTCCAAATTCTCTCCCTCCCTCTCACCAAAACTTCCCCCTCCCTTCTTTGAAATACATTTGATGGTAAGCAATATGATATAGATTTTACATGTGCAATCATGTAAAACATTTTTCCATATTAGTCATTTTGTGGAATATATTTCAAACAAACAAAAAAAGAAAGTGAAATATAATATGTTTTGGTTTATATTTCTACTCCGCCAGTTCTTTCTCTGGAGGCAGAAGGCATTTTTCATCATGAATCCCTTGGAATTGTTCTGGATCCTTGCCTTGTTGACAATAGTTGTCATTCACAGTTAATCATCTTACATTATTGTTGTTACTGTGTACAACATTTTACTGGTTCTGCTCACTTCACTTTTCATTACCTCTTATGAATCTTTCTAGGGTGTGTGTGTGTGTGTGTGTGTGTGTGTGTGTGTGTGAGAGAGAGAGAGAGAGAGAGAGAGAGAGAGAGAGAGAGAGAGAGAGAATCTTGTCATTTCTCATGGCACAATAGTACTCTTATCATATAACACAACTTAGTCAGCCATTCCCCAGTTGATGGACATCAACTTAATTTACAATTTTTTAAAATAATTTTTATGTTTTATAAAAGTTATCATGGTTACATGATTCATGTTCTTACTTTCCCCTTCACCCCCTGACCTCCTCCTCCCCACCCCCTCATAGCTGAAGCACATTTCCCCTGGTTTTAACATGTGTCATTGATCAAGACTTATTTCCAAATTGTTGATAGTTGCATTGGTGTGGTAGTTTCAGGTCTACATCCCCAGTCATGTCCATCTCAACTCATATGTTCAAGCAGTTGCTTTTCTTCTGTGTTTCCTCTCCTGTAGTTCTTCCTCTGAATGTGGGTAGCGTTCTTTACCATAAGTCCCTCAGAATTGTTATGGATCATTGCATTGCTGCTAGTACAGAAGTCCATTACATTCTATTTTACCACAGTATATCAGTCTCTGTGTACAGTGTTCTTTTGGCTCTGCTCCTTTCACTCTGCATCAATTCCTAGAGGTCTTTCCAGTTCACATGGAATTCCTCCAGTTTATTATTCCTTTTAGCACAATAATATTCCAGCACAAGCATATACCACAGTTTGTCCAGCCATTCCCCAATTGAAGGGCATACCCTCATTTTCCAGGTTTTTGCCATCAAAAAAAGCATGGCTATAAATATTTTCGTAAAAGTCTGTTTATCTATGATCTCTTTGGAGTACAGACCCAACAATGGTATGGCTCGATCAAAGGGCAGGCAATCTTTTATAGCCCTTTGAGTGTAGTTCCAAATTGCCATCCAGAATGGCTGGATCAGTTCACAACTCCACCAGCAATGCATTAATGTCCCAATTTGGCCACATCCCCTCCAACATTCATTACACTTATTTTAGCCAATTTGCTAGGTGTGAGGTAATACCTCAGCATTGTTTTGATTTGCATTTCTTTAATTATTAGAGATTTAGAGCACTTTCTCATGTGCTTATTGATAGTTTTGATTTTTTTATCTGAAAATTGCCTATTTATGTCCCTTGCCCATTTATCAATTGGAGAATGGCTTAATTTTTTATACAATTGATTTAACTCCTTGTATATTTGAGTAATTAGACCCCTGTCAGAGTTTTTTGTTATAAAGATTTTTCCCCAATTTGTTGTTTCCCTTCTGATTTTGGTTGCATTATTTTTATTTGTACAAAAGCTTTTTAATTTAGTATAATCAATCATCACATTCACATTCAGAGTTATAACTAACAGTTGTGTATTCCCCAACATTTTGCTAACCTCTCTTAGTTCTACCCCTTCTTCTTATGCTATTTCCTTTTAAACCAGTAAGCTTTGTCCCCTCCCTTGATTTACTGCCCTTTCTACCCCCTCCCTTATTATTCCCCTATTTTTATTTTTAAGGCCTAATGAATTCCCTCTCTCTTCTCCTCCTCTCCCTTTTTTGACCTCCTCACTCCTCTCCTCCCCTTGGTTTATCCCTTCTGACTTTCTCTGCAGGGTTAGATAGAGTTCTCTATCTCAATAGATATAGCTACTCTTCCCTCTCAGGGTTAATTCCACTGAGATTAAGGTTTAAATATTACCTCTTAATGCTCTCTTCCTCTCCTTCTTATAATAGTATTCATCCCCTCCCCTTCCCATGCCTTCTTTGTGTATAATAGAATATCCTATTTTTCTTATTCATTCAAGTTTCTCTTGGTGTCCTCTACTATTTGCCCCCCTCTTTCCCACCCACCCCCTTATTATCTTAGACCATTTAGAACTCCAACCTCTCCCTGTGAATAATTCTTCTAATTACTGTAATAGTGGCTACTATAATAGTGAATAGAGTTCACTACAGAGAATTACACATAACATTTCTCCATATAGGAATACAAATAATTAGATCTTATTGAAGCCCTTAAAGAGGCAAATTTAAAATTAAGAGTTTTCTTTCTTTCCCCTCTGTTTCTTATTTACTTTTTCATGTTTCTCTTGGTTTTTGTGGTTGGATATCAAACATTCCATTTAGTCCTGGTCTTTTCTGTGCAAATACTTGAATCTTCTATCTTGTTGAATGCCCATAATTTCCCCTGGAAGTATATAGTCAGTTTTGATGAGTAGGTGATCCTTTGTTGTAGACCCAGTTCTCTTCCTTTCTGAATATCCTATTCCAAGGCTTGCAGTCTTCTAGTGTAGAGGCTGCCATATCCTGTGTGATCCTGATTGGTGCTCCTTGATATCTGAATTGTCTCTTTCTGGCTTCTTGTAAAATTTTTTTCTTTTACTTGGAAGCTCTTGAATTTGGCTATTATATTCCTGGGGGTTGTCTTTTCAGGGTTTAGTTTAGAAGGCGATCTATGGATCCTTTCAATGTATATATTGACTTCTTGTTGTAGAAGTTCAGGGCAATTTTGCTGAATAATTTCCTTTAGTGTGGAGTCCAAATTTCTATTAATTTCTGCTTTTTCAGGAAGACCAATGATTCTCAAATTATCTCTTCTAGACCTGTTTTCTTGATCTGTCAATTTCTCAGTGAGATATTTCATGTTTCCTTCTATTTTATCTGTCTTTGGATTTTGCTTTATTTGTTCTTGTTGTCTTGAGAGATCATTGGCTTCTACTCGCCCAATTCTTGTCTTTAGAAACTGGTTTTCTGCTATATTCTTTTGATTTTCCTTTTCAATTTGGTCTATCCTGTTTTCCAGCTGTTTGATTTTGGTCTCCAATTTGCTTATTAATTCTTTTGATTTGGGGGCATCTTTTTCTAATTGCCCAATTCTAGCCTTTAGAGACTGGTTTTTGGCTATAATCTTTTGATTTTCCTTTTGAATCTGGTCTGTTTTGTTTTTCAAGGCTTCCAGCTGGTCATTTCTGGTCTTCAATTTGCGTATCAATTCATTTGATTTCTGAGCCTCACTTTCTAATTGCGAAATTCTGCTTTTTAAACTGTTATTTTCTTGCCAGTTCTCTACCATCTTTCTCATAATCTCAGATTTGAACTCTTCAAAGCTTGTGACCAGTTTTCATTTTTTTGGGAAGGTTTGGATATGTTTACTTGTTTGTTCTCCTCTGCTGTTTGCTTTGTTGTCTGGATTTTTTCTGTGTAAAAGTTGTCAAGTGTTAAAGATTTCTTCTTGATCTTTCTCTTCTGGGGTTTTTGTCTCTGGCTTGCCATTGTTAGCCCAGTGCCCTCTCAGCTTTATCCTCATGCCCAGGGTCTGTCTGTGCTCTTTGGGCTCCTGAGGTATCAGATCTAGTTGTTCTCAGGGTCAAGCCTACTGGTGGTCCCCTTGCTTGTTCCTCTGCTCGAAGCTCCTTTAACAGTCTCAGGGCACTGCTTCCACAGTCGTGCACCCCTCTGCACTGGGTCCTCAACCAAGGTCCATGCCTGCACTCAGGATCCATGTCTGCAGCTGTGACTGAGCTTGTGCTCAGGGTCTGTGTTCAAAGTCCACACTTTCTTTAGCCTCTTGGGGTCTTAAGCCTCGCTGCTCTCAGGAACAGGCTCTGGTGACCCCAGGTAGCTGCCAATGACTTAATGGGTGCCCCAAACTTGCTCTAGCTCTTGTGCGCCAGATTTGGCCCTGTAGGTGGTGTGGGGGAGGGAGTTGCTCAGCTTGCATTTTAGTAGAGCTATTTCACCCCTTTATACGCCCCAATCCCACGTACCTTCAATGCTGCGCCCTGTTGTGGGGTCCCTTCATTCATCTGGATTTGTTTTTATGTCCCCTTGAGGAGTCCTATATGTTTTGGTTAGGAGAGGTTAAACAGCTGCTTTTAACTCTGCCGCCATCTTAACCCAGAACTCTAATTTACAATTTTTTTCTACCAAAAAAAAAAAGAGTTCCATGAGTATTTTTATAAAAATAGGTCTTTCCTCATTTAAAAAATCTCTTTGAAATACAGACCTAATAATGGTATTGCTAGGTCAAAGAGTAGGCTGAGTTTTAGAGCCCTTTGCACAGACTTCAAAATTGTTCTCCAGAATGGTTGGATCAGATAGCAACTGCACCAAGAGCACATTAGAAGGTTTTTAAAGGGAATGCTCATTTTTGCCTTGTTTCTTCAGACCTTTACATGTGTGGAAGAGAATTCTTTATTCTCTTTGTCTATTTTGAGTTAATCAAACAAAAACTTAAAAACAACCCCTACTTAACACTAAGTAAGGGAGTTCACAGTCACTTATTTGGAGAGCTCCACCCTTATAACTCAGTCAGAAACTTGTGAAACCTATGATTAGAGTTGACAACTTCAAAGGTCTTTGATAAGAGTTGACACCTTCAGAAAATGAGATGTGTGAATCCCACAGAAACTGCCCTCTGGACATTGCTGGACAATTTGGAAACTGTGACTGGCCCATATGAAAAGGGGAATGGACAATAAATCACCATAAAAGCAAGCCCTGAACTCCCTCAGAGGATATTGTCTTTGAGAAAATGGTCTGAAGAGATTGTCTTCTGGAAATAGTCTTCTGACTGGGGAGAGTCTTCAAGGGAAGGGAACTTTGCTAGAGACTGTGGCTTGGATCATGGGCTTGGAGCTTGGCTTCAATTTGGACTCTGACTCTTGGACTACTTTGTTGGGTGAGTGAAAGGCTGACTCCTTTCCAAGTTTCAGGAGAGACTAGCTTCCACCTTGGAGGAAGCCCCATGGTTACTCACCACCAGCCTTCCTGGCTGAGAGCTAATTAATCTCTGCCTGGATTAAGTAAACCAAAGTAAAACATTTTTGTTGATAGACTAGATAACCTCTCTAACCTCCTCACATTTTTCTTCTTTATTGTTTCTTCTCTATTTGTATATATTTGTAAATAAATGTCCGATTCAATATATAATAAATTCTGGCAACCATGTAATTTCATATAATCATTGTCCAATCATTAATTTTTACCTTTTATACATAGTACCCAGCATTTAGTACATTTGCCTAGTAAATGTTTGGTTGATTAGATCCATAATTTATGAAGTGTAGAGAAATGGGTTTGTTTTTACTTCTATAGATTTAGCACCTACCATAGTTCCCAATATATATTATATGCATTTAATAATAGTAATAGTAATAATTATTATTATTATTATAATAATAGCCCAAAATGACATTTACCTTTAAGATTTGTAAAGTCCTTTACAATTATCTCATTGATATTATTTTGTCTTGATTAATAATTACTTACATATAGGGAAGTCCCAAGAAGAATCAGTCTTCCTGGGTATGGTAATTCATGCATTTTTAGGGATTCTTAGGTTTGAAAACTGATACTGGCCTCCTTTTAGGAAGGTAGGATCCCCACCCCTCATCCCCATTTCCTCAATGGTCCTCCCTCCCCTCTGTCTACTTTTCTTAGCCAATAATTCACTGGAGAGTAGATTTCAAAGGGAACTTGGAATATTTCAAACCAAGAAGTTCTTGAGGCTTACTCTCAGGCTGCAAATTTTCAAGCATGTGGTTTTGGCCTCAGGCATTACATATATTCTGCCTCTCTTTTATATTGAACATTTTGGGGGTTTATGAGAAGTTCTGCCCTGAAGGAAAACTTTGAGTAGAACTGACTTAGGCAACTGTGTGTGTGCTCTCTTTCCCTAAGGGTATGCCTTTCTGTATGAGTGTGTTTGGGGATGGGAGGGAACAGTAAGTAGAGGCAGAGACTTCTAGAAAAAGCCAATAGTGGAGGGCCTCTTTAAGGATATTTGAAAATTTGCTGGATCAGCCTATTTAAATAGCATTGTATTACCATCATTTATTCATTAAGAGTTTTAATTTGCATAACACATTGTCTCAGAGAAAACTTTCAATAGGTTGGCCAGATATGTGTCTGTGTTTGCACAGAAATTGAAAAGGGGAAAAAGGAGAATGGACTTTGACATTCCTGAAAACCTGCAGGCATTAATTGCTCAGAGAAGTGCAAAGAATAAGGAGGAAGGAGGTCAGGGAAGAGGCATGAGACCACAATAAGATCTGGCCAAGGGTAGGAAAAATGATCTGGGGAATCACATCCACAACAATTTTCTGATGATTTTTGTAAAAAGTGACTTCTAAGACTGTTGCCAAGTCAACTGGAGACCAACCTGTCAGGATTCTTTGATGTGGGGCTGTGGTTTAGGTGAAAAACAATGTTTATAACTAAGTGCCTTTGGCACTTCCAGTGATAAATCCACTGAGATAGTGTCAAGGATCACTTCCTTTGTTGATGTTACTTTCTGTTTTAATCAAAGGGAAAGTCTTCCTCTAAGGTTTCTCTGGTACTGGCTGAGTCAGTACTCAGGTCTTATCAGGATTGTAGTGATGGCAGAAGACCAGATCTAGGCAGTGGTCTGCTCCTGCTCTACAGGGCCAGGCCAGACAAACAAATAGGTAAGCTCTCTGATGGTTGGTAAACTTTTATTTTTGTCTTTATAATTTTTGTGTCAGTCACTTACGAGTACTTAATAAATGCTGATTCACCTCTGTTCTTTCAGAACAAACAGGTGAAAGACCAGGCTTTGGGATCATGTTCTCATGGGACAAAACCCCAGAAATGTACACAAATTCATATCTGAGTACATGCAGAGAGTGGCAGCTAGGTGATGCAGCAAATAAAGCATTGTTTCCAATCACTGCTATTTTATAGGCTTGGATCTATTTGGACACAGCTGGTGAGCTACTGCCTCTCTTATATCCTGGCTCATACTTCAACCATTCTTCACATTACTGAAGTAATTTTTTTAAAACCCTTAATTTTTGTGTATTGGCTCATAGGTGGAAGAGTGGTAAGGGTAGGCAATGAGGGTCAAGTGACTTGCCCAAGGTCACACAGCTGGGAAGTATCTGAGGCCAGATTTGAACTTAGGACCTCTCATCTCTAGGCCTGACTCTCAATCCATTGAGCTACCCAGCTGCCCCTACTGAAATAATTGTTGATGTGGGCACAGGAACCTCTGCTTGTACGTAACCAATATGGCGTCATTTCCTGTCTCTCATTTCCCAAACCCTCTTCTTCCATTTTCCATTTCCCATCTCCCACTGGGTATTTATCCTCCCACTGTTGCTTCCTCAGTTATGATTGTTTTCTACCCCTTCATAGACTCCTCATGTTTCTTCCACAGGATTTAATTTACTGACCTCCATCCTGAAGGTCCTCCTCTTCCCAGAACATCAAAAACAGGACAAACATATCTTTTGTAACTTCTCTGCCAGAGCTCCAGACAGATAGAATTAACATTGAATCCACATTATGCTGAAATAAAAATAATAAAAAAATAAGCTGAAGTGGACAGCTTGTTGGATATGGAAATCAGCAACACTTGGGTACAAATTCTGCCTCCGAAATTTCTAATTCATATTAGCATGAGCAAGTCACTTAATCTTCATCTCAGAAATGGGGTTATATGGCTTCTGTTTTGTTTACCTCTTTGTATTTATTATGCAGATTTTCTTTTCCTTCCCTTTTTGAATTTAATCTCACGGAATGAGGGAGAAAGAGAAAAGAAAAGCCTATTAATCAGAAAATAATAAATTAAATTTGAAAAATAAAATTAATACTACCCACCTCAATATAACCAATAAGTATTTATTAATATATTTTAGACTCTGTGCTAGGCATATAAAGTAAAAAAAAAAGGTGCACATTGATGGAAAAGGTGCATACATTGATGGAAAAAAAAACATGTTCCCACATAAGTAAATAGAAAAGTAATTTTGGGGTAGAGTAATAATAATAATAATAATAATTCTAATGTCCCAGTCACTGTGCTAAGCATGTTAAAAAATATTTCTTTTAGGCTTATTAACAACTCTTAACAGTAGATTCTCCATTTTATATTTTCCCCATTTTACATTGAAGAAATTGAGTTAAATAGGCAAGTGACTGTCCCAGGGTCTCACAGAGGTGTCTGAGGTCTGATTTGAACTCAGATATTCATGACTAGCACCAGCATTCTACCGACTTCACCACATAGCTATTTAGCATCTGGGAAAATCAGGAAAGGCTTTAAGAAGAAGGAGGTACTTGAGTAGAGCCAAGAGAGATGCTAAGGACTCTAAGAAGTAGAGATGAGCTCATGCCTTGTGGATACTAGGTATTGCAGGGGGTAAGAGCACTAGATTTCTTATTAGTTGCTAGTAACTAACTAGAGTTACTAGACTAACTTCCTAGAGTTAGGAAGACCTGAGTTCAGATCCTGCTTTTAATATCCTCTAGATCTATGACTGTGCAGGTCACTTAACCTCTCTTCAACTTCAGTTTCTTCATCTGTAACCTGGGGTTAATGGTAGCACATACCTCATAGGCTTGTTGTGAAGAATTAATGTTATATATATATATATATGTGTGTGTGTGTGTGTGTGTGTGTGTGTGTGTGTGTGTGTGTGTGTGTTTGTGTGTGTGTGTATATAGTGCTCTACAAATCACAAAACACTCTATTAAAAGTTAGCTATTTATAGTTTTGGATAGCTGGGTGGTACAGTATAGTGTCCAGCCTAAAGTCAGGAAGGTTCATCTTTGTGAGTTCAAATCTGGCCCCAGAAACTTGCTTGCTAGCTGTGTAACCATGGGGAAATGACTTAACCCTGTATGCCATAGTTTCCTGATCTATAAAACGAGGCAGAGAAGGAAATGGCAAACCACTCTAATGCCTTTATTAAGGAAATCTCAAATTGAATCACAAAGAGTCAGATAGGACTTAAATGAATGAACAACTACAATTTAAAGTGTTACTGCAAATATGGGGGACAATTTAAACAAAAGCCTGGGGACAGAAGTGAGAACACTTTCTCCTGGGACAAAGAATATGCAAAGAAAGATAATGGACACTAGTCCAGGGAAGGGTGGTGGAGGCAGATTATGAAGGATTTTCAATGGAAGGTTTGTAATGGTTTCTTTTTTTTTTTTCTTCTTTTTTAAAAAATTAAAAGCTATATATTTACTTGCTTGTTACTTGTTACCAGGTAACTCCCTCCCTCTCTCCTTCTCCTCACAGCACTAAAGAAGGTATCATTTGGCAAAAAGACATATGCATATATATAACTACATCTTATTTGTTTCTATTTATTGGTTCTTTCTTGGGAGGTGGACATACACAAATCATTCTTCAAACAATATTTCTGTTGCTGTCTATAATGCTCTCTTGGTTTCTTGTGAGGTTTATAGAAGAAATCAGCTGGAGATGTTTTGCTAATTTAAAACACTAAAACATTTCAGTTATTTATTATCCCACTGAATTCTGTGGGATTCCCTTAAGGGTTCAATCAAGGCTTGAGTAGACTAGTTCCATAAAATTGACATGGGCACTTATTCCAAGCTGAAGTATGTACAAATGGACATATACATATGTGCACAGGCATAAGCACATACATGCAAAGTTGAAATCTCCTTAGCTACCTCTATCCCCAATGCCTTTGCATAGTGGTCTCCCATGACTGAAATACACTCTCATGGAATTCCTCATTTCCTTCAAAGTACAACTTCGGTGCACTTACTATTCTCTCTCTCTCTCTCTCTCTCTCTCTCTCTCTCTCTCTCTCTCTCTCTCTCTTCCCCTATGTCTCTGTCTCTCTGTCTCTCTCTCTCTGAATGAATGCCTATGTCTCTGTCTCTGTCTCTGTCTCTGTCTCTCTGTCTCTCCTTGTTCTCTCTCTTTTTATCTCTCACATTTTTTTACTTTTTCCTATATATTTTCTTTATACTTGTCTGTGATGGTGCTATCTCCTCTCCATACTATAAGGTAGGGAAGGGCAGGAACTGTTTCACTTTTATCATATCTTCCCCAGAATTAAACATCTAGCAGTAACTTATCATTACATTGAATTGAATAGTGTTCAAATGGAATTGAATCTTTTTTTCTTAAAGTTTTCATTTTATTTCCTAAAATGGCCTTCGGAATAGATGAGAATTGGTTTATCAATGAATCATAGCTGAGATTGTGACACATTGTCTTTAAAAAGTAGTTTCCCTTAGATTTGGAGCTCAAGTCCTTATTGAGTAGATGACTAATGTTCCATCGTCTCAGGCCTTCCAGCCCCCTGCCCTTTCCTAGCCTTTGTCATTTCCGATGTCATTTATCTTGGCTTGGATTTTGCTCAAATATCGATCTCCCACTTCACTCTACTTTCTTCAAGCAGAACTACTAATTACGGATCATTTTTTAAAGCAAGCAATTCAGTCTTTTGTACTGATAACAATACAATTTAATTTGATAAATGAAGAACACTTTTTTCTTTTTTTATTCAACACTTGATCCATTTGAATAAGTGGGAAATACCTTTCATTATTGAGCCAGAAACTGGTCAGAAGAAATATAAAACACAGAGAACTCAACCAATGAAATTACATAAACATATCTTCATATATGTATACATGCACATATATTATATGCTATATTATATATTTATGTTTCCATTGCTTAATCATCTAAGCAATAATTAACAAGTTAATTTGTATAGTATATTATGATAATATGGTGTTTTATATAATAGTGATTTTTTGTTGTTTAATCATGTCTAACTCTTCATTACGCTATTTGGCATTTTCTTGACAAAGAGAGTGCATTGGTTTCACATTTCTTCTCCAGCTGGTTTCCAAATGAGGAAAGTGAGACAAACTAGGTTTAGTGCTTTGCCCAGAGTCATGTAGCTAGTGAGTGTCTGAGGCTGGATTTGTTCTCAGATCTTCCTGAATATGGGCCCAGCATTCTATACACTATGCGACCTTCCTGCCCATAAAATAATAGCTAGCATTTAGTGTCTTAAAGTTTGCAGAGCACTCTATACTTATTATCTTATTTGATCCTCACAACATTTCTGTAGGTCTTTTCTATCATTTTCTGAATTTTATGATTGAGTTTGAGTTAGGTTAAGTGAGACCTAGTATAGTTCAGAAGTTTCTGAGATAAAATCAGAACCCAGTTCTCTGAGTTTCCAGGGCCCTAACTACTATACAACCCTAACGTCCCACCCTTCATCTCACTAGATCTTTAAAGAACTCTTTATGACAAGCCAAAGGATCAAAGGAGCTGAGTTGGAATGAACCTCAAATAATATTGGTAGTGCTCGACACTCTTCCTGATTCAAAATAGGTGCTTAATAAATCCATTTTTCCATCTTCCTTCTCCAATCTGGTCCAACTGAAACCTAAGTATCCCCTCTACAACTTGCTCACCAAATGATCCACCAGCTTTCATTTGGAGTCCTCCAATTAGGGGGAAACTGCCTTCTTCCTCGGGCAACCTGTGCCACTTTTTGATAGCCTGCATTATCAAGAAGCTCTGTCTCAGAAGTTTCCACTATTTTTGCTCTTTCAGTCCTATGGGACCAAGAACCAGTAATAAGGCCAGGAATTTAGAGTTCTTAGAACTAACTAGTGCAAATGAGGTAACCAAGACCCAGAAAGTCTAAGTGGCTTGCCCAATGTCCCTTAGTTCATAAATGATGAATCTAGAGTTGAAACCTAGGTTCTCTGACTCAAAACCCAGTGCTTTCTCCTCTCTCTGATGCTTGGAGGCAACCATCCAAGATCTCCTTGGGTCTCCTTTTCTCTCCAAGTTCCTCCAATTAATATTCATAGTTCATGTTCTCAAGGCCCTTCATCCTCCTTGCTGTCCTTCTCAGCTGACCACTGTTCTTCAAATATGGCTCCCAGAATGGGACACAATATTTAATATGCAACTGTTATACTTTTCTGAATGAAGCCTCTCATGGTTTCAGGGAACGAATTAGATGTGTTTTTCTCCCTCTCCACCACTACTGGAAATCCTAGCTCTAAGTTTGAGATATTTTGAGTGTTATCTGTGTTCACAGAGAGTATGTCTGTCTCTCTCAGCCCTTGAACATTCTGAGATTTGTGGTGTTCTCTCGCTTTAAGAAATTTTTCTTTTCCTGGTTGTGTTAAAACTGGGAGACCTGCTACATTGTTTATAGGTTTGAAACTTTGAGCTTCAGGGTTTAGACAGGATGTTGCCTTACTCATGGTTGTTATGGGACAGTTTCTGACTTAGACTTTTGAGCTTGAAATTGTGTTTCTCTTTGGTTTTCCATTACACTATCTGGGGTCAACTTTAACAAAGTAACATTTTTCTCTTTGGCAAAACACTGTTCCCTGAGTTTGGTTTTGTTACCAATTCCGTCCCCTGGGTTTTTCACTTTGTCCAGTGTAGTTTTTGATTCACTACCTGCAACAAAGCTTCTCTGGCTGGTTAGCTTTAAGTCTATATTACTTCAGCTAATCCCTTGCCATTTTGTCTCATTCCTTTCACTGAAGTTTGTGACACCTCAGTATTTTCCATAAGAGATTGTGTTTCCCCATAAATTTCTCTGTGTAATTGCCTTAATTCATTTTCCTTTTCTAATTCAGCAGTGGACTTATTTCTATTTTCAAGTGTGATTTATTGATTTCCATCACTATTGCCTTTCATTAAAATATTAGCCTCATTCTGCTTCTTGAGCTCTCTGCTCTCTCTACAGTCATTATTATTTTCTGACTTAAACGTATTTGAGATTAAATGTCATAAATTTCTTGGCCTGGCTCCCAATTTCAAAAATTTCTCCATTTCTTCCAAAGATGGTTTGCTAGTTACAGATTTATACTCATGCTGACAACAAGCTTCTGTTTTTTGAGGTTTGCTAGCCCATTTGCTGTTCACAAAAGTCTTTTTCTGGTAATTGCTTGCTTTGTCCTTGGAAAAATCTATTTGCTTTCTGAATCTACATAGCTTAATCAAATGGCTGGGCCTGTTGCATAGAAAATATTTTGGGATTTTGTTATAAGATCTCCTTTGGTTGGAATAATTCTCTTTTTGTTTAATTTCATGGTCTCTGGCTGCCTGCAAAGCAAAAAAAAATTAAACTCTTCTCTTTTTCTTTTTTGATTTCTTTCAGCTGTCTTTTAAACTCCTCAATAGTTCTGTCCTTTTCTGAGTCTAATTCAGTTCTAATCTGTTGTTCCTTGGCTTTGGACTCATGGACATATGTTGCATGTTTTCTAATGTCTTCTGGAGATAATTTTTCCCACTGTGAACAACTCTGTTTAAAAGAGACTTGAATTGGGATGTTAGTTCCTTTTATGAATTGATGTCTGATGTGTGGTAGAGCTTCCTCAGATTGGTCCTTATTAAAGCCTAGAAAATTTTCTGAATTTTCTATAAGCCTGTCCAAAAATAAGCTAGGGTGCTCATCCTCAGCCTGCCTCATTTTCTCAAACTTGTTCCATGTATTTTAGCACGTATTTTTATAGCCTCAAGTAAGTCTGCTTTACATTTCAAGAGTGCCCTCATGTTCTCAGGCTCTGTTAGGTCAATTTCTTTGTGTGCTCGTGGCCACAAAACCAAATTGGGGTTATTTCTCATTTCAGCAATGAATTTGGCTTTTTTTACTTGGGGAATAAAACTCATCCAAAATATATTCAATATCCAAGTAGGAAGGATTAAATAGATTAAAAGTCCTTTTTAACTCCTTAGCCGATTTCTATGGGGACAGGAAATATTTGGGGAACCTCCTTTTTAACACCTCTGTGTAGTAAAAGCTTTATATGTTTTCATGCTGACAGATTCACCATTTGGTCTAAACTGAGTCTGATCTATTATTGGGAATAATGACGCAGTGGTAGGGGCAATTGCTCTTCCTTCAGTCTGGGTAGCCTCACTAGTTTCAAAATCTGTTTGGGTACAACTGTCCACCATTTAGATTTGGGATTCTCTTTGGCCTTTGGCTTGAATGCATTCTCTATGATCTCTAGCTGTAAGATAGTATGTTCAACCAGTGCCTGTCCTTTTTTAATATTGTTATTGATTTCCACCATCAGCCTAAGTCGTTCTTTCATCACAGTAAACATATCTTTGTTGTTTTGTTTGCCTTTCCCAAAGATTAATTGAATTGCTTTCTTCAGTGCCCAAATTCCTTGAATGGTTGTCACAAACGTTACCACAGTTGTTGGTAAATATGACAGGAAATCTGCCATGGTGAATGCCAAGTACTTATAAACATCATATAGTGTTAAGATTTTTATAAAGTACTCTGGGATGATTTGAAACCGTAGCCTTATTACACCTTAGGTGAAAGAATAGACAAACAGTGAATTGGTGGTGAAAATAAAAGTTGCCCTTGCCAACCCCATCTTGTTTCCTTTTCCCTTTAGTTAGCCTAGATTCTTTGCCCTCTGGCTTTGCCAAAAACTGTTATAAACAAAAGGGAACCAAGGAAGATGTATAGATGTACAATGATGTTGATGTATCTATCTATACTCTCCTCAGCTGCAGATGATGGAGGAACACCAACCCTGATCACCCTTGACTGCTATTGTAATTTATCCCTTTCACTCTAACAGTTGCCCAAGAAGGACCCTCGAGAGGTTAAATAGATAGGTAACCTTTCCAGGTCCAACCTGGGGTTGGATAGATTAATATTGGGCTATTGATTTGCCTTGGATGATGTTTGGGAACTGACTGTGTTTGACTCCCTTCCCAAGAGTCATGATATAAAGACCACTCAGGAAGGTACTTGTTGTTGAACACTCTTTATCTATAACCAGGTAAAGGATAACAAGGACAAGGATTGGGGATTGGAGACCCTATTGATCTATTATCTATAAACTAGTTGACAATCAGGACTGGAGCCTATTGATCAGGTGGAAGCTGAAGATTTGCTCACTTCCCCTACCTATGGCCAGACTTGGCCACAGCTAAGCCAGAGAATAGGGAAGCTATTGATGCAGCTGTGTTGATGATCTTATTCTCTCAGCTTTCTTACTATGAGGGTTGGTGATGCACTAGCTCTCACAGTCTATCAGGAAATAGCTTCATAGATATTCTTGCCCTCTTCTTCATAGACCTCCCTTCTACCCTTCACCCCCCACTCAGAGATTCCCAGTCCAGAGACTCCTATGCAGAGACCTCCAGAGAGACTTCCCTTAAAGTGGCTGTCAGGGGTATTTATACTGTGGGACCAACCAATGTTTGCCCCTGGCTCACGGCACCTGGGAACATTCTGAGTCTTCCAACTGCCATCCCTGTCATTCAAGGTGGCATCCATTACTTCCCAGATTATGAATATAACAATATATAAATCATCAAATTATAGTACTATTGCAATATAGGTATTATAAGATGTGCAATATAGGCATTAATTCCATAATGAGTTATATGTATGAAGGTACCAGGTCCTGCTAGAAAACAGAACACAGAGAAATGCATATTATCAACTCATTGCTCCAAACAAGATTTCCCTAATTGTTTTAACAAGTATGAGTACCAAGAATTCCAAACCTGCCTTACTCTATATATGATTATTGTAAATGCTGTATAATGTATGACTTAGCTTTCCTGAGGTATACCATGAATTTTAAATTGTTTTATATAGACCACAACTTAGAGTCAATTGTTAAATATCTTCACATCATCCTTTCAAGTGTCTCCACCAGACTTCTGGGTTAAGATGGCTGCAGAGTAGTTGCAGAACTTTTAGCCTCCCCACCACTGACCTGTACAATACCTCAAAAGAACAAAAAGGCCAAGTTCAGATGAGCTAAGGGATTCCACAAATGGGCGCAACATTGAAGGTATGTGGGATTTGGGTATTTCCATGCTATAAGAGGGTAAATTAGCTCCCACCAAAATGCAAGCTGATCAAACCCTCCCCCACCCCGCTTACAGGGCAGGATTCATAGCTAGCACCCTAGAATTAAAGCAGTGGGGAACAACCTCTAAGTTCTTGGCAGCGGATCAGGAGCACACCTGAGAGCAGATAGACCTGAAACCCCAGGAGACTGAAGAGTGCACGCAGAGAGGTGAGTGGGGCTGGGACAGCACACAGCAGAAATAGCTTAGACTCAAAAAGTAGCCTCAGGCAAAAATCACTCCATAGCTCAAAACAGAGAGCCTGCCCTCTTCACACAGACTTCTGAGGGAAGCAAGAAACAGCAGAAGAATGGCTAGCAATGCTCAAGAAAAACCAACCAACAAAAGAAACAAGAAAAAGCATGAACTCTAGATAATTTTTATATAGAAAAAATCCAGACCACAGAACAGACAGCAGAGGAGGATAAACAAGTAAACACATCTAAACCCTCCCCCAGAAATGAAAATTGGTCACAAGATCTTAAAGAGTTCCAATCTGAGATCATGAGAAAGGTGGAAGAGATTTGGCAAGAAAAGTGGGAAATAGTTCAAAAAGAAAATAACAGTTTAAAAGGCAGAATTTTGAAACTGGAAATTGAGGTTCAGAAATCAAATGAAATGATAAGCAAATTGAAGACCAGAAATGACCAGCTGGAAGTCATGAAGACCCAGATAGACCAGACTGAAAAGGAAAACCAAAAGATTATAGCTAAAAACCAGTCTTTAAAAGCTAGAATTGGGCAAGTAGAAGCCAATGGTCTCACAAGACAGCAAGAATTAATAAAGCAAAGTCAGAAGACTGACAAAATATAAGGAAACATGAAATATCTCAATGAGAAGGTGACGGATCAAAAAAAAAAAAACAGGTCCAGAACAGACAACTTGAGAATTATTGGTCTTCTGGAAAAATCAGACAAACAGAAATCTAGATATCATACTACAAGAAATTATCGAAGAAAACTGCCCTGATGTCCTTGAACAAGAGAGCAAAATAGACATTGAAAGAACCCATAGAACACCCTCTACACTAAATCATCAAAAGACAACACCCAGGAATATAATAGCCAAATTCAAAAGCTTCCAAGTTAAGGAGAAAATATTACAAGAAGGCAGAAAGAGACAATTTAGAAATCAAGGAACACCAATCAGGATTACACAGGGTCTGGCAGCCTCCACACTACAAGACCACAGGGCTTGGAATATGATATTCAGAGAGGCAAAAGAATTCGGTCTACAACCAAGGATCCCCTAACCATCAAAACTCACTATATACTTCCAGAGAAAATTATGGGCATTCAACAAAATAGAAGATATCCAAGTATTTGTAAAGAAAACACAAAGATTAAATGGAAAGTTTGATATCCAACCACAAAACCCAAGAGAAACATAAAAAGGTAAATAAGAAAGAGAGAAGAAAGAAAAAAAATCAAAGGTTCTTCTTTAAGGGCTTCAACAAGATTAAATTACTTATATTCCTATATGGAAAAATATTATTTGTAACTCTCAGAAATTATATTCATTGTATTCACTATTGTAGTAATTAGAAGAACTATACATAGGGAAAGGTTGGGATACTAAGTGGTCTAAGATGATACACTAAAAGAAAGAAAGAAAGAAAATGGGTGGGGGAATATGAGATTGTACCAAGAGAAAATTAAAGGAATAAGAAAAATAGGATAATCTATACTACACAAAGAGGTGTATGGGAAGGGGAGGCTAAAAATACTATTATAAGAAGGAGAGGAAGAGAGTGTTAATAGGTAATACTTAAACCTTACTCTCAGAGGAATCAATTCTGAGAGGGAAGAGCAGCTAGATCCATTGGGGTAACAAATTCTATCTTACACTACAAGGAAAATCAGAAGGGAAAAACAAAGGGGGGGGGGAGTGGTGCATGGAGTACATACAGGGAGGGAAAGAGAGGGAGGAGGGAACTAATTGACCCTATAAAAATAAATAACAAGAAGGGAACAAAAAATGAGGGGGCAGGAAGGGAAGCAAAATAAGGGTAAAAATTAGAGGGACTAATTAAAAGCAAACCACTGGTTTAAAAGGAAATAGCAAAAGAAGAAAAGGCAGAATTAGGAAAGGACTTTGAATTGTTGGGGAATACACAGATGACAATCATAACTCTAAATGTGAATGGGATGAACTCACCCATAAAAAGGAAGCAAATAGCAGAGTGGATTAGAAACCAAAAGCCTACCATATGTTGTCTATAAGAAACACACATGAGGCACGTAGACACACACAGGGTGAAGGTGAAAGGATGAAACAAAATCTGAGAAAAAGAAGATAGGAGTTGCAATTTTGATAACTGATAAAGCCAAAGTAAAAATAGATCTTATCAAAAGAGATAGGAGAGGCAATTACATTCTGATAAAAGGCAGTATAGACAATGAGGAAATATCAGTACTTAACATGTATGCACCAAATGGTATAGCATCGAAATTTCTAAAGGAGAAACTGACAGAGCTCGAGGAGGAAATAGATAGTAAAACTATACTAGTGGGAGATCTAAACCTTTCTCTATCAGATCTAGATAAATCAAACCAAAAAATAAATAAGAAAGAGGTAAGAGAGGTGAATGAAATCCTAGAAAAAGTAAATTTAATAGATATGTTGAGAAAAATAAATAGAGCCAAAAGGAATACACCCTCTTTTCAGCAGCACATGGTACATTCTCAAGGATTGATCATATACTAGGACATAGAAATATGGCAAACAAATGCAAAAGAGCAGAAATAATAAATGCCACCTTTTCAGATCATAATGCAATAAAAATAATAATTAGTAAGGGCATATGTAAAGGGAAATAAAAAATTAATTGGAAATTCTATAATATGATTCTCCAAAATCAGTTAATTAAAGAACAAATCATAGAAACAATAATTTCATTGAAAAGAATGACAATGATGAGACTTCTTACCAAAATCTGTAGGATGTAGCCAAAGCAGTACTTATGGGAAAATTTATATCCTTGAGTGCACATATTAACAGATTAGGGAGGGCAGAGGTCAATGAATCAGGCATCCAAATCAAAAAATTTGAAAGTGAACAAACCAGGCATCTCCACCTAGCCTTCTGCTAAACTAGACCGTAAGATCTTATTGCAAAACTATAGTCTATGCTCTTCTCTATTTACTAAAGCTACAGAGGAACTCATAAATTTACTGATTGGATTCATGTAGTCCTGTCATAATTTCCCCTGGCTGCTATTATAAAATACATATGTCTGTGTTGTGTTCATGTGCATGCATATACTATATATGCATTATATATTTAAGTATGCTATATATACATGTGTCCTTATTTCCTAGCATAATAAAGTACCTATTGGTAATCAATAAGATTTATTAAGTGCCTACCATGAGGCAAGGTGCTACAATTAAGATTGTGAAAGGGTGGAAATTTTGGTTGGGACTTGAAGGAATCCAGTAAACAGATGAGGAAGGAGAACCTTTCACGCATGGGGGGCAACCAGAGAAAATGCCCATAGCACATCCTTAATTAATAATTGTTGATTGGGTAGTGGTTGATACATGTATTCATTGTAAGAAATTCTGAATGACTTCTCAAAATGACTAATCTAAATATTTCTTTAAGGGACCCTTCCCTTTTTCCAACAATACCCTACTCTCCAATTCATAACCTCTCATTTTAATTGAATAAAATTGAGGTCACCTACTGTGAGTTCCTGGCTAGGCCACCTCTGTTTTTTAGCAAATGCCTCCTTCCTTCCTCCTTTCTGTTTAGAGTTGTCTCCTGCACAAGTGCTGCTGGTGGCAATCTACTTTCTGAGGCATCTTAGTCCAGTTCTCTTATTCATCTCTTCCTCTCTCTTAGTCTCTTCCCTTATCTTTCTCTTTTAAAGTATCACATCAATACTTCCATTCCTCTCTAGTTCTATGATCTAATCCACATGGGTGCTCTTTCCAGTGTTGCAAATTATAGTCTATCTCTACCTCTCATTCTGAACAATTCTAGGTTCACAGCCTCTGGTAACCCCAAATCCGCCATAGAGTATACATCCCCAAAACTGGACGACTTCCTTGTCTTATTTTTTCTGGGTATCAGTGCCAAACTTGGCCTCTCCATCCTGTGTTCTTATGACATGACCAACCCAAATTCTTTTCCAATCATATATTTTTTCTGGATAATATCCCATATGGCACTTCTTGTATGGAACTCATAATTAAAAATATGCTATGCCCTACTTGTTCCCAACAACTGTCTTTCGAGTCACTGGCAATTAAAAAAACACTTTTGAGTTGCCAATAACCACCCATTATGATCACTGCACTATTTTTCTAATTCCATTTACAGTGAAACTCATTGAGTATTCTATGTCCACAACTTTCATTTCCCATCTTCATCACTACACTATATTGTTATGTAAGGTCACTGACTATTTCTACTCATTCGAAGTCAGGATCCCCACTGACTCACTATTCTAGTGAGTGGTGCTAGGTTTGACATATTTTTGTTAGTAACAAACTTGGCCTCAGTCTTCAAGGACCCCAAAATCTAATTAAGGAAACAGTTGATGCTACTTAATAGCAATTCCTTGAAACTGTACCGTAGATTTCGTGATACCATTTTCCTGATCCTACTACACCTTCCTCTCTGATGGCCCATTCTTCCTCTAAAATGTCTTTCAGGTTCAGTTATCCAATTCTATAGCTAGTTCAGACTTCTGTCCTTCACGTCTATGATTCCTTCTTATCCTCCTAGCATGTTTCCTTTCTTCCAGGCTTCTCTTGACCAGGATATCACAGCCAGAGCTATCATCCTAAAATATCATTTTCATCACACTTCTCTCATTCTCAAGAGCCAAAGATTAATATGGTGTAATGGAAAGGCTATTAGATTTAAAAACAGTGAGTCTGAGTCTACATCCTGATTCTCTGACTTTGAGCATGTATTTTGCCTCTGGGGATTTCAGTTTCCTTATTTTTCAAACATACAGGATGAGTTTTCAATGTTCTTCCAGTTCTAAATAAAATCTGAATTCTAAGCCTGGAATTTAAGGCCACCTGTCAACTGACTCCAGAATACCTCTTCAATTTCATTAAAAATGTTTTAGTGTCATTTTCATCTTCATGCAAATGCCATGTTTCATCTCATGTCACATATTTATACTTCAATTTTTCTTAGGCCATGTTCTTCCTTTTTGAGCAGCCCCTTCTGACTTAAAAAACAATCTGTACCTTTTCATAAAGTGCTATCTCAAAATGGCTAGCAGAGCTGAAATATGAATTGATTCAGTCATAAACTGCATGAGTATATCTGTGGGTTTTTGGAGGATTGACTTGAATATCCTCAATAATGAGAGAATCCTCACACGAACCCTCAGTTCTCCATTATCTTCTGCAATTTGGACAATTCAGTACTCTTTGGATATCAATTACCCTGTATCTATTTCTAAATCTAGGCATCCCTGCCAATATCATTGAATCAAAAGAAAGGAAAATATTTTAGTGTAGAATCTTTCTTAGACAGCTTTTCTAGAGTTTTTGAAGAGGACTCAGAGGTAGGAACTCATTGACTTATATGACATGGTGAAGTTCCCCTGATCAACTAAGTACCTCCCCAATTTAAATGATGACCTGGGGCCATCTGGGGAAGAGATCCAAATCCATGTTATATTACTGACATTGGGCCATGTTGATCTCCTGACTATGTATCTAGTTCCCACACACTCCCTATCCTGTTTCTTCTATAGCTGTGGCCTAAATGACATTTGAATTTGGCATTTAAATGGAGCTGCATTTTTTAGTGCTATTTACATTTTTCCAGAACCCAAATGTAGGGAGAAGAGGTCATGGAATAATTACTAGGAAGCTTTGATTATGAAGTTCAGCTTCTATAATTCAACTTTCTAATTTCCTCAGCTGTAAAGCATGTGTCCTATTTTTTTTCCTGCCAGAAAATCCTGTGAAAAACAACCTGATTCATCTCTGATCACTCAAATTCTACTTCCAAGGTTCATCACAAAGCTGATTTGCTCTCTCTTGTAGCTCTTCTGATGCATCACACCTTATGGTAAACTCCTCCATGATTTAGAATGCCCTCATCCCTTCCAGATAGAGTTCATTCCTCATGGTCTTTCAATTTTATTTTACGATGCCTTGTGATGATGCTTTAGCTGGCACATGTATAAGTCTTGTTTCCTAATTAGATTTTGAGATTCTAGGGAGTAAAATCCAAGTCTGTTATTTCTTTTTATCTTGTATAGCACCTGGTATAGCCCTATGCATAAGGTAAAAAAATTAATAAATGCTTGAAGAAAAAATGCTATCATTGTTCTTTCTTAGTGCTTATGTATCTATAGTTTTTTTTGGTACACATGTAATATGTATATATAATCAGCATCATTTATTTATTCTATCCCAGTCTAGCTATTATCCTTTGGGGTGACACTGTCACAAATCTTAATATATTCAAAATGGCAATATGGTTGACCTCATTCCTCCTCAGGAAAGGAAGCCTGTTGCTTGGGAAGAAACCTATAAAATAACCTGTTAGAAGATACTCCTCCTGATGCCCAAACCAATTTGAATAAAGACTTCCCGGGATCCGGGTGTGCAGTGATCACATTGTAGACATCCACTTGCATGGTGATATGGGACTATGACATATATACAAAAAGTTGTAGTGAGTTGGTTTGAGAATTGCAGGCCAGCCTGTATCTTTGTTTTAGGGACTCTATGTAGATTCCTGGTTTGCTCTGAAAGCAACAATGGATGATACAAAAGAGCTAGGATCTTAAGGACTAAGCAATCAAAGTTAATTGTGTCCCATAGCACTAGTTCAAGCAGAATGGAATTCAGTCATCTACAAAGAAAGGAGAAATATATTGATATTTGGGAGAACATACATGTTGGGGGTAATAGGATGCTTTCTCTCTGCAGTCATTGCTGTCTTCCTCCTCTCCCTCCTAATCCCCAGTAGATATCTTTCCTTGTTAGCATTCTGCAATGAGATCCTTTAAAATAGGTCAATATGTGTGCTATCATTATTCCTTTAAGAGTTACCACTTGGAATGATTTTGGGGAATATCTTGCCAAAAGTAAATGTTTCTTCCTCAGTTGAGAGTCTTTATCTGTCAGGTTAAAGGATCAGGTCAAAAATGTCTTAGTGTTCTAAAGATAGTAATAATATGCCAAGGCAAAGAGATCACCACACTCTTTTCTGATAGAGCAATAGAAGGGGCACAGGATGAAATGCTGAAATTTGAGGGGACTGAGAAATTTAATCATGGAAGGTTGGCTCCAAAACTGGGCTTTGAAAGGCCCAATCCTTTTCCTCCCCACCCCTTTCCAAAAACAACTCACCACCAAAAACAAATGTATCTTTTAGAGAAATGGAAAAAAAGCCCCCAAAGAAAATGGAATAAAAAGAAACACACAATTAAAATGAGATTCAGATTTTTATTTTATTTATTTTTATTAGAGTTTGATTTTCATCCAATGGCCTATGCAGGGTCACAGAAGGAAATAAGCAGGTTAAATGAGTAAGAAACAATTCTATGGGAGCTGTATTTCATCTTATTGGTTTGTTCCCTTCATCAGTCAAGCATAGGCTAATATTTGACAGAGTTTTAATGAAATCCATGCCCTCCTCTTTCCCTGTCTATGCACACAGCTCTTGCTTTTATACCAAGGCTCATAGAATCATAGAATTAGAGCTGAAAGGAAACTTAGAGGACATCTTGTTTGACACTTTTATTTACAGATGAGGAAACTCAGACACAAAGAGATTAAGTCCCTACCCAAAGTCATGAGATCATGAGTGGCTGGGCCAAGATTGCAATGAACATCTATTAATGAAACTACTGAAATATTCACAAGACAAATGACATATAAGGACTTGACTTGTGATTTCATTAATACATGGAACTTCCAGATGAGGAAACTCCTTCAACCAATAAGCATCTGTACCTTCTTTGCAATTCATAGTTTTAGAGTTGCCTAGAGTACTTGGAGTTGAAGAGACATGCCAAGGGTCATGTAGCAAGGGTGTTGCAAAGTTTGGATATAAATCTAGATATCCTTGGCTCAATGATCAGCCCTATATTTCATTTAACATGCTGTCTCTCTTGTTAATTAGAATGCCTAGAATAAACTGACATGTCTCCAGAGACTTAGGAGGGAAGTAATAGAGATTAATCTCTCTTATTTAGTGTGATGACTGCATACAATTGACAATTACATGTTTCAAGCAATTCTTCAGTATTTGTTGGATCTTGAGACATAGGATCATGGATTTGGCCCTAGAAGGAGGTCTAGGTGTCACATGGTCCAAGCACTTTATTTTACAGCCTGACCTGAGATGCAGAAAGGTGACTAGCCCAAGGTTGCATAGAAAGTAAAAGGGAAATCAAAACATGAACCAAGGTCCTCATATAAGTTCTGTATTCCCCCTTCCCTACACATACACATGCACTGTACCACACTAGTCAATGTCTTGCTAAATGCTAAAGTATAATTCCATGTCTGTTGGCTGATTACTTTAGATCACAGAACATTCAAGATTTAAGGTATCTCAGTAATTATCTTTTTTTCCAAATTAATAAAGTGGAATCCATTGAGGAACAATAAGATTAAGTAGAAAGGTATAATCCTCTTTTTTACATGACATTTTCCTGATGTTAAGTCCTCATAAGTTTTAAACATTTAATAATTAAGGTTTAAGCTTCTCCATCAATATAGACTATTAGATAATATTGTAATATGTGATGTTAGTTAGCTATATTAGATACACAATAATGGAATTAGGTTTGATGGAAGGCAATAAAAGATAAAGGAGAGAACACTGCCTTGTATTTAGTAGAAATGGTTTCTATTCTCAATTCTATTTCTAATTCACTGGTCACCTATCTGACTCAGTTTACTCATTTATAAAATTGGAATAAGAATACTTTTTTTCTTCTTCCTTCTGAAGATTTTTGTGAGGAGAATACTTTATAAATGGTATAGTGTTGGGCAAATGTGAATTATTGTTATTATTAATAATACTTTGTCATCTTGTTAATAGGTTACATATGATTTCTCCTTTCCACCTATAGAAAAAGCCTCAATAGTTCAATCAACTATGAATTGAAGTCTACTATGTACTCAGCTCTAATTGGTACTATGTCAAAAATAAAGAAATTTAATACATGAATTTTGGTCAGAGGGAGAAGATAATTTCATTGGGGAAACTGGGGAAACCAGGAAGAACATGAAAGAATTAACAAACTAAAGAAATGTTCAAAGTTTTGTGGTGCAAATAGAATTATGAGATTTTGGGGAACTGTGGGGTGACAGTTATCAAAAAAGGCTTCATAAGAATTATTTAGATATTATATAAAAGTATACCACTTTGTAGGAACCATAGTGATAGTGATTTGATTAAAAAAACCAACAACAAAAATCTTTGGATTTCTTTGATTTCCATGATACCAAAGAGATAGCATGGTACAAGAGAGATGTCACTGGGACTGGACTAGATTTCACAACTGTCTTCCTCTGTCTCTGAGCAAGTCATTTCATCTCTGTTCTTCAGTTTCCTCATCTGTAGAATAAAGGGGCTTGATAAAGTGACCACAGTGGTCACATGTAGTTCTCACTCCTGTGGCTCCTTTCTACTGAATCGATGGCCTATTAGAACCAGTTTTCCAGATGCTCCCATTGTTTGGATCCTGGATATACACAGTCCACGTGTGGGCTCATTGTCAAAGAGCTTACTGTGAGCATTTGTCATTCAGCCAGTCCTGCTTCCTGTAGCTTGAACAGATGGAGTTCAAGTTAACCCTGACTAGTTCTCATTTATTTAATCATAGCACTGGTGGGAAAGCTGTTTTCAACAATGTTACAATTCTCAAAGCAAAAGATATTGGTTTTTAAGCCTCCTACTTCCCACAAAACCTTGAGAAAAGAAAAATCCATCTCAATTTTTCTAAAATGAAGTTTCTCTGTTTTCCATAGATTAGGTTTCTGAGGACAGGTCAGTGTTTAAACCTGCAAACCTAGTCTATAGTCCTTCACTCCTCTGTCTCCTTTACCACAGATACCTTTCTGCCACCATCTTCTCCTTATCGTTGCTGGCTTAGAAAATTTACCAGACAATCTATGCTTTGTCACTAATCAATATAAAATCTTCTATATGGAATTCTCCAATGTCTCACACAATGAGGGCTTATAGAGTGGATCTTTTCAGAGAATTCAATTTGAGACTAAACTCTTCATTCCATTTTACTACTAAGTGGATTTGAGGATGTTGATTAGAGGACAAACTGAACTTCTAAAGGGCAAGTTGGCCAAGTGAAAGAGAGAAGTAAGATAGAAAAGTTCTTTGATTAAACTTTCAAGTACTTTGTGGAATCTCTGCTGAGCAATCTCAAGATTCCTATAGATAAAGAGAATGGTCATAAAGCAAGAAGGACATCTCCATGTAAAGGAGACTCAGATTTCTACTGATAATAGTGTTCTTATTCCAAGGATCATCACAGGATAGGGACTGGTGGTGGTGGTAGGAGAATAAATAATTAGGCTTCAAGATAACTAGGTCAATGAGTAACATCAGAAATGTTCATTTGCTTCTCTGTTAGTTGTGATATAAGCAGAACTCTTCAAATGGCCAGGGATTAGAAAATCAAATCAGACTCTAGCCCTAACTCTATACATTACTATCTATGTAACTTTGAAAAGAGGAGATGAACAAAATTTAAAGCAAACAACAATAAGATGGGGGTATTGAATACATTTTTAAGAAACAGATGCTTTTAAAACAAAGACTTAGCTGCAAGTTCTTTTTTCTTAGGGTTTTGTTTATGGAAAGAGCTTCAAAACTACTATGAATTAAGCAGAACTAAGATGGTGGAGTAGAGGCAGCAACCCAGTCAAATTCTCCAATATTCCCTTCCAAATAATTTTAAAATATATTTTTCCGTCAAATCAAATTTTGAAGTGGAAAATCCAGCAAAAGGTCAGAGTGGGATATTTTTCCTGCCCAATACAGTTTAGGAGGTCAGAAGGAGAGGTCTATAACACTGGGATGGGGCCAGACTGAAGACCAGGGAGGAGTAGCACCAGCAGCAGAACTTAGAGGCAGTTGTGACAGAAGTAGAAGTAGTAGTAGCCTCACAGGAGCTCTTAAACTAGAGACATTAAGATGTTGAATTATTGGTCAGAAGGATTTTACAGCGTATTAGGGCATGAAAACTTTACTACCAAATGCAGAAAAGTAGACACAATACATGCATACTTTTCAGATCATAATTCAATAAAAAATTATAATTGATAAGGATCCTTGGAAAGAAAAATAAACATTAATTGGAAACTAAATGATATAATTCGAAAATGGGTAGATCAAAGAATAAATTATAGAAATAATTAATAATCTCATTAATTAGTGAGAATAGCAATGAGGAGACAATATATCAAAGTTTACAGGATACAACTAAAGCAGTACTTAGGGGAAATTTTATATCTCTAAATGCTTACATCAATAAAAATAGAGACAAAACAGATCAGTGAATTGGGCATGCAACTAAGAAAAAACAGAAAAAGAACAAGTTTAAAATCTCCAATTAAAGACTAAATTGGACATCTTAAAATTAAAGGAAAAATTAATAAAATCAAAAGTAAGAGAACAAGTTTTATGAAAAAAAAATAAAATGGACAGATCATTGGTTAATTTGAATTTAAGAAAAGGTAAAAAGAAAATATCAGTATCAAAAGTGAAAGGAGTGAACTTACCTCCAAAGAAGAGGAAATTACAACAATCATTAGAAGCTATTTATCCAATTATATACCAATAAATCTGACAATATAAGTGAAATGGATGAATATTTTCAAAAATATATATTGCCCAGATTAACAAAAGAAGAAATTTAATAATTAAATAATCCCATCTCAGAAAAAGAAATTGAATGAACCAGCAATGAACTCTCTAAGAAAAATCTATGGCCAGATGGAATCATAGTTGAATCCTATTAAACATTTAAAGAACAATTCTAATACTATATACACTACTTGGGAAAATAAAGAAGAAATCCCCTCAAATTCTTTTTATGACACATATATGATACTATTTCCTAAGCCAGGAAGAGCAAAAACAGAAAAAGAAAACTATACACTAAATTCATTAGTGAATATAGGAGCAAAAATTTTAAATAAAACAATAGCAGGGAGACTACAATAATATAGCACAAGGATCATTTGCTATTACCATGTGGGATTTATACCAGAAATGCAAGGCTGGTTTAAAATTAAGAAAACTATCAGCATAACTGACCACATCAATAGCCGAATTAAGAGACATCACATAATTATCTAAATATATGAAGAAAAAGTCCTTGATAAATTACAATTCCCATTCCTGTTAAAAATACTAGAAAACATAGGAATAAATGAGCCTTTTCTTAAATTATTAAGTAATATCTATCTAAAATCATCAGAAAGTATCTACAATAGGGATTAGTTGGAAGCCTTTGCAATAAAATCAGGAGTGAAGCAAAGATGTCCAGTATTAGCACTATTTCATATTTTATAAAAATGCTAACTTTAGCAATAAGAAAAAAAAAGATAAATTGGAGGAATTAAAATAAGCAATAAGGAAACTAAACTATTAGTGTTTGCAGATGATAGGATGGGATATTTAGAGAGTCTTAAACATCTACGAAAAATTAGTTGAAATAATTAATAACTTTAGTAAAGTTGCAAGATACAAATGAACCTACATAATAATCAGCATTTCTATATGTTACCAAGTTTATAAGCAGGAAATAGACGTTCCTTTTAAAATAACTTTAGACAATGTAAAATACCTGGAAATCTACTTGCCAAGACAAACAAAGAAATTGTATGAACGGAATTAAAAACCATTTTCGCCACAATTAAAGTCAAATCTACACAAGTGGAAAAATATTAATTATGCATGGATAGGCCAAGCTAATAAAATAAAAGTGAAAATTATGCTTAATTTACTTATTTGGTGCCATACCAATAAAATTATTAAATAATTATTTTATTGAAGTAGAAAAAATAATGACAAAATTCATCTGGAAGAACAAAATGCCAAGGGAATTATTGAAAAATTGTGAAGGAAGTTGGCCTAGCTGTACAAGATCTCAAACTGTACTCTAAAGCCATAATTAAAACAATCTAGTAATAGCTAAGAAATAAAATGGCAGCTCACTCAGTAGAATAGATTAGGAGTAAATGACCTTAGCAACTTTGTTTTATGAACCCAAAGACCCCAGCTTTTGAAAATATGAACTCACTTTTTAAGAAAAACTGCTTGGAAAATTGGAAAATAGAATGGTAGAAATCAGGTATAGACCAATATCTCACCCCCCATACCAAGATAAGATCAATATATATGATTTAGATATAAGGAGTGATACCATAAATAAATTAAGGGAACATAGTATAGTTTACCTGGAAAATCTTTGAAGAAAGGAAGAATTTATGATCAGACAAGAAAGAGAACATTAGGAGATATAAAATTAATAATTTTTATTAAGTTTAAAAGCTTTTGTAGAAACAAAACTAATATAATCAAGATCAGAAGGAAAGCAACAAACTGAGAAAAATATATAACAAATTTATATGATAAAGGTTTAATTTCTCAAATCTATAGAGAATTCAGTCAAATTTGGAAGAATACAAGCCATTCTCCAATTGACAAATGGTCAAAAGCTATGAACAAGCAATTTTCAGATGAAGAAATCAAAGCTTTCAATAATAATATAAAAATTATCTAAATCATTCTTGATTAGAAAAATGTAAATTAAAATGACTCTGAGGTATCACCTCATACCTATCAAATTGGCCAACAAGACAGTAAAGGAAAGTGATAAGTGTTGGAAGGGATGTGGCAAAATTTGAATATTAATGCATTTTGGTGGAGTTGTGAACTGATCCAATAATTCTGGAGGTCACTATTCCCAAAGGGCCATAAATGATCAAGGATAATTCTGAAGGACTGATGACAGGGAAAGATATCTACCATCAGAGAAAGGACTGTTGCATTCAGATGGATGCAGAACAAAGTGTAATGATTAAATTTCCTTGGAGACTCTATATTAATTCATAATTATTTATTAGTAAAAGTTGGAAAGAGATAGACAAAGAACAGAGAAAGATCACCAGGATACCCTAACTTAAAAAAAGAACAACGTCCATGTGTCCCTGGCTCCAGCTCCCAAACAAGGCTCAAGTAGAGCATTAAATGATCCAGAGAAGGGAGCAAGTCCCATGCCCAGGCAGAGAGAGTCCCCAGTGAAAGAGCCTGAGCTACTGCTTCTGTCCTCTTTCTTAAAAGGTCAATGGCATCACCCCTACTGGGGTTCTACAATTAGACAATCCAGGTCTTGATCCTAACTTCCTAACTTCCAGATACATGGGGACTTCCACCAGCCCCTTCTGGAAGTCAGAACTCCATGTACCCATATATTGCCTTGCTAGCATCCTGACTTAATACACACGTGCAGATAAGGGGTTGCATTTTAAATTAATTTCACATAAAAGCATATTATCTTTTACTTCAGTATATTTAGAGTTTTATTTTGGTGTTTTGGTTTTCTATCAGTCTGCTCCTACAACAATGACCAATTTGGAAGTGTGTTTTGCATTATAATAAAGAGGGAAAAAAAGAAAGATATTATAGGGGACCCTTTGCTCACACTAATTACAGGGACTGGCACTAATTGGCAACTATTGCACATAACCAATTCTGGGTCGTGGCTCCAGGGTGAAAAGGAGCATTTGTGGTCAGTCACAAAGAAGCAGGGGACCTGGTCACTGCTTTAGGGTCAAGAGGAGCACCTGTAGTTTTGGAGAAATCATTAAAGACTCAATAAGGTTAGCTTGTTTACATTTCTATATTGGGAAGATGATACATGTAACTCAAAAGAACTTTATCATTATAACAACATTTAGAGTCTGCATAAATAGAATACATGAGTGTGAGTTAATTATGTTAGGATAATTTCCAAAATAATGAAGGGGCAAGAAAGAGGCATGCACTGGCATAAGGGGGAAAAGAGGAGACAAAATGGGGAAATTATCTCAAATAAAAGAAGCAAGCGAAAAAGAGCTTTTACAGTGGAGGGGGAAATGAAGGGAATGGTGGTGGTTAAAGCTTGAATCTCCTCCTCTCCTTGTAATTGGTTCAAAGTGAGAAGACTATATACTGATTTGGGTATGAAACAGATGACTATCTCGAAATGGAGGTAGATTGTTTGGGAAAGGCTTAGATGGATAAGAGATAAGAAACACTCACCTAGAGACCTCTCCAGGACCAGTAAAGCACAAAACCCTTGGGCTTTACTAAAGCCAATTTAGAAAGCAAGTTTATTTTGATAATTGGAGTAAGGGAAAAAGGAGGATAGGGTCCTAACACTACAAATTTAGAGTCAACCCAACTTCTATGCACCTCTAGAGAGGTTTCCCTTAGTTTCTTCTGTGGGCCCTGCCTATTCACTCCCAGCTCTTTTCTAAAACCTCAAATGCTATCTGACTATCTGTTAATCTAACTACCCAGATTTAAGAAGGCAGAGGAGATAGGACTCACTGTTAGCCTGAATCCCCTCTCAAGCCTGGGGTTGGCTTCCTAGGTAACCCAGAGTTCCAGGTGACAAACCCCTTGGGATTACCTTAGCCAAGTTGATCTCTGATTGGTTGATCTCAGACAAGTTGATCTCTGTACTCCAGGGAAAAGGTAGTCTACTCCAAGGCAATTCTCCAACCTAGGAATCCCTAATCTTTCCAAAAGATTAGTTCTTCCCTGGGGATGACAGAGCAAAGGTCTTCCTTCCAGCTCAGTGGAAAGCTAGATCCGGAGTGACCATTACAAACTATCAACTCCCAAGATCCTCCTCTCCTTCCAGAATCTTCTCCCAAGGTTTGTATCTAAATTCTCCTCCTTTCCTCTTAAAGACGATCTATGAATTTATCCCTACCCCTTATCACTTCTCTTTACAGGTAATATTCCTTCCCCAACTGGGGAGTAGGAGGAGAAGATGATAAAAAGAAAGTCGAGGAGGTGGGGGAGGTGTGATAAAACAAAGGAGGGCAAATTAAGTCACAAAGAAAACAGACTTTTGGGGAAGAACAGAAGAGGGAGAGAGATTGAGTGAGTGAGTGAGAGAGAGAGAGAAAGAGAGAGAGAGAGAGAGAGAGAGAGAGAGAGAGAGAGAGAGAGAGAGAGAGAGAGAGAGAGAGAGAGAAAGGAAGAGAGAGAAAGAGCGAGGTATATATAGAAAAAATTTGGATAGAAGGAAATACACAGTAATAATTCCTAATGTGAATGGAATGAACACCCCCATAAAACAGAAGCAGACAGCAAAGTGAATTATGAACTAGAATCCAGCAATGACACACTTGAAACAGATAAGGAGCAGGAGAAGAATCTATTATATCTCAGCTGAGGTAAAATAACAAAGCCATAAGTATCAATCGTGATCTCAGACAAAGCAAAAAGAGAACTAATGAGATAATCAAGGAAACTTTATTTCCCCAAAACGTACCCTAGATAATGAAGTAATATAAAACATTTTATATCTAGTTTCTCTGATAAAGGTCTTATTTCTCAAATATGTAGAGAATTAAATTAAATTTTTATTTAAAAAGAGATATTCCCCATTTGATGACTGGCCAAAGGATATGAACAGGATGTTTTCAAAAGAAGAAATCAAAGCTATTTGTGCTCATGTAAAAAAAAATCCCTAAATCACTATTGATTAAAGAAATGAAAATTAAAATAAATCTGAGGTAGCACCTCAAATGTATCAGATTAGCCAACATGATAGAAAAGTAAAAAGAGATGGTGGAGGGGATATGGAAAAATTGGGACTGTCAATAGTTGTGAACTGATTCAACTTCTGGTAAACAATTTGGAACCATGCCCAAAGGATTATAAAACTGCATACTCTTACCTAGCAATGCTCATGGTAGGTCTGTATCTCAAAGAGATAAAAAAAAAAAGGAAAAGGATCTCTTTGTTCAAGAATACTTAAAGCAGCTCTTTTTATGATAGCAAAAAAAAAAAAAAAAGGAAAGTGAGGCAATATCCATTAACTGGGGAATGGCTGAACAAGTTGTGATATATAATTATGATGAAATATTATTGTGCTTTAAGAAATTATGAGCAGGATGTTCCCCAAAAAACATGGGGTGACTTAGATGAACTGATGCAAAGTGAATTGAGCAGAATGAGAACATTATACTCAGTAACAGTAAAATAGTAAAACACCATAACAATGTAAAAATGATCAACTATGGAAGACTTAGCTACTCTAATCAAGATAGTGATCCTATACAATTCAAAAGGACCCACGATGAAAAATATTTTCTGCATCCAGAGAGAGAATTGGTGAATCCTGTATGCAAACTGAAGCATAATATCTTCACTTTCTTTTTCTTGCTTTTTAAAATTGCTCATGTGGAAATATGTTTATATGTATTAACATGTATAATTGATATAATATTGCTTGTTTTCTCAGTGGGTGGGGAAAAGGATAGAGGGAAGGAGAGAATTCAGAACTGAAAAATTATTTTTAAAAATGTTAAAAATAAATAGATAATATATTTTTAAAAAGATTTCTATGATTCAATTTTTCAGAAAATTGTCCACTGAGGTTATTGTAGATTCAAAGACAAAAAGAAACCAGTCTTCAAAGGGCCTGCACTCTACTGGGAGGGGGCATGGGAAGAGGAAATATCTCTGGACAAATGGGAAAGGCATAGAAATTTAGTATAAAATAATTTCTAGAACAGGACACTAGTGACCAGGAGAAATATGGAGAGGCCTTAGCCCAGGGGTAGGCAATGTATGGCTCTGGAGCCATATGTGGCTCTTTCGAGGGCCAGATATGGCTCTTTCTGCAGGAGGCATAAAGTCCATTTTTTTTTCAGGCGCTGTTACAGGAGCGGCACTGTGAGCAATGTACCGTTCTCACGAAATTACATTTTAAAAAATGTGGCGTTTATGGCTCTCACAGCCACAAAGGTTGCCGACCCCTGCCTTAGCCTGAGATCAAGAAAACTAGGGTTTCTACAAAATCAAAATGGGGGCAACACACTTCATCTCTGCCAAAGCTGGGCTCATCCTTCTAGTAGATCAATTGTTTTATGTCTATAAAGTTGAAAATAAAAGTCCTGTCTATACGTCACTTGTATTAACAAACATGTGACAGACAACTTCAGCCTCCATTGCCTGAAGGCAAGCTAGGCTCCATTTCACCATTCCCTCAGGATTCTCCAGGACCCTTAGGAGGCTAGATGTGTCTCTTAACTGTAGTATTTTCTGAACCACTTATGTCCCCCAAATTTTAAGGGTCTTCATACCCCAGTTCCATTTAACTAGTTAACAGTAAGAGAAGCATTGTTGCTATTGTTTTGTCAATCAGTCATGTCCAACTGTTGGTGGACTTATTTGGAGTTTTCTTCGCAAAGATACTTCAGTGGTTTACCATTCCCTGTTCTGCTCCTTTTAAAGATGAGGATCTTTTACAAATGAATATTACTTCAAAAGTACAACAAGAATATACTTGCAACATGCAGATATTTTCCCAATAACTCCATAATATAATTCTTTCCCTCACTTGGTTTCTGGAGAAGAATAAAGGAATTATGTTCAGAGATTAGTTTAGTTCCTACATAGCATCAGTTACACCAAGTTCTAAGTACAAAGTCCCTCACCACAATTCATCTAAGACTCTCCCCAAAGCCCAACATGAAACTAGCCTTACTTATTGCCTGCATTGTCACATATGGTCCTATCTATTTAAGATGGAAAGACTTCTTTCTGTAGGAAGGACAACCAGAGATCAATCAAGATGATTTTAAGGAAATATAGGTGGAATCTGTAGCAATCATCCAAACACAGGTGGGAGAAATTCTCCGCCTACAGCTAAACTGGCATCATTCATCACCTTTTACTCCTCTGCAAATAGAGGGTGAATTTTAAAAACTCATCCTGGCCTTATGACAGTTCTTCTGATGTGGTTGGAAAGCAGCAGTGAGCGTGGGCTGTGAAAATGTGATCAATGTAAAAATGGTCGTGTCCTAGGCAGTATATTTAGCCTCTGGAACAGTGCTGGGAATTTGCTCAGATATACATTGCTCGTGGCCTAAATCTTGTGTTTCAGGCAGAACTTCATTGACTTGTAATAATAATTAGATTGTTATTAAGATTGCCCTTTAAGATTTATAGTTCTTTATAAAAATTACCTTATTTGATCTTGGAAGTAGGTGTTTTTATTATCCCTATTTTATTATTGAAGAAATGGAAGCCAACAGAACTTTCTAGCAACACACATCTGGTAGATGTATGAGATTAGATTTGAACTCAAGTCAGTTTGATTCCAGGTCCAGCATTCCTTGGTCTATGGCACTACCCAGATGCCTAAAACCATGTATCACAGATTTAGAGCTGGAAGTGACCTTTCAAATAAATTAATCCATTTTTTTCCTTTTATAAATTAGAGATTTGAGGCCTAGAGAGGTTAAGGAATTCACCTAAGGTAATACAGGTGTTAAATGTCAGGGGAACCCAAGTCCTCTGATTCCAAAAGAATAATTCTCTCCATAGCTATATGTTGCTTCCTTTACTGAGTTTCCATAAGTAAAGAAACAAATGCTTCTCCTGACAGTTGTTGAGAAAGAAACAGGTGCCCAGTCCAAGTTCTGATTGTAAAAATTTGTTAGTAGGTTGATTTTCTAGCCTGGATTTCTCATTTTATCATGACCTCATAAGATGTTCTGTTAATGATACTTCTTCATTGGTAACATGTGACCATTCAATACTGTCATCATGGGAATTTTCAGCAATAGCTCATCTTTATAGAGAATTTTATATTTTCAAGAGCTTCCCCTCAATAGAATCCCTTTGAGATAAGTAGTATAGATATTGTTATTCCCATTTTGTGGGTAAGAAAACTAAGTCTCAAATAAGACACAGAACATAACTAATAAACGTCAGGAGCAGCTAGGTGGCATAGTGGAGAGAATATCAGGTCTGAAGTCTGGAAGACTCATCTTCCTAAGTTCAAATCTGGTTTCATATTCTTATTAGTTGTGTGACCCTGAGTAAATCACTTGTGCTATTGGCCTCAGTTTCCTCATATGAAAATGAGCTTGAGGAGGAATTAGCAAATCACTCCAGTATCTTTGCCTAGAAAATCCTAAAAGGGGTCAGTCTCAAAGTCATGATTGAAATGGACTAAGCAACAATAACAACAACAAAACTTCAGAGTAAGAACTGTATAAGGAAGAATAGGGTTTCAGATGTTCAAATCCCAGTGAATGCTTCTTTGACATATAGAATCAATCATTCAAAGATGTAAATTTGTTGTGAACAATTCTTAGACACATGGATTTAATAGACTGATCAATGTCCTACTTCTGAGGGATGTGAAGACCAAACAAGATAATATGTATAAAAAGCTATAAATTATAGAATTCGATATAAATTATTATTATTATTATTACAAGTCAACAGAGGTTTGCCTAAAGAACAAGATTTGGACCACAAGTAGCATATATCTGACAGAATTCCCAGTACTTTTCCAAAGAGTAAATGTATTATTTAGGACTTGATCATCTAAACAAATATAATTTATCAACTTTGGACAGGGTAAAGTGTTTCTAAATCCTGGATGAAATCAGAAGGTAAAATGTATTGGGATTAGAGGAAAGAATTAGATATATCCCTGGGCTGTCGTAAATTACTTAAGGAGATTCTCTGAATCAAACAAACAAACAAACAAACAAACAAACAAACAAAGATTCCAGCAACTGCTTTCCAGAGTCAAATTCCAAGAATGTTTTGAGAAGCCAGATCTTTTTGTCTATAACTAGAAGGCATCAGGTTTTAGAGATCAGGAGAAGAGGAATCCCAGAGGAACTGTCACTCTCTTCCTTCCTTACCTGTTCATTATATTATCAGAGAGACTCTACCATAAACAATATCTAACTGAGAGTGAAGGGAGGATGAACTAGATACACTGAGGATAAGCAGCTTCAGAGAGCATAACCTCTTTGGAGAGGAGAGAAGGATAACTAGAGGATTCTATAGAGGCTCCAACTCTCTGGAGGGTAACATTCATACATTTATTCATGGCCTGTGCATTTATTATTCACTAAGAAAGAAGCTATTCCATGTAGCAATGCAGATCAGTATGTCTTCCAGAATTGCTTGGGTCACTTCTTGATGGGGTCAGAACAGTTTCCTCTAGGAATCCTTCCTTTTTTCTTTTCCTAATTAGCCACTTCTAAACTCCTATGGACTTGGAAAACATATAACTAAACATGTTTGCATTTTATGCAAAGAAAGAAAGATGATAAGATCACCTCAGCCAAGATAGTTGTAAATATTTAACAATGAGTTCTCCAATAAGCAAAGGAACTCAAGAAATAGTGATAAATTTGATCTTGATAATTAAGATTTTCTCTAATAGTTTTTTAAGTTTAAACAATAAATAAAACAAATCATCTCTGATGTGTAACATTTGCCAATTTTGATGTCTAAATGCTTCTACCAAAAATTTAACAACCAACTCTCCTGAGCTATTTCAAACTGGCTTTAGTATACCACTAAATTCTAGACCAAAATAGGGACTAGGTAGATAAGTTCCAAGGGGATTCTTTAATGAGTAAAGTGCTTGGGCTTTGTGATTTTTATTTCAGCTATTCATGGGCCTTCCTAATTGCTTCTATTTCTTGCCTTTTTGTTGTTGTTGTTGTTTTGTTGAAGTTGCTGCTTAAGTAATATCTATATTGGCAAATTGTTACAGTGCATTTATCTAGTATTTAGCACAATACTGAGTATATAGTAGACACTTAATAAATGTTGATTCATCATTAGAACCATGATTTTCATTCTTTTTGACCAAGTTAATTTCCTGACATATATCCAGGTTGCCACTAATGATTTCAATTCTTGCCTGAAATGTATCTTCTCTTCTCCTCTATCTTGCATCCTTCAAGCTCAGCTTCTACACAAAGCCTTTCTTGATCCCTCCAGATCTCATTGCCCTTCCATCCAAAATTAGCTTCTATTTTCTTGATATAAATTCTCTCTTTATTTGTGTCTTTCATCTGTCTCTATCTTTGCCTCTCTATACCTGTCTTTGTATGGACACACACACACATGTATATATACGTATACACATATATACACGTATATGTATATACACACATGTATATATACATATACACATATATATACACACATATACATACATACCTATAGATTTGGTGGATATTATAACATTATATATGCCTATGTTTAGGTACAGACTGCTGTTCTGGAAAGAATGCAACCTCCCTTATGGCTTTTGTTTTCAGATTCCCAGTGCCTAACATGTGGAATTTTAAAATGCTAATTGATTAATTTATTTTCTTTTATTATTTAATTAGAGCATTATAGATTCCCAGAATTTTAGAACTGAAAGAAACTTTCAGACAGAAGTCCAGAAATAATCTAGTACATTGGTAAGCGTTGCACTGTCTTAAGGATGTTTGGATGGTCACATATAAAAAGGATATTAAAATGAAAATCCGTTCCTAGCAATGGTATGTGATAATAAGCATTTCGTGACTCCAATGCATCATTCAGTGAAATTAAATGGAACTCAACATCTGTTCTATTGGTTTAATATTTTAACATATATTTTCCTAATTTATAATAACCCTTATTTTTCTGACACTACAATGATGATTTTAAATTTTATGTGAATAATTTTCAACAAAAATAGCTTGAAACATTAATGATGATGGCTCACTAAAGAAACATATTGCTTTCATTCTTTAGAGCAAATATATTCCACCATATTTAATATCAAACACAATTGTGAAATCGAAAATAGGTCATTAAACATCACATGGGAATGGCAGTAATTGAGCTCCAAATTTAGATGAAATTGTCAAATCGTTTGGAAAATGCGACTTCCTTATATGTAAGTTAAGATAATGGTTTTACTGTTTCAGTGATATTCAGACATAATTCTGGTGATCTCGCTCTCTCTCCAGTGTTGTGTTAATGTCAGTAATCTCTAGATATATTGCATTAGTGAAGCCTTTCTGGTTTGCCAAGTGGCACCTTTTAAGAATGTTCAGTTCTAAAAAACTTGTGAGAAAGGAGTAAAAGGGAAGATGGGTGGTCAAAGAGATAAAGTATCAGGTTTGAAGTCTGGAAGACTCACTCTTCTGAATTTGAATCTAACCTCAGACACTAGATGAGTGACCCTGAGCAAGTCACTTAACCCTCCACCTCAGTTTCTTCCTCTATAAAATGAACTGAGAAATAAATGGCAAACCACTCCAGTATCTTTGCCAAGAGAACTCCAAATGGGATCAAAAGAGTTGGAAAGGAGTGAACCATAACAAAATACTAAAAAGTATTAGAAACAAATTATTTAGCCATGGCATTGCATCATCTAAAACATGATGAAAACAGCTCTGATTATTGCCAATATAGCAATAAAATCGGAATAGAGAATAGACTTAGGATTTTATTAATGTGGGGAGCTCTCTGGTGAGAAAACTCCCTCTTCCATTGTAGCTTGGCACCTTCTTTGCTACTTGGTTCTTAGAGTTGCCTGAGAGGTTAAGGGACTTCCTTAGTCTCACATAGTCAGGTGAATGGAAATCTTTGCTAACGCTATCTCTTTATCTACTAACTATGTTATGCTCCTTCTTAACAGTAAGATATAAAAAGCCTCTTATGCCAAGTGTTATAATCAAGGGAAGATGGATAAAGTATTCGTATGAGCTAAGTCAGAGGAAAGATTTGAGTGCCTAAAAACAGGAATAACAAGCTGTCAATCTTATTGACCTTGAGAAAGCAGTTCTAAAAGGTTAGAAACCCTTTAAGGTTTGAAATAAGGATCCAGTTGTACAGTTCTTTGTTTACTACCTATATATTGTGCTGGTAAAATATAATGTTCTTGGAGATGCATCATATTTAAATAAGAGAACCACAACTAGGTTTAGTCCTGATAATTTGTCTTTTCTCCCCTCTGAGTTCAATTCATTTAATTTGCCAAATAGTAAACACCTACTATGTGCAAGGAAAAGGGCTACAAGTATACTGTTGCAAAGCAGATGGAGCTCTGTGGAGAAAGAGGCACAGTGCAGGCAGCCACCAGGAGCCCTTTCTTTTGTCTACAAAAACCGTGGCTATTTAGGTAGTGGCAATCTGTCCACTGGTGACTGAGAATGTCTGATGGGATTCAGCCTCCGGGTGTTTGTGATGGATTGTGCTGGCAGTGGAGGGTAGGATGTGGTGGAATTGAGTGTGGCTGGAGTTACTGCATGGTCTGAGCAAAGGAGGTGACGTTGAAATTAGGAGAGTGAGTCAGAGGGTAAGTGAGTACACAGCATGACCTGGAGTGAGTGTCTATGGAAAGGAATACAAGAGGGGTATGAGGAGTCTGAATTTTTAACCAGAATTGCAGGACCTTCTAGAAGAAAGGGGGCTTGTTCTTGGATTTATGGAAGCATAGGGAGAATGCTTATTCACTCTGGTAGAAATGGACATACTTTATTCATATGGTTTAGGCAGTATTGTGGTTATAAATAAATATTTAACAACTGGCTCTCCAAAAATATATACACACAGCACACTTTAAATTTAATCCACATTATTAACATTTTATCCATTACCTCCTTTATGCTAGATAATTGATAAAATAATAAATCAGGTTCTGATTTTAACATTTGCTGATCTCTAAGATATAAATGCTTACACAGAAGGGTCCAGTCGTTGGCTTCAGTGAACTCCTGTTTGAGGATCTGGTACCCTTCTTCCTTCTTTTACTAATATTTTAGGACAGTGATGATAGAACCACAAAGTCTTTCATCTGATTAGTGCAATTCTGAGCTTTTGGTAGTCTCTGTTCAGAAGAAAAGAGAATCTCCGTGTTAAGCAATAAAGGGATTGGGAGCTTGAGAAAAGTCCCAGCTCTGCTGACTGCTATCCATGTAAATGAGGGACATAAACTTCTCTGCACTTCTCTTTCCTCATCTAGAAAATGAAGAGCTTGAACTAGATACCTCTGAGATCCCTTATAATTCTAAATCTGTGAACCTGTGACTTGGGTCTGTCAGTCAATCAGTGTATGTAGGTGTGTGTGTGTGTATGTACATGTCAATAGTGCAGAAGAAATGACAATGGTTATAAAATGTCTAGTGCTTCCTTAGGTATGAACAAAACAGTAATTAGGATGGAGCTCCAAAATGTCTAATCTTTTAGTAGCAGAAGAACAACAAAAATTCACCATATTCTGTGCAAGAAGAATGAGTTAAAATGTAAAGTTCCATTCCTCTTGTCCATCCATCTGGCCCCAATTTTAAGCAATTTTCCAGGTTAAAAATTGGTATGAGGAAATGCTTTTTGCTATTTGCCCTTGGCCCAGTATGTGCTGCCCCAGGCACAAAATCTCTAGTTATTACTCTGATTGAAATGGCCTAAATGCTGGTTTGAGCCAGGCTAGTGTCCTTGTATTCTGTGTTGGAAACTGTAACAAAGTAAGACCCTCATGGTATGTGTAAGGGTTAGCAAAATGGTGTTTACTTGTCATATGAGAGGAAGAGCATGCAAAGCAGAGAAGGGATATCCATCCAGGATATTGTTTTAAATCAGTTCATTCTGACTCTCCTGAGTCCTTTTGGTCTTCTTGTTAGGTTGAGGTCGATGACTTGAAAGAGAAACTGTAGCTCCCTCCTGTTTTTGTTCCCAGGTGATCAGGAGTCTACAACAGTGAATGGAGCCCTAGGAATCTAATCTAATTGTGTCTTGAAGACAGTTTCAATAACTTTTAAGAGGGGGGAAAAAAGCCCTATTTGATTGATGGGAAAGAATTGGAGTGAAATTGCTTAGGATAATGATCCTTCCATAACCTGTCTTTCACACATGCAAGATGGAGCTAGGCAAATGTTATTGGAAGCCATTTTTATTGTTTAATAACTTTTCCCCAAGATGCCTAACTAGGACATAAATAAAGCTCAAGACTTTTCTCCAGAATTCCAAAATTTAGAGCAGTGGTTCCCAAATTTTTTTGGCCTACCGTCCCCTTTCCAGAAAAAAAATGTTATTTAGCGCCCCCTGGAAATTATGAAACTATTTATTAAACTCAGAATTGAATGTAATACAAAAAAAATAGTGTGGCCATCACTGTCTCCCTGGATTGCTGCAGCACCCACCAGGAGGCGGTAGTACCCACTTAGGGAATCACTGATTTAGCGGATACTGACAACTCTTTCACCTTTTCAGCAAGTGGAAGCAATTTGAGTTTCTCCTCAAATTAACTAGAAAACTTGGTTCCCCTAGCTAAGCAAGCTACATGTTAGTGGGTTTTCTCTCTGTCTCACCCAAACACCATCATTCCAGTGCCAAAGGACTTAAGAAGCTTCAGAGACTCCCCTTGGTTTTAGAATTAAATGTAAACTCTTCCATCTGGATTTTCAAGCCCTCCATAATATGGAATAATAATTCTACTGTATTATACCTTCATGGCTCTCTTTACTTATTGTTATCCCACTTAAGAATCAAAGCCTATGTCTGCATCACTCCTAAAAAGGATCCAGTTATATGAAAAGCTTAAGATAAGAGCAAATTCATTCATAAATGAGGTGAATTAATAATCCTTTGGTATATTTTTATGCAATTGAACTAATTCCTCCCCTCGTACCATTTCAACCAACCAATCCACCCATAAAAATAGACCTAATACTTCTCCATGTGAGGTAGAATTGATATAGTCCAGCTTTGAAATATATTCCTCATCTGAACCTGCATCTGTGGGGGGGAAAAAGGCTTAGAACCTCTTGCTTGATCTCCCACATCCTCCCTTTGAATGACTCTACATGAAAGAAAAGAAAGGTCAGAAAATGTTCTTTCCTTTTAGAAATAGCAAGTCCTTTCAAGAAAGTAACTCAGCTGGATTTTTAAAATTTTTTTTTCCATAACACAAAGTTATAAAGAGTGGTGAGTTACAAACATTCTCATTTATTGGTCTCTCTGCCTTATCTTCCCCCTCTCCCTCCTATCCCCTACACAATTGCCAAGGTACTTCCTAAAGCATGGGATTGACTGCTCAGTATACTCCGATGACTTCCTTGTTGCCTCTAGGATCAGTTATAAGCTCCTCCGTATGTCTTTTAAGGCCCTTCTCAACCCTGTCCCAATGTACTTTTCCAAACATTTTATATTACTCTTCTTCACAAACACTATGATTTGTTTCCTGTTGGAGAGAAGATATATACTTCTCTCCATCTCCCATCACCATTCCTTCACACTGGAAGACTTTCCTTCCTTACTCCAACCTCTTAGAATTCATTTTCCCACTAAATTCTAATTTAGCTCCATTTGATTAAAAGTAATTCCTCATATTCCCAACTGGTAATGCATCGGCCCTCCATAGAAATGTGCCTTTGATTTATTTTGTCTGTATTTTCTAATATAAATAGGTATTTCTTTGTTGACTCCCCAACAGATTGTAAGCTCCTGGAAGGCAGGCATTGTTTGCATGTTTCATGTTTGTTTTTGTACCCCCTGGGCAGAGCATGAATAGGGTACATAGATTAGAGAGTTAAAGAAAGAGGGAGAGAGACAGAGACAGAGAGATGGAAAGAGAGAAATGATAGTAGATATGTTGATAGCAGGTGAATAGATCAGTAAATGGATGAGAAAACTATATTTTAAGCCCTTCCTCTATTCCAGGAATTGGGCTAAATGTTGAGGGAATATGAGCAAGCAAGAAGGTCTTGGCCAATAAGGGAGTTATTTTCTAACTGGGGCACATAGTTCATAAAGGAGAACTGGAAAGGGAGGGTATGCACAAGGCTGAATGGTGTAGAGATGGCCTGGTAGTGGTAGGGGGAGTCTATGTCAGGTAAGAGAAGAGAAAAGCTCAAAGTAATCATGGAGCATCAGAGCTGAGGGTGAGTCACATACACCTCCCAGGGTTGTTGTGAGGATATAATCAGATGATATTTTAAAGTGCTTTGAAAACCATAAAGCCCTCTCTTGATGCTAGCTATGACTTTTAGAGTGGTGGAATACAAGCTTCCTGTGGGGAGGAGGTGGGAGTAAGGCTGTGTGGCAAGGACTTAATAAATGCTGTTTAATTGATTGATGTATTATTAATAAATAAGATCTTCTACCCGACACAGTCATGCTATCTTCCAGAAGAGTTTTGAAGGGTAATGAATGATTTATTTATTCATTTGACCTAACATATTCAAAATTAAAATTTTATGATTCCATCAAACAATGATTGACAGTGGCCTGATTTCTTGTTCTAGCAGAACAATGTTGGGCTATAGGGCACAAAGCTGAATGGATTAATAGGAACCACAACTAAAAAAATAAAACCCAGGTGTCGCACTTCAGAGTTATAGAATCTTAGAAACTCAGGGCTGGGAAGAACACCAGAAGGCAGTTAATATGATCCAAACTTGAGCAAGGATGCTTTCAAATGGGTTATTTTCCATTAAGTTTAATAATGAGCGTGTTTCTTAGATATTACTATAATGAAATGTAAGGGGAATAGACTCAGGTTCATTATTATTAATATTATTTTTCTAGAAGGAGAGAATTGCCATGGGACATTCTATGTGAGTTTTACTTTGGAACTTTGGTTATAAATGGAAATTCAGCACATACCCACATCTCCTCAAGGAAAACAAGAAACGGCTAAAAAAAAAAAAAGGCAAAACCCCAAACTTTCCCAATTAAAACTACTACATTTGGATTGTTTCTAGACACTTTGACTTCTAAAGACTCAGAAAACACATTTTAACTATCATTATAGGAAGTCTGTAATGTACAGTGGACAGAGAGCTGACCTCAGAGTAAGACCCGAGTTCAAATTCCTAGAGATGTAAAAGTGGGCAAGTTACAATCTTTCAGTATCCTAATAAGCTACCTAAAACTAGAAATTATGTTCAGTCATATCTGCCTCTTTATGACCCCTTCTGTTTTTTTTGGCAAAGATACAAGATAGCTTGCCTTTTCCTCCTCCTGATCATTTTATAGGTGAGAAACTGAGGCAAACAGGTTAAATGACTTGTCTAAGACTACTTAGATATGAAGTGTCTGAGGCCAAATTTGAACACAGGAAAAAGAGTCTTTCTGAGTCTAGTCCTAGGATGCTACCCACTGCACCATTTGCTCCTAGAAATTATAATGTGGACATAACTGCATATGCCAGTGGAATTTCCCTGTTGAGAATCCCCTGTGCCACTGAAACTATAGGTCTTGTCTAAAACAAATCTACAATCCTAAAGTCATCTAATTTCTCAAGAGAGCTCAAGAGAACACATTTTCATGTTAATGGGAAAGCCTTTCTTTAAATACAATTTTAAAGAAAGCTATTATAGGCTGTCATAATTGGTCTCCCAGTCTATCCTTCTCCATCCTTCTAATGACACATGGCTGCCAAACTGATAGTCCTCAACCACAACACCTGACCATTTTTTACCATTCCAGAGGAAATGTCAGCAGCTCTCCCTTTTCACCCTAGAAAAAAACAAAACAAAACAAAACAAACTCCTCTGTCATTTGAAACTTCAAAATGTCTCCCATGTTTCTTTTCAGATTTATGTTTTCACATGAGTGTCTCCCCTCAGTAGGTTATTTCCAGTTCATTTTGTATATAAAGAAATAAATGAGAATTCCAGGATATAGGAAAAGGGAAGCTACATGGGATCATTACATATTCATTGAAATGATTCCGGCTGTGTTTATAAAAAGAAATCTATACATCTGGGTGGGTCTTGGGATAGGGAAGGTTTTAATTGATTCTCAGTTTTAAACTCAAGGGCTAGGCTTCCACTTCCTAGAGGCTGGGTAAAATGTATACAAGTCCCAAGTAGGTATACCTACTCATTCCAGCACTGTCAAACTGCACCTTTTAAACCCCTCCTTTCCCCCTGAAAGAAGTGGTATTTCTGTGGTGGAAGGTACCACTCATATATATATATATATATGATGATTAGATATTAACTCATGATCAATATATATTGGATCTTGTGCTTCCACTTATTAGCCATGAAATACAATAGAAAAACATTGCATTGGTTAGTCAGAGGATCTGGTCTGCATTCTACCTCTGCCAAATACTACAGCTGGACCTTAGACAATTTGTTTGACTTCTCTAGTCCTCAGTTTCCTCATCTCCAAAACAAGGAATTTAAAAGAGAATATCAAATGCTGCCTGAAAACCTCCTTGGTAGACCAGACTAAAACATAGTTGGGAAATGGTTAATAAAACGAATGAAAATACAATATAGATGATGGGGCAAGATTCATTTTGATTTGAATTTGACACCACTGAATTACAAAACTTCTGAGGATCCCTCCATCTCCAAGTCTGTGATCCCAACTAAAGTTAGAAGAGCTCCCCTGAAGACTTTATGATTACAGTCCCATAAGAATCTTACATTTATTTATTCTAGAAATTGTCAATTAACCACTTGCTTCATTTTGTAATAAAAGGGGAATGAAGTAAAGGTAAAAGGGTGTTTTGGTCCTTTGGTGGGAAAGGACGGTGCAATAGTGGATTGAGGTGGTAAGGAGAGATGCAAGGGGATGGCTGAGTTTAGGGAAATAGAGGACAAGGTAGTATAATGAACCGTAAGGAGAGATGATGAGGTAATTAGGGGAGGCA
>NC_058132.1:653667482-653678187 GCF_016433145.1 Gracilinanus agilis
AAAAAAAAAAGGCAAAACCCAAAACTTTCCCAATTAAAACTACTACATTTGGATTGTTTCTAGACACTTTGACTTCTAAAGACTCAGAAAACACATTTTTAACTGTCATTACAGGAAGTCTGTAATGTACAGTGGACAGAGAGCTGACCTCAGAGTAAGACCCAAGTTCAAATTCCTAGAGATGTAAAAGTGGGCAAGTTACAATCTTTCAGTATCCTAATAAGCTCCCTAAAACTAGAAATTATGTTCAGTCATATCTGCCTCTTTATGACCCCTTCTGGTTTTTTTTGGCAAAGATACAAGATAGCTTGCCTTTTCCTCCTCCTGATCATTTTATAGGTGAGAAACTGAGGCAAACAGGTTAAATGACTTGTCTAAGACTACTTAGATGTGAAGTGTCTGAGGCCAAATTTGAACACAGGAAAAAGAGTCTTTCTGAGTCCAGTCCTAGGATGCTACCCACTGCACCATTTGCTCCTAGAAATTATAATGTGGACATAACTGCATATGCCAGTGGAATTTCCCTGTTGAGAATCCCCTGTGCCACTGAAACTATAGGTCTTGTCTAAAACAAATCTACAATCCTAAAGTCATCTAATTTCTCAAGAGAGCTCAAGAGAACACATTTTCATGTTAATGGGAAAGCCTTTCTTTAAATACAATTTTAAAGAAAGCTATTATAGGCTGTCATAATTGGTCTCCCAGTCTATCCTTCTCCATCCTTCTAATGACACATGGCTGCCAAACTGATAGTCCTCAACCACAACACCTGACCATTTTTACCATTCCAGAGGAAATGTCAGCAGCTCTCCCTTTTCACCCTAGAAAACAAAATAAAACAAAACAAACTCCTCTGTCATTTGAAACTTCACAATGTCTCCCATGTTTCTTTTCAGATTTATGTTTTCACATGACTGTCTCCCCTCAGTAGGTTATTTCCAGTTCATTTTGTATATAAAGAAATAAATGAGAATTCCAGGATATAGGAAAAGGGAAGCTACATGGGATCATTACATATTCATTGAAATGATTCCGGCTGTGTTTATAAAAAGAAATCTATATATCTGGGTGGGTCTTGGGATAGGGAAGGTTTTAATTGATTCTCAGTTTTAAACTCAAGGGCTAGGCTTCCACTTCCTAGAGGCTGGGTAAAATGTATACAAGTCCCAAGTAGGTATACCTACTCATTCCAGCACTGTCAAACTGCACCTTTTAAACCCCTCCTTTCCCCCTGAAAGAAGTGGTATTTCTGTGGTGGAAGGTACCACTCATATATATATATATATATAATGATTAGATATTAACTCATGATCAATATATATTGGATCTTGTGCTTCCACTTATTAGCCATGAAATACAATAGAAAAACATTGCATTGGTTAGTCAGAGGATCTGGTCTGCATTCTACCTCTGCCAAATACTACAGCTGGACCTTAGACAATTTGTTTGACTTCTCTAGTCCTCAGTTTCCTCATCTCCAAAACAAGGAATTTAAAAGAGAATATCAAATGCTGCCTGAAAACCTCCTTGGTAGACCAGACTAAAACATAGTTGGGAAATGGTTAATAAAACGAATGAAAATACAATATAGATGATGTGGCAAGATTCATTTTGATTTGAATTTGACACCACTGAATTACAAAACCTCTGAGGATCCCTCCATCTCCAAGTCTGTGATCCCAACTAAAGTTAAAAGAGCTCCCCTGAAGACTTAATGATTAAAGTCCCATAAGAATCTTACATTCATTTATTCTATAAATTGTCAATTAACCACTTGCTTCATTTTGTAATAAAAGGGCAATGAAGTAAAGGTAAAAGGGGGTTTTGGTCCTTTGGTGGGAAAGGACGGTGCAATAGTGGATTGAGGTGGTAAGGAGAGATGCAAGGGGATGGCTGAGTTTAGGGAAATAGAAGACAAGGTAGTATAATGAACAGTAAGGAGAGATGATGAGGTAATTAGGGGAGGCAGCTGCAACAGGGAGACACTCAGACTAGAGACAGAGGTTACTGGGGAAGGAAGGCTGGAATCTTACAGGGAAAATGGTATTTCTACAGACACAAAGGTTAGGGCCAGGCAGAAGTGGTTTGAATCTGACTAGAGGGCTTTCTAGTCAGTTTCTCAAGTCCACAAAGGAGTCCCAAGGCTCCTCCCTGTTAGTGAAACTGAAGGATTTCCTGGAGGAAGTATAGAGACAACTACTTCCTCCCAAGATGGACATTCCCAGCTTCTCTCAGGAAAATAAAGAGAATTATTCCTTCCCTCCTTCAACCCTCACTTATCGTTGAGCCAATGATTTAGCAAAAGGTTTGATTAGGTAACATGGGGTTTATTAAAATTTCAGGGTTGATTATAAGGAGATAAGGGTACAGGGTTTCTCTAACAGCAGCTAGGGAGAAGCTCCAGGTGGGGGAGGGTCACAGGAATGGCTTGGACTAAGAGAGAGCCTGAATCAATTCAATAAACATTTATTAAACACCAACTATGTACCAGACAATGAGTTAAGCTCTGGGGATTCCAAAAAAAGCAAAAGACAGTCCCCATCCTCAAGGAGCTTACAATTTAATGGTGGTGGTGAGGAATAACAGGCAAACAAATATATACAAAGCAGGCTATATACAAGATAAATAGAAAATAACTAACACAAGGAAGACAGTGGATTTAAGAGGAGTTGTAGCGGGCTTCTTGTAGATATGATGTTTTAGTTGGGACTGAAAGGAAACCAAGGAGGTCATTAGTTGGAGTTGAGAGGGAGAATATTACAAACATGGAGGGGGGCAGCCAGAGAAAATGCCTGGAACTGAGAGATGGAGGGTCTTATTCATGGACCAGCAAGGAGATCAGTGTCACTGGATCAAAGAATATGTGTTGGGAAGTCAGGGGTAAGAGGACTGGAAAGACAGGAGAAAGCTAGATTATACATGCCAGACAGCACTTTGTATTTGCTGCTAGAGGCAGCAGGGAACCACTGGAGTTGATTGAATAGGGAAGTGGCATGATGCCACTTGCATATTAGGAAAATCACTTTAGTGGTTGAATAGAGCATGGATAGGAGAGTTGTTTGTACTTGACCATGTTTTCCAAATCAAACAATAATGGATGTTCAGATTTCATATTTCTGTTTGATTTATTTTTAATAGGCAAAAAGTATGGGGATGATGCAAATCAGTCATAATTAATGGACTGAAACCATCCCTTTGGGAGATTTTTCATGTATTAGTTTGCATTAAAGTCATGTGAGTGGCTTTGTGGAAGGGGCTATTGGAATATCCAGGCTGTTCAGCTGCTCCATTGATCTTCACAAAGGATGGATTTAATTCTTTCCAACATTTTGGACAAGTCTTGCCCGTTTCTGCTGCTGGCTACTCTTTTCCTCCCAGAACCATACCCATCAGCAATTGTAATCCACACCCAATAGGGGAGCTTTAGTGTCTCTTTCCTTTGAGGGGGAGGAGAGGAAAAAAGCAAGAAGCAGAGAGAGTCCCTTTGTGCCTTGGGAAATCTGCAATGCAAGTCCTTTTATATGAATAGAAAAAATGGGAAGAGAGAGAATGCCAACTAGAACTATTTACTTTCCATTGCTCACTCACTCTCCAAAGTTCACTAGCTCTGTGAAGTTCTGACAGGTTTCCATATAACAACCAAATCAGTAGAGGAACTGCAGCTTTAGAAACTGCCCAGTTTGAGATATATTTATGAGGCAGAGGTCCAAAGTTGAGCTTCATAGTAAATTTTCTTAAGGCTTTCTATCAGTTTATCTCTAGATGAAACTACTTATGCTAGATTTTAATTTCAAAGTAACCCAATGATTAATCAAAGGCCATCTCAGACTCCCCATATCCTGTCAAATAAAGCCAAATGTTTTACCTTGGCATTCAAGGCCCTTTGTGTGGTATCTCTCTTCCTTTATTTCTTTACTTTGGTTATGTTCTCATATACTCCCTCCTTATCTCTGCCTCTTCTTTAAAAACAAACAAAAAAACTTGCCTTCTCTCTTAAAATTGATACTAAATAGGGGGCAGCTGGGTAGCTCAGTGGATTGAGAGCCAGGCCTAGAGACGAGAGTTTCTAGGTTCAAATCTGGCCTCAGACACTTCCCAGCTGTGTGACCCTGGGCAAGTCACTTGACCCCCATTGCCTACCCTTACCACTCTTCCACCTATAAGTCAATACACAGAAGTTAAGGGCTTAAAAAAAACATTAAAAAAATTGATACTAAATAGGACAAGGGAAGAAGGGAGGTCCTGGGTTAAATATGGCTTTAGACACTTCCTTGTTGTGTGACCCTGGGCAAGTCACTTAACCCCTAATTCCTTGTCCCTTACCACTCTCTGCCTTGGAACCAATACTTAGTATTGATACTAAGAAAGAAGGTAAGGCTTCTGTGTGTATGTGTGTGTGTGTGTGTGTGTGTGTGTGTGTCTGTGTGTGTGTGTGTGTGTTTTGTTTTAAAAGAATTGGCAGCTGGGTGGCTCAGTGGATTGAGAATCAGGCCTAGAGATGGGAGGTCCTAGGTTCAAATCGGGCCTTAGACACTTCCTAGCTATGTGACCCTGGGCAGGTCACGTAACCCCCCTTGCCTAGCTCTTATCACTCTTCTGCCCTGGAGCCAATACACAGTATTGATTATGAATATATGTATATATGTATATATGGCGTATATGAAGGTAAGGTCTTAAAAATAAATAAACAAACAAACAAATAAACAAATGGAAAAATTGATAATAAGTGCTGATTTTAAGGCAGAAGAGCAATAAGGGCTAGGCAATTGGTGATAAGTGACTTGCCCAGAGTCATACAGCAAGGAAGTGTCCAAGGCTAGATTTGAAGCCAGGACTTATTAACTCCAGCCCTGGCACCCTATCTTCTGTACTATCTGGCTGTCCCTACCTCTGTTTCTTCTAATACTATTCTGATAAAGCTTCCCCTTCTACATAAAACCTGTATTGATGCCCCCAATTAATACAACTCCCCCAACATAGAATCCTACCATATTAAAGTATATTTCTACAAACATACACATATGTCCCAATTATAGAAACTCTTTAGGGAAGGGAGTTTCATTTCTGCATTCATATTCTCAGTGACCTAGCATCATCCTGCCATATGGTAGACACTAAATAATGGTTGCTGATTGACTGACTGATCCTTCACTATTTCTTTCTATATACCTTATATCCCATTTGAATTGGATTGAATAATGGCCCATTCAGTCATTTCAGTTGGGTCTGAACCTTTGTCATTCTTTTCATATTTTCCTGACAATGAGACAGGATTGATTTGCCATTTCCTTCTCCATTTTGTTTTACAGATGAGGAAACTGAGGAAAGCAGGGCTGTAACTTGTTGGGGTCACACTACTATGGAGTATCTGAGGCCACATTTGAACTCGGGTCTTCTTGACTCTAGGCCTGATTCTCTATCCAGTGTAACACCTAGTTGCCCTTGGATTGAATATACTCTTCCACAAATTTGCCATCTTCATAATTTTGCTCACACAGTTCTCTGAGTCTACAGCACTCTTCTGTCTTTTCCTCTTTCTGAAGTTCTATCCATTCTTCAAAAGCTAGTTTTCTCAGGCTGCCTCCTCTATGCCTTTCCCAACCCCAGCCAGAATGACTCTCTTTCCTAACCGTGTCCATGGCCCTCTGGTTACGAGTGTATTCTTTTGCAGAGCCCCAAAACATTTAGGAAAACCAGAGCTTTGCCTGAGTTATAAAATCTGCCTACAGGATGGAAATGTTTGCCAAGATAGCAAATTTAAAATAACAGTGATAGCTCTTGAACTCTACCATGGAAGGAGCAGGGAGAGGAGCTGTTCCTGGGGAATATTGGTAAACATGATGAGAGTGAAGTGGGAACAAGCTTCTCTTCTGAGATATGGGTGAGAGGAGAAAACAGAGAACGTAACTGGCAGGACTCCATCTTTCATCCAGCCTAGGCCTCTCAGCTCTATCCCCTGCCCTTACCCAGCAATTATTCAGATCATTGGTGACAGGAGGGGTCCACACTAGCCCTGGGAGAACAGACAGCCCAGCTACAAACCAGAACAAGGCTGCAGTGGAAGCATGTTAGATTTGTAGCCAGATGCTTTGACTCATACCTTTGTAAATGATCACATATGACTTCAATAAATCACTTCCCATCTATGGACTCAGGTTTCCCCAGGTGTACAATGAGAATTCCAAGAATCCTTTTAGCTCTCTATCTCCATGACAAGCCACAGACTGGTACTCAGTCCACACTGATTGCTCCAGCCACAATTGGATTATAGAGGAAGTTCCTTCAGGGCAGAAGCAAGGCAGGAGAAGAGCGATAATGCTTCTCCGTCCCTTGCCTGAGAAATATGCCTTTCTGACAACACTTATGCCTCCTTGACCTCTGGAAATATTTCATTTCCAGGTGGTTTTGCTTCCTTGACCACTCAAAATTCCTCAAGGCCTGAAAGCCAGGTTTAGGTCCAAGGACTGGATCAAATGCAATGTTCTCTGCCCTAGGAAATGAGAAGGATGTATTTCTGGATCCCACCATCCCATGGGACACAAAGCTTAGAAAAGACTTACTATATCTTGGTCAAATAGTTTCACTTAAACTAAATTCTTATTGCTACTGTTTTAGTCTGCCAAGGGTGTTGGGTTTGATTCTGTTGTCTAGGGATCATCAATCATTTTATTCTTGATTTCAAAGGTAGACTATAGAGGAGAGGCAGTTATCTCACCTGACTCTTCTGGGCCCTACTGGCATCCAGTAAGGAACATGTCATGCTGGGGACTCACTAACCTGCTGCCTTATCCAACACCAAAGGGAAGTCTCCTGGCATTCTAGCAGGAGAACATATTCACAATATGCACACTAAAATACACACAACAATAATCAGCTAGACAACAATTAGTCCCTTTGCCCAAGTAGCTAGTAGTTCTCCACTAGATAGAAAAAATTAAAAATAGTAAACTTAACAGTTCTCACAATATCCTAGGCTTAGTAAAACTCATCTGTTAAAGTGAGGGCACTGGAGTCAGTGGTCTCTAAGACCCTTCTAAATTGAAATTTATCATCCTGAAATATCAAAAGTTGATTTAAATAGTTTGAAATAGTAGTCAATTGATACAGTTTTTTTTAATTAAAAACCTTCTATCAGTCAGATCTGAGACACAAAGTCCAAAATTAAATGAGTCCTCTTCTCAAAGAAGATGCATTCTACTGGGAGGAGACAGCATGCCCATAATTTCAATTGTATTAGATACTAAAAACCTATTATGTAAAAAATTAATACAAGGTGATTTTAAGGATAGAAGGAGGAGTGGTGAGAGATGGCATTAATGTCTGGAAGAATCTGGAAAAGCTTCATGGAGGAGGTTGCCCATGAATTAAACAAAGCTAGGAAAAATTCCAAGAAGTAGAAATGAGGAAAGAGAACATTCCAGGCATGTAGGACAGTCTATGAAAGGTATAGGGATGGGAAATGTAAGAAATAATGTGGGCGAAATAGCAAGAAAGTCAGTCTGGTCAGGCCACAGAGTTACTGAAAGTAATATATCAGAGACTTAGAAACATATGGTGGAGCTAGGTTGTGAAGGTCTTTAAATGACATAAAAGCTTCTATTTCATTCTAGTCTCAGGGTCCTTACCCTGGAGTTTATGAATTATATATAATATATATATATATAATATGTGTGTATAATATAGATAAACAGAATTTCAATAAAAATTAACTTCTGTGATTATGTTTTTTATTTTGTGTATTTAGTGGCATTTTATACATTTAAAAACATTCTTATAAGAAGGGGTTCATAATACACAACAAAGGCTAAGAACTTATCTTGAGAGGTAATACCTAATATTGAAATGCTAAAGTATAAAACCAAATGTTTTTACCCCATATCATTCATCTAACCAAGTTCAGAGTCCTTAGTACTTAAAAAGAAGTAGAGTTAAAGTAGAGTTGAGCTTGGAGCCAGAACTGTTCTTTCAAATCCCACCTTGTATGTTTCTAGTTGTATGACTGGCTAAATCATTAATTCTTCATGAATTTTTGTCCCTTCCTTCCTTCCGTCCATCTTTTCCTCCTTCTTTCCTTTCTTCCTTCCTTTTTCCTTCCTTCCTTCCTTCCTTCCTTCCTTCTTTCTTTCTTTCTTTCTTTCTTTCTTTCTTTTTTTCTTTCTTTCTTTCTTTCTTTTTTCCTGTATTTTCTTTTTCTCTCCCTCCTTCTCCCTCTTCTCTCTCTTTCTCTTAGTCTCTCCCTCTCTCAGTCTCTTTCATCAAATGAGATTTTTGAAAAATTCTTTGCAAATTTTACAAGAAAGCCTTCTTAATGTTAGCTTTTGGTATGATTCTTGTTTGATGGATCAGGACTCCCTCTTCTAATAGCAAAAGATATCTTCCCCTTGTTGAAAGGAAGCATAATGGGATAGGAGATGAGATAATATACCACATGCTGCCTTGACTTGAATGTATGCAAAGCAGAAGTTCCTATAAATAGGGAAAGCAATACAATAATCTATATGGCTGCTGGGACATAATAGTCCCATGCAAAACCAAGCCAGACATTTACTTTTGGTGTGATTATCTCTATGCAGAGGTTGTGTTAGTTTATACAGATTATTTGACACAATAGAAGGTTTTCTTTTCCTTTAACCCCTAAACACTTAAAAATGTGATAAAATAGTTGTTGAAAGTGTCCATGACTTATCCAATAAGACCATTTCCCATAACTAATGAATGTTTTCAATTGTTCTGTTCCCCCACTCTTCCTTGGAAAGAACATTCTTTTAATATATTAATATACTAATGTTTTAAAATGCCTTTTAAGATATTTACCATTAGGAGGCTGATGAGAATCTTCTGAGAATGATGAGAATCTGAGAATCTTCTCAAACCAACCTTAAAACAGCATCTCAAAATGACTGAAGTCAGAGGAACCTCTCTTGTGGAAAACAACTTGAAAGCTAGGCAGAGAGGGTCAATTTTCATGGGATGAGGGAGAACCAAGGTTAAATTGCACACAGAGGAGTGTTGCCCAACCACTCCCCTATCTTCACTGGGTTTCTGAGGGCATAAATCAACTTTGGGATCCCAGAACCCTGCCTAAGCCAACAGCAGAGCACCCCACACTTTATACCCTCCTCTTGAAGTCCCAAGTACTGGCACCAGCCCATAGTCAGGCTCCAAAGTTCATAGTGCTTGACTCTTTCAATACTGTGGTGAAACTTCTAGCCTCAGGGCAAAATGCTTCATCTTACTCTAAGTCTTGCAAGCCATCAGCAAGGGAGAAAGTATCATCAGTGTTCAGAACTCCAGTTCATAGGCAAAATAAATAAATAAATAAATAAAGGTTGGAAAATGAGCAAAAAGCAAAAGAAACACCTGAAAGAAAATTGTTATGAAGACAAAGAGCAAGGCACAGATTCAGGAGAGGACAGTAAGACCAAAGCAGTCACAGGCAAAATTTCATAGAAAAATGGGAATTAGTCTCAGGCACTGGAAGAGCTCAAAAATGAATTTAAAAAAATCAAATAAGAGAGGTAGGAGAAAAATGGGAATAAGAATTGAAAGTAACACAAAAATAAAATAGAAGCTTAAAAGTAAAATTGGTCAAGTGGAAAAAGAGGCACAGAAATCCAGTGAAGAATAGAGTTTTTAAAAAAAAACAGAATTGACCCAAAAGTAAAAAAGTTTTAAAAAATCCAATGAAGAAAAGAGTTCCATAAAAAGTAGAATGGACCAAATTCAAAGGAAGATCAAACGGTCATGGAAGAAAATCAGTTTTAATAACAAAAATTGGGCAAATAGAAGCTAATGACTTCATGAAATATAAACAAAGACAAAAGATGAAATATCTCATTAAAAAACATTAAAATTGGGGCAGCTGGGTAGCTCAGTGGAGTGAGAGTCAGGCCTAGAGACAGGAGGTCCTAGGTTCAAACCCGGCCTCAGCCACTTCCCAGCTGTGTGACCCTGGGCAAGTCACTTGACCCCCATTGCCCACCCTTACCACTCTTCCACCTATGAAACAATACACCGAAGTTAAAGGGTTTTAAAAAAAAATTAAAATCAAAAATAGATCCAAGAGAGTCGATCTAAGTATTGTTGATCTACATGAAAGTCATGATTTTAAAAAAAGCCATCATTTAAGAAATTATCAAAGAAAATTTCCCTGATATCTTGGGCAAATGGGTAAAATAGAAATTGAAAGAATCCACAGTTCATCTTCTGCAATAAATTCCCAAATGACAATTCCCAGGAATGTTATAATCAAGTTCAAAAGCTCACAGACCAAGGAGAAAACATTTCAAATAGCCAGAAAGAAACAGTTCAAATATCATGAAACCTTATTCAGGATTACAGTAGATCTTGCAGCTACATTTAAGGATCAGAATTTATTCTGGAAAGAAGGACACAGGGTTTGCAGCCAAGAATTACTCTATCCATCAAAACTAACTATATTCTTTCAGGAGGAAATATGTTCCTTTAATAAATTACTATATTTCCAAGCATTCCTGAAGAAAATGTCAGACCTAAACAGAAAATTTGGTGTCCAAATTCAAGAGAAGAGTAAAAAGATAAATAAGAAAGAAAAAAAATTTAAGGGGCACAATTTTTTCAAATTGTTTATATTTCTAAATGCAAAGATACTATTTACAATTTTAAATTTTTTATCATTACCATAATAGAAGATATGTATATATATATATATATATATATATATATA
>NC_058132.1:653680316-653699072 GCF_016433145.1 Gracilinanus agilis
TTAATTCTCAGGAGAGCATCCAGAAGAATGGCAATCAATATGGTAAAGGATCATATTACCACTACTACCACTAGTAACAATAACTGCAAGAATAATAACTAGCAAGTATATAAAGCTGTACAGTTTACACAGCACTTTTCACATGCTACTCATTTTATCCCACAATAATAGGTGCTATCATTATCTCCATTTTACAGATTGGGAAGCTGAGACTGAGAAAGATTAAAACTTGCTCAGGGTCACAGAGCTAATAAATCTCAGGTCTTCCTGACTCCAAGTCCAGAGTTCTACCTATGCACCACCAATTTACTATTTAGCCTGTTCAAGTCATTTGAGGTTGCGTATGTTTCTACTTAACTGCCTGACCTTGAACAAAACCATTTAAGCTATCTGGGTAACAGTTTTCTTCTCTGTGAATACAACTCCACTCTCTACCTCACAGGGATTTGTTTGTGAGAAGAAAGTGCTTCATAAACTGTTCAATTTAGATAAATGTAGAATAATGAAAAACAATTTAATTATATAATGATGTTATACTTTTAATACATACAGTTGATCTCCTAAGGAAAAAGGAGGAAAAAAGCCAAGATGGCAGAGACAGAGAGAGAGAGAGAGAGAGAGAGAGAGAGAAAGAGAGAGAGAGAGAGAGACAGACAGACAGACAGACAGACAGACAGACAGACAGGCAGGCAGGCAGGTAGACAGAGACAGAGGGAAAGACAGAGAGACAGAGACAGAGAGAGACAGAGAGTCAAATAGATAGAGTGAAAGACACATAGACAGATTGGGGGGAAGAGACAGAAAAAGAAAGATGGAGAGGGAGAGAGAGAGAGAGAGAGAGAGAGAGAGAGAGAGAGAGAGAGAGAGAGAGAACTCACTTTGATTTCCATTTGAAAGGAGCTCTTTATATCCAGGTAGGACTTTCAATGATTGCTTCAATCTAGGTTCTTCTGCTATTCTCAGCCTGGATATCCCATTCGACATTTCTTGGAGGTGAGTGTATGATTTTATTGTCTCTGTCACCTTTAAAGAATTTTAAATTCCACAATGTACCAGACTCCAACTGCTAATTTATGCTAACAAGCCTTCCCTTACTTGTTGGGGAATTTTGACCTCCTATCATGACTGAGTCCCAGGAATTTGCAAACTCATATAATGAATGTATTTTAATCTCTAACCCAGGCATCCTATGGATGTAGAAGCCATAAGGAAATTCACTTTTGGCATACTAACCCTTCTGGCAACTTCTTCTCTATTATTAAACTACTATTTTGGCAAGTGTTGGAACTTACATTTCTTAAGAAGAAATTCCTGGGCATTGAGGTCAACTTTTCTTTTCTAATTTTCTTCTCCAGAGCAAAAACAGATGGATGTTCTGAAGCAATGAGTTAGGTCCACTGAGTTTTCTCTAATTCTTGAAAACTTGGGAATAAAGAGAGAGGGGATAAAGCGAGAAAGGCAAAGGGCAGCAATTCTCTTGTACTGCAGAATTTCACAAAATCATAGAAACTCAGAGATAGGAGAAACTTTGGAGAACTTCTATTTCAACTCCCTCATTTTCCAGATTTGCCAATTTTAATGCTGAGGCTCAGAGTAATAAAACCATTTCCCCCAGGTCAAAGAAGTAATGTGTCAAGGCCAAGATCCAAGTCTACATCCTTGGGCTTCTGGTTCTTGTGCTGATGTTAGAGCTAGAAGAGGAGGTTCTATAGAATTTTCAACATAAAGTCTAATAAAAAAAGGAGGAGGGAAATGTGGTATTTGAATCTTTCTGCTAATGTAAATCAGTAATGAGTTTTATGTGATTGTACCTCCTTTCAAGCGAGACATTTCAAAAGTGACCTTTCTAGAGCACTTGACTATAAAGGGCTTTCCCAGCTCTATCTCATAAGAGCCTCACCATGCCCCATGAGATAAGTGCTACAGATATAATTAACTTTGTTTTATAGATGAGAAAACTGAGGCACAGAGAGATTTGGTATCCTGGTCACACAGATAGCGAGTGTCAAAGGTAAATAGGGCTCCATTCATTATGGCAGCTGGTTCAGTCCTTCCTCTGAATTTAGAGGGGAAGAAACTGGGGATAAGAGAACTGTCCAAGATCAGCTAGGCAATTAGTGGCCAATAAGGTCATTAGATCTGGAGACAGAGAAGCTAGGTTAAAATACCGATGGAGTTTTCACTGGGTATGGCCACAGACCGCAGGCTGTATCTGTTAATGTACCTGTACCAAATGCTAAAGGCTTCAAATTTGAGTCCCATGATGGAATATGTGACTTCTTTCTGAAGATGTAAGAAAGGGGGGTGATTAGGAGGTTTGGGGTGTAGTTGGCAATCCCCTAGAATATGTATAAGGGCCACATCTCTCTCTCAGTTGCCCCTCCTTACTGGGAGACAAATGGGGTTTCAGAGGAAAATGGGGGTGTAGATGTTGAAGGGATGTTATCCCTCTAAGGGGGAATGAATGTAACCCCAATAAAATGTTGGTGCTGGCCAGGCCAAACAGAAGCCTCCCCCTATTTCTCAGCTGGATGTCAGGCTTTAAATGGTGGCCTTCTTTCCTTCAACTCCCTTCACACTGCCTCCCACTGATGAAATACATGCTGATCTGACAAAAGAAACTAAAGGATTTATTTTAGGGAACTCGTAGCAAAGGAATTGGAAATGGGGCTCACTGAGAAGAGGGTACAAATGTCATTTTCCCTAAGTCCCCTCAGTCCATGATTGTGCAAGGTACCCACAGAAATATTCTGTTTCCCTATCACAACTTCTTTGATCCAAATCTCCAGATAATTTTCCTATATCTAAGATTGTTATTTAAAATTCAGAGGGAATTTTGAAGGGCAATGCCCAAGGCAAATGGAGTCCAGGGGTCAGCTCCCCTCAGAAGTCCAGTCACCCCTGGCCAACACTGATGAATCTGTTGTTAGATATTCAAGTGTGCTTCAGGAACAGTATGGATCAGGAGAAATAGTAAATCTTTTTTTATAAGTTTGAGGAAAACCTCCCAAGCTCACTTTGAGGGTCACACAGCCAAAAACAACCTCCTCCCACCTCAGCTAAAAAGCCCCCAAAGCTGCTTCAGTTGACTCTTCAATCCCAGAAGTCCTTGCTCCTGCCAACTGTCACTGGATTCTCCTCTTCTGTGTTCTAATTCTCCTGGTTCCAAAATGTCTGGCTTTGCATCACATTTTTACAAAGATCAACCTAGTTACATGTGTAAGCCACTCATCACCAGGAGGGTGGACCCATGAAGGATATTTCTCAATGTGGGGAAGGCCTACAAATCCTCAGCAGGAAGTGAGTGCCTGCTGAAAAAGTACTCTATCACATTTTTCTTTAAGTAAATGGACAACAACTAGGATTTGGAAACTTGTTAGATTTTAACCTTGACCCTCCATGGGTGGGTACATCAATAAGTAGGGTCAGGCTCTGACTTCCAAAGAGATTATGTGATTTGGGGCAAGATCGCAAGGCTTAATATTCCAGTATTCCATGAAGGGACCATTGCCTCCATTAATATAGATTCTAACCCACTCCATGTGGTGGGCAAATCCCACTCCCCAACTTATATCTCCTATTGTTCAGTCTTCAAAAATCACTTTGTATTTACTATATTACATAGAATCAATTTAATTTATTTATAACATAAATATATAGTAAGTGCATATTATACAGATGAATAGGGAGAAAATAGAGGCAGGGAGAAAGACTGAGAGAGAAAAATAGAGAGAGGAGAGAGACAGAAGAGAAAGACAGAGGCAGAGAGAAATAGAGAAGGGAGAGAGAGATGAGGGTATGGGTAAGGAGAACTGAAGAGGAGAGGGAGAGAATATTTAAATGCGTGTATATATATACATATATATATATATATATATATATAGAGAGAGAGAGAGAGAGAGAGAGAGACAGTATATATTTTGAGTCTACACACACACACACACACACACACACACACACACACACACAACGTCCCCTTCTCCTTCAACACATACACAGAAACATGGAAAATGGAAGCTCCTTGAAGGTAAGAATCATTAGATTTTTCTTTTCTTGGTAGTCTACCACAGTACCTAGCAACACTAAAGGCCCTTTATAGATGCTTGCTGACTAATTGGCTGGTTGCACATAGTAAGAATTTCACAAATCTTTCCTCAGGGAACTAACTGCTTACCTTTTCTGACATATATGTTTCCCTTGGGGCTACAGTCAATCCCAGCTCTTCATGCCTTCACTGAGAAGGTGCGAGTGACAGCTGATGGACAGTTCCATAACTCATGAAGCACTTGAGATACTGAGGCATTACACAGAACACTAGAACTGGTAGGGGTGACCTATTTCCTCCCCATTTTATAAACAAGAAAACTGAAGCAGAAAGAATTTCCATTCTTTGCCCAAGGCTCTACATCCAATTAGTGCCCAATTGGCAGTCTCCAGTATTCTAGTTTAGAGGTTTTTCCACTTCTTTCACTATGCTGTGGATTTATCCTATCAGTGAGGAGCTCCATTCCAAGTGGAGCCTTGACTTCATTTCTGCCATCTTTTTTTTTAACAGCTTGGTCTTCAGTGGTGTGTGTGCATGTGTATGTGGTGTGTGTGTCTACATGTTGTGCTCATACCAAGCAAATAATTCTGTCTGTTTTCAAAGATGAAGGGGAATGAGGTTATCTGATTACATCCTGAGAGCATCATCACTGTCAAAGGCAAAGGAATCAAGACATCTCACAACAGAAGGAGGCATGATGCACACTGAATAAGCATCTCAGGGATGCTCAAAATTGTTAAATGTAGGGGGATGCTTCCCATTTGTTTCCCTTCCAGAAAGAAGCAATGTGGTATCTGGTATTATGAGATCCTTCATTTAGAGTAAGAAGGGACCTATGAGGTTAGTGAATCCAACTACTCCGTTTTATAAATGGGGAAACTAAGGTCCACACAGATTGTGACCTACCCAGAGACACTCAGCTAGTAAGCATCTGAGAAGGAATTTAAATTCAAGTCTTTTTGGCTCTGAATCCTGTATAATAATACTATAGCACACTGTCTCTCTGATGTCTATCTAGTGAATGGGGAACACGAGCACAACCCCAAGAAGGATCAAAAAGAATAAAATATGCCAGGCAGCAAAGCAAACTGGAGAGGCTGGTATAGCCACATGATCTCTATAGGGAACCATATGTATCTAAGGGCCAGGGGCAGAGGGAGGTAGACAGAGACAGACAAAAATGAGAAAGAGGAGAGGAAAGGTAAGTAGAGGAAGGGAGAGGAGAGGAAGGGAGAGGAGAGATGAATGAGAAGATGAATGAATGTGAAACTTTGGCTAAAGGTGGGAGAAGGGGTAGAGGTGCTCAGCCTCACTTGGATGAAAGGAGAGACCTTCTGCACATAGCAACATGGACTGCAGGGCAAAGAAATATCAGGGAGTCAGGCCAGTGCAGAAATAAACCAGCAATGCAGACCATTGGTTGTACCAGTGTGAGCCAGGTGACCTGTTTAGATGAGGAATATGAGACTCCTTTGGGGGATGATTGCATCACGACTCAGAGAGAGGAAAAACCTTATTTTATTTATTTATTTATTAGCATTGTAGGTTTTAGATAGGAGAAAGTCCTACTGTTTTTGTTGTGGTTGTTGTTGAGTTAAATAAAACATTTCCTGCAGGCCAGGTAATTAGACTGAATGCCTGCAGGGACGCTTAAGGACCTCAAAGATACAAAGGTGAAATTGTGATTTTCCCAGAAAAGAGTCTGGTTGAGGATGAAGCAAGCCATGGCGATTATGATTAAGAAAAGGTCACCACATAAGCCTGAACCATCGTGTCAGGACCCAGAATCCAATTTCTTCTCAAGTTACAGCCCCATTAGAGACTTTGTTAACTGCTTTGCTAAAATCTAGAAACCAGATATATTCAGTTCTCTTCCATCCCTCTCCTTTTTCCTGCCCTCTTTCTTTAGAATAACTCTACTGGAATAATTTCCCACTTCTTGTTTACAATCCACAAAAGCTCAATGATACCCATGAGGTGAAATGTTTTGCCTTGCAGTAGATGTTCTAGCTATCCTTCCTAGTTTTCTGTATTATATGCACTGGCCTCCTGGCTAATTTTCAGGTACAAAACTCCATCTTCCACTTCTGGACCTTTATACTGGCTGTCCCTCATGCCTGGAATGCTCTCTCTCTTCACCTCCTCCTCCATCTTCTCTGGCTTCCTTCAAGTCTCAGCTCATATCCCACTTCCTGTAGAGGCCTTCACTCTTCCTCCATCCCCACTCTCACTATTTGTCAGTGCCTACTCACTGAGATCATCATCTATCTAATATATATATTTACATATATATATATTATATAAATATTTATTTCTATGTTGTCATGTTGTCTTCAGTATTAGAATATAATCCCCATGAAGGCAGAGGCCATGTGGTTGCCTTTCTTTGTGAAAGAAATGAAGAGATTAGAATAGCTAAGGGAATGGTGAGAGGAACTTATTACCTTGTTTGAATTTAGCTCTATGTGGCTGGGAAGCTGGACCACCTCTACTTGCTGCTTAGAGGCCCTTAACTAAAGACTTAGGTTATGCTTACCCGAAACCCAGTCAGACCCCAAAATTGATGCACGTTTTCTCACAGTTCTAGATCTCAAGGGACCCATATAGCTTATCTGAAAACTGTTCCATACTGATCAGTCACCTATTGTTTCCATGTTCCTTTGATTGAATACAGACCCCCAGGGTGAGCGGGACACCCCTTTTTTTTTTCAGGGAATTGCATCTATTTGCTCTCCCCCTCCCAATCCTGAAAGTCTCTAATCTTTTCTACAATTAGCAATTAGATGCTTTGATTTTGTAGCCTGCTTAACTATTTTCTTTTAATTAATTGGGCTTATTTATTCATTGCTTTTAATGTAGAAAAATCTGTCTCTCTGTGGATTCAGGGTCCAGTGCGAAAGTTGAGGGGCCTGGAACCGATTTGTTATGCAATTGTCTTACATTGCTTGATAAATCACTATATATGGAAGGTCAAACCTTTGTTTCCTCACTCATTTCATCTTTCACCTACCACATATGTATCTCTAATGCATAACCCAGTGCCTGGAAAATAAAAAAGTGCTTAACAAGTACTTTTTGACTGCATGACTGACTTTATGCATTTTCCCAATTGGCATGATTAGAGAAAGCTACCATGAGATAAAAGCTATTTAATTGATAAATAAAGCCATAGCTTTTTATTGATAGCTATTTTCCTGGATCTTTCCCCCTGTGAATATCTGTCACCTATGCCATTCTTTTTACAACTTTAAAACTCTTCATTCTGTACTATACTATGCATTTTATGCTATCGAGCTTGATATGTGGGTATTAAATATTTTTTTTTATTTCTCCAGTTCTTTTTCAATTTAAATCTGTTTGGATCAAATTTGCAAGATGCCAGAAAAATATAGGATTACTATCCCTCCTTAAGTGGGCTTCATTCCTGGAAAAGAGTTTTGTATTTTGTGTTTTAAACTGTGGTGGAGAAATTCAAGTCTCATTTCCAGACACCATCTTTTCTGTTATCTATTAGCTTCCCAAATCTGCCTTTCTCTTTTGAAACCATTGCTTCAATCAAGCAACAGTGATGAAAATACCACTCGTGTCTAAGATTTCATCAGCCTTAGCAATGATGTCTAGAATTGGATTATTTCTCAAAAAGTCCATTTCCCTCTTTCTATAAGAACCTCACAACTGTTTTCCCCCCACTTCTTAATATTCAGTGGTCATTCTATCTATTCTCCTCTGTCTTCCTGATCATCTCAATTCCTTTCTGCCTTTGTAGATGGTTTTGCTTTGCTTTAAAATCAAACAAACAAACTTACCTTCTGTTTTAGAATCAATACTATCAGTTCTAAAGCAGAAGACAAATGAGGGCTAGACATTTGGGGTTGTGACTTGCCCAGGATCACACAACTAGGAAGGATCTGAGGCCAGATTTGAACCCAAGACATGATGCTCTATCTACTGAACCACATAGCTACCCCATTTTGCTTTTTCTTTGAAGTGTCCTATTTTTAAGGGGCTATGCCTTTTTCTTGATAACTAGTATAACAGAGAGATGTTTCTTCAACCATTTCCTTTTCTTTTAGGAGGGAGGCAGTTTACCCATTGAGAATAGCTAAGAGATAAACCCACAATTGAAAGTTCACCATCAAATACATATGTAGGTTACTTATAAAATGATTCCAGGCCTTCATACTTTATAGAAGTGAGATGATCTCACTTATTTTTCTATTAGTAGCTTTTTTGGACAATACTCCTTGGAGAACTTCTGTAGGAACTGGGACTTTCTTTGTTTTTTGTTTGTTTGTTTGTTTGTTTTGATTTGCTTTTCCAAGCACAGGAGAAGAGTTTCAAGAATCTCTTCCTTGGTCTTTCATCTTCTCCTTTCTCCATCCCCCCACACACACAAATCCTTTTGAAAGCAAGGTAAATAACATCTTCGAAGTTACAATTCCTTGGAAATGGTGCCAGACAAATAGAATACAAGCCCTTTGAAGACAGGAGCTATTTTAGTTTTACCTTAGTATTAGCAGCATCTATCAATTGAGTAACCTAAGAAATGTTTGCTGGAGTGGATTGGAATATTTGTAAAGTTAGAGAATTGAGCATTTATACTTGCCTTAATAAAAACACCAATGAGACTTTCTGAATCATTTCTGGATACATATTTATTTTAATGGGAGATTAAAGACATTTTCTAAAGTATCAGACTGTGTTGGAAAACAGTAGAATTTTTTCCTGCTTCCTCTTATTTGAGGAGACTTGGGGCAGGAGGCAGGGGGGCTGGGCAAGGAGGAAGAACGAGTTGGCTGCATGGTTTTTCAGCAGTTTTCTCATACAAGATGCAATGTGTAGCTCACTTAGACAGCTGCTATCGAGGGAGCAATTTGGATTTCTCATTGATGTCAGTTCTTTACCCATGTACATCATACTGACGCATCTGGCTTTCCGTTAAGAGCCAATCCGGATTACAGTTCTACTGCTGTTGAAGTGTTTGTCTAAGCTGTATGCTAGGAGAGGTGCCAACATTAATTTTCAATATAGATAGATAATTTCTAATCTTTGTACTGACATAATTAAAACTCATTCTGCGACCTCAGCAGACATCTTTTGGGGAAACAGCTGCTGTTTTCTTCTATCTCAAAATATAGTAATCTGCTTTTTCAGCCTTGCCTTGGATAGCTTGCCTCTAATTTGGTGCCCTAGAGAATCATTCTCCCATTTCTAAAAGAAACTTCTCCAAACACCCCGTTAAAGTAACAATAATTTATCACAACATGAGCGATATTGTAAAAATAAAAACATTGGTAACTTCTTTCTTATGCTGACCTCTTCATTTGTGCCACTGAAGCCCATCTATAAAATCAAGATAATAGTTCTTGAACTGTGAAATACGTAAGAAATGAAGGACAGGATGATAAAAAAAAAACCTGAAATTTTTTTAAGTGAAGTGAACAGTCCATTCCTCCATGAAATAATTCTAAATGGGGATGTTTCCCCCTTTTCCTTTCTGTCAAATCAAAACCTGACTATGATTTCCATGAATTGTTCCCAGTCCCATCCTTTGAGGTTAATCATGATCCACATGGCAGTCCTCCAAATACTTGAAGATGGATACAATCTCCTCTAAGTCTTCTCCAGGCTAAATATTTCCAGGTCCTTCAAGCAATCCCAGGGTAAAGTTGTTTTAGAAAATCTTCCAGATTGTTGTTTCCCTCCCCTGGAAATGTAGTAAGTACTTCTCCTAGAATTGTCCTTCTAAAATTTTGATGCCTAGAACCAAGCATCATATTCCCTCAGGGTTCCTAATGGGTCAGAGGATAGAAAGGACATCAGTTGCTTCATTCCATATGCAATGTTCTACTAATGCAACTTAAGATCACATTAGACATTGTTTATTATTTTTTAAATTTGATTTTTATTTGTCACATCAAGGGACTGGCTTGTGTTGAACTGACAGGGCACTGACTCCACCCCACCCAAATCTTTCACCAAAAACTGCTGTTTCATTTATATTATCCTTTTTGGGGTAAAAATATTTTATTTTAGAAATTACATGTAATAATAATTTTCCACCTAACTTTCCTGAAGTCGGATGGCCCAAATTGTCTTCCTTCCTCCCTTCCTTCTCCCATCCCAGAGCTAGTGAACAATTTGATCTGGGTTATATGTGTATTATCATGTGAAATATATTTCTACATTGTTCATTTTTATAATAGAACACGTACATAAAACCAAAACCCCCAAATAAAAACCCAAATAGACTAAAGTGAAAAACCATGCTGCATTTCTCATTCTGTACTCGTGTCACTGACTTTTTCAGGGATTTTTATTTATCCTCATTCTGTTTGATCTTACTAGGTTTGACCTTTTGAGATCTTTGTGTATTCTGACTTCCTTCATTCAGCATAGTCACTGTGTTCCCCAGCTTCTCATCCTTTGCAGATCTGAGAGGCATGCTGCATATGACTTCTTCCAAGACAACGGTGGTGGTGTTCAAATGAATCGTCATGGTAGTTGTCTACACCGCCTATTCGATCTTTCTCTCTGACTCTCATTATTCAGTCAGGCCGAAATCCACCGTATACCTTTAACATTCAGCCTACATCTCCCCACCTCATTGATAAGGATACTGCCAAAGACTTTGTCACATGCCTTGCTGAAACCAAAAGATATTCTCTCTATCGTATTTCTCTGCTTTTCCAGTTGAGTTACCATTTTGAATTTTAAAAAGTAATTAATTAATTACGACTTGTTGACAAGACAATGACTCTGAAAACTTAGACCCCCTACTTTGTCTCCTTTTCCTCATTGGAGAAAGGGGATACCAGTTTCATTGAGATGATTGACCATATTAAAGATTAGAAAATTAGCGATAATACAACTTTTTTTTTAAACCTTTACCTTTTGTCTTAGATTCAATACTGTGTATTGGCTCCAAGGCGGAAGAGTGGTAGGGGTAGGCAATGGGGGTCAAGTGACTTGCCCAGGGTCACACAGCTGGGAAGTGTCTGATGCCACATTTGAACCTAGGACCTCCCGTCTCTAGGCCTGGCTCTCAATCCACTGAGCTACCCAGCTGCCCCCCATAATACAACTTTTAAATAGCAAAGTTTCTACCTTGGAGCAGGAAGTGGGGATAAGAGAAAGAAAAACAATCCATTTTAGAAATCTAATCTTAATTCTTTTATGAGATGTTGAAAATAGGTTCTGATTATAAAGAGGAATGGAGGACTGAGTGCTTAGTAGCCTGACTAAGCTCAAAAGAATTTTGACACACACACACACACACACACAAAATCAAGTTGAAAACATTTTGGATCTAAAGGCAGTTTAGGTTGTCTCATGGTTGCGTATCCCATTTGTGATCTTAAACTATATAGAAGAATTTAAACTACTAATTAATTAGTTAATTAATTAAACTATGCCTCATTTCCCCAAAGATTCCTAATACATTTAAAATATTGATTTTAGGAAAAAAGTGAATTTGATACTTTTTTCCTATGGAAAAAGTTTCTCCAGGCCTGCTTCTAGGAACATTTGGTTGCTCAGAGGCAGATTTCTATTTCATATAATGAAAAGTCTTTTAATAATTAGAGCCAGCTCTGACTAGTTGCTAGAGCTAGATGCTAGTTGAAATGGAAGGAAGTGAGTTTCACCTCTCTGGATTGATTCAAGCAAAACCTAGATGATTATCTATTGGGTAGAGTACAGAGAGAACTCTTGGCTTTGACACAAATGGCTATCACAGTTGATTCCATACCTAATATTTGTGATTTTCTTCATAATAGCAGGTGATCTAAAGGTTCTTTGTAATTGAGTCCATGAATAAATGAAAGAATGAAGGAAAGCACTTATATGAAAAATGGTGTGCTAAACCCTGAAAATAAATGTAGAAAATTAAAACAGTGCCTGCTCTCAAGGAGTTTGCATTCTTTTAAATTTTTTAAAAATTATTTTTTTAAATTTTGAGTTTTAAAATTCTCTCCCTCCATCCCAGCCCTCCCCGCATTTGGAAAAATGCAATATGTCAAATATACATATGAAATCAGGCAAAATATTTTCCATATTAGTCTTATTTCTTTAAAATAAAGAAAAACAAGGAAAGCAAGGATATTCTGCCTCCATTTGCATTCAGATTTCATCAACTCTATAAAAATGGAGAGCATTAGGCCATCATGACTCCTTTGAAATTACATTGGATTATTTTATTGATCAGAGTAGCCAAATCTTTCCCACTTCATCACCATTATAGCATTAGTATGACTGTCCAACATGATCTCCTGGTTCTTCTTACTTCTTTTTGCATCAGTTCATATAGATCTTGCCATGTTTTATCTTAGACCACTCCCCTAGGCATTTCCTCTTTTTTTTTAAACCCTTACCTTCCATTTTGAAATCAATACCATGTATTGGTTCCAAGGCAAAAGAGTGGTAAGGGCTAGGCAATGGGAGTTAAGTGACTTGCCCAAGATCACACAGCTAGGAAGTGCCTGAGGTCATATTTGAACCCAGGACCTCCTGTCTCTGGACCTGGCTCTCAATCCATTGAAGCACCTATCTGCCCCCTCCCCTAGTCATTTCTTATAATACAATAATACTCCATCAAAACCATATGTCACAATTTGTTCAGTCATTTCTCGTTTTCCAATTCTTTGCCACCACAAAATACATATTTTATCCTTTTCCTTTTTTATTCTGATCTCTTTGAGATACAGACATAGCAATGGTATTGTTGGGTCAAATAATATTTACAGTTTTATGGCCCTTTAGGACTAGTTCCAATTTAGAGTGGTTCTCCAGAGGGATTGGATCATTTTACTATTCCTCCAATAGTTCATTTGTGCATCTATTTTTTCCTCATCCTCTGCAGCCATTTGTCATTTCTCATAAGTATGAGGTATTATCATAGAGTTGTTTAATTTGCCTTTCTCTAATCAATTGTGATTGGGGGTATTTTTATATGCTTATGAATAGCTTTATTTCTTCTGAATATTTTTTTGTTTACATCCTTTGTACATGAATCAGTTGAAGAATGGGTCTTATTTTTATAAATCTGACTCTGTTCTATACTTAGTGTATATTTGAGAAATAATGCCCTTAGGGAAACTTCTTGTAATTTTGTTTGTTACTTCGTCTATGATACCTGCTAGCAAAATATACTTTCCCTGATTATCCCTTAGATTTTTTTGCTATTTTTTGCTTTTGCTTTGTTAGAGGTCATGACTGCTACCGTTGCCTTTTTTAATTCAACTGAAACATCTTAGACTTTGTTTCAGCCCTTTATTTTAACCCTGAATCTTTCTGTTTGTGTGTCTTTTATAAACAAAAAAATTGTTGAATTCTAGTTTTAAAACTGTTTTGCTATTCATTTTCATTTTATGGGTGACTATCTACATCTATATCTATATATATGATATTTCAGTTAAGAAAATCCTTCTGGTTTTTAAACAATGCTAGGATCACCTTTATTAATATGTTTTAGTTTACTCAGATTGAATACTTACATGGCGAGACCCCAACAAGACTATGTTAATTCTCAGGGCAAGGCCCAGTAATCTCTTTCTAGTTTTTACTGGTGATGAAATTTTCCTCTATTCATATGGTGAGAATCCAGTGGAAATCTTTGCCTTCTGTTTATTATACTCAGAATGTACTGGCTCCCATAAGGCTTTCTCTCACTCCAGCTGTGAAAATGTACTTAGGATTATAAGATTCAGTGCTGGAGAGGACCTGAGAGATCACCTAGTTCAAGACTTCCATTTTACAATGAGGAAGTAGAGGGTCTAAGAAACTGACAAGAAAGCCTTCCATGTGTTATTTCCTATTTATCCTATATAAAGCTTGCTTCATATACATTTGTTGCATATTGTCTCCTCCATTAGATTATGAGATCACTGAGGGCAGGAATTATCTTTTGACCCTTTTGTATCTACTGTACCCACAGTACTTGGCTAATAGTGAACCCTTAATAAATGTTTAATGATTGATATAAACAGAAAATGAAGATAGTTGTTCTCAAGAAATTTACATTGAGGGAGATAGGTGGGGCAGTGGGTAGAGAGCTGCTCTTAAGAGTCAGGACCACACGATGCACATAAATCATCAACATTTCTCTATATACCAATTAAATCCAAAAGAAAGAGATAGAAAGAGAAATCCCCTTTAAAATAATTGTAGACAATATAAAATACCTGGAAATCTACCTGCTATGACCAACCCAGGATCTATATGATCACAGCTACAAAATACTTTTCACACAAATCAAGTCAGATCTAAACAATTGGAAAAAGAAAACACACGGTAGGTCCAGCTCACATAACAAAAATGACAATTCTTTCTAAATTAATTAAACTCTTCCATTCTATAACAAACTACCCCAAATTTTCAATAGAGTCATAAAAATAATAACAAATTTCATCTGGAAGAACAAAAGATCTGGAATATCAAGGAAATTAATGAAAAAATATGAGGAAAGGTGACTTAGCTGTACTAGATCTCAAACTATATTATATAATCACAGCCATAAAAATAATCTGGTAGTGGCTGAGTGATAGACTAATGGAAGAACTCACGATTCAACAAAAACTGCTAGGAAAATTTTGGGGGAAATTATGGTAGAAACTGGGCACAAACACTTCACTCCATATGCCAAAGTAAAGGCAAAATGAATACATGATTTAGAAATAAAAAGTGATACCATAGGGGGCAGCTGTGTAGCTCAGTGGTTGAGAGCCAGGCCTAGAGATGGAAGGTCCTAGGTTCAAATATGACCTCAGACACTTCCTAGCTGTGTGACCCTGGGCAAGTCACTTGACCCTCATTGGCTACCCTTACCATTCTTCTGCCTTGGAGCCAATACACAGTATTGACCCCAAGAGGAAAGGTAAGGGTTTTTAAAAGAAAAAAAAATACTATAAAAAATACTATAACTAAAAAGATACTATAAACTAACAATAGGAGCACAACATAGTTTTTCCATCATACCTATAGATAAGGAAAGAATTTGTGTTCAAATAAGACATAAAGAAAATTATGTAAAGTAGATCAGTTTGACCGCATTAAATTAAAAATGTTTCACACAAACAAAATCAATATAACTGAAATTAAAAGGCAAACAACAAACTGGGGGGAAAATCTTCAAAATAAGTAAATCTGACCAAGGCTTTATTTCTCAAATGTATAGAAAACTGAATAATTTTTTTTATTTTTTTTCTGAATCAAATTTACAAGAATACAAAGCATCCACCAATTGACAAATGGTCAAAGGACATGAACAGAAGATTCTCAGATGAAGAAATTAAAACTATCTTTAATTATATGAAAAAATGTTCCCAATCAATGATCATTAGAAAAATGCAAATTAAAACAACTCTGAGGTACCACCTCATAACTATCATATTGGCTAACATGAAAAAAATGGATGTAGAAAAATAGAGACATAGTTGGTGAAGCTGTGGGATGGAGAAAGAGAACATAGATTGCAAAATGTCAGAACATGATTATTAAAATTGTATTGACATATAATCTGGAAAAATGGAAATAATCTAATATTTAGAAAGGAAGAAATTAATTCAGATCCAGCTGCAGACACTAATTTTGTGACTCTAGTCAAGTCAGTTAATTTCCACCTGCCTTAGTACCTTCACTTATAAAATAATGATAATCATGATAGCTATCCCTCTAGATCAGTGATGGTCAAACTATGGCCAGAGGGCCAGCTGTGGCCCCCTGAAATGTTCTATCTGGCCCTGTGACATTATTCCTAATCTGATGAATACAATGAGTAGAATACAATACAATGAAACTTTGAAAGAGTTGCCTTAGAAACAGACTGACAGATGAACATTTCCTTTCCTTTGGCTCCCTCTTTAAAAAGTTTGCCCATCACTGCTCTAGATCACTGTGAGGATTAAATGTGATATTTGCAAAGTACTATAAAAAAGATATATTTAAATTCTAGATTTTATTATTTTAACAAAGTAACAAAACATATAAGAAGTCAGCTGCAAGTCAGAAAGAAAGATACCCTAGTTATTAGAGAGAAGCAGCAAAGTACATGATAATGATAATGCAACTTCTTTATTGATATTTCCATTGATAAAGTCATGTGTTTCTAATGTTCAGTCATTTGACAACACCAGGGACAAAGTATGGTTAATGGACATGATATGGAACAATCAAATAGAGAATCAATAGAGAATATTGTCAAAATAAAACAAAGAAACAAACAAAAAACTAGAGAGGATAGAGTGCCCAGAACAGGGGGTGATCCACAATGTCAGACAGCAGACAGGTCAAGAAGAAAAAGGATTGGCAAAAAGTCTATACTTTTGGCAATTAAGAAATCATTGGGATATATCATATATCTTTCCTAGTATTGAGATGTATTCTTAAAAACATGAGAGAAAATCAATTACAAAAGATGAAATAAATGACTTCTTCCTTGAAACTGAAAAGCAACCATGTGAACAATATTAATGTGTGTAGAATAGAAGGGAAAAAATCTTTGAGGCAAATTTCTCTTAGAAGGGTTTGCTAACCAAGATCTATAAACAAATAAGAAGTATATATGACTAAGAGTTATTCTCCAAGAGATAAATGGTCAAAGGATATCAACAAATAGTTCTCAAAAGAATTTTCACAACCACATGGAAAAATGCTCCAAATCACTAATAATAAGAGAAATACAAATCAAAATAACCCTGAGGATTTACCTCACACCCTGGATAAAAATGACCCAAAATAGCAAAAGTCAATGTTGGAAAAACTTTGGAGATATAGGTACATTAAATGTATTGTGGAACTATGCAATGGTAAAACAAATGTAAAACAATTTGAATAATGCAAATAAAGTGACTTAAACAGCATTATCCTTTGAATCAGAAATTCCATTTCTAGGCATATACCCTAAAGAAACCATTAATAAGAAAAAAGTCTATGTAAGCTCCAAAATGTTGATAATAGAACTTTTTATGATGATTTGGAATTGAAAACAAAGTAGATGCTCATCAATTGAGGAATGAATAAATAAGTATGGTGCATGGATATAATGGAATCTTATTGTGGTATAAGAAATTGTATATGACTTGTGATGAATACTGAGAAGCACAAAAAATGTGTAAGAACCGAGACAGCATGAAGTAAGCTGAGACCAGAAAACAGTACTGTATACACAGTAACAACAACAATGTAAATGGCAACAACGGAGCTCAAAAAATATCAAAAGTAAATGTAACAAAATTATAAAGATCAAACAACTCAAATGAGGAAAGATGAGAATAAACCCTCAACCTACCCCTTGGAGAAAGGCAGAAGATTACATATGTTATACATTCATGTTTTCAAATTTTTTCAATGTATCAATCAATTGTGGTACTTTTTTTTCTCTTAAAAAATCTACTTCTCATGTGGAATGGCTCTCTAGGAAAGGAGAAAATGTCAATAATTTTTTTAAGAGAGATCATAGGCAAATTTGTTATGATATGTAGTGAGTATGCTCTGGCCTCATTTTCCCAGGAGATCGGCTACATTCCTTCCATAAGATTATAGTAGTACCCTAAAATGCCCATGGGTAACTCCTCTCTAATTCTATTGACTTGAGCCCTACTAGTGCTCACTTCCAACTGCTAGGTGCCAGTAACTAATAACTTAATTCCTTGGAAAAACTTAGCATTTATTAACTTTAAAATGGGACTGATTATTTCAGAGATATAGGAAGACTAAAAGTACAAACATTTTCTCTAATATCTCTGCATCACACTCTTTCCTATTCCACCTAAGACTCCCTGGAGACTAGACCCATATTTAATGACTACATAGCACTGATCCCACCAAGTTCATGTCCAAATGCAGTGTCCCTGCAGATGAATCCACTTCTTAGTTCTCGATGAACTGAGTCCCAAAGGTTACTCCTGAAGAATTTTCCTCCTCCCAGTGTATTGGTGATATAAACATTATTATTAGAAGACACTTAGAGGCACCCTCTCCTGACATTGATAGCAAACAAAAAAATGGCTTAAAAATAAATCAAGGAATTTTTTTATTAAATTAAATTAATGAGCCAATAAGTAACTTGATTTTCAAAAGAAAAAGAAAATCAAATTACCAGTATCAAAAAAGTAAATTCATAACTTCTCTAAAAGAAAGAAGAGAAATTATTTAAAGCTATTTCACCTTATTCTATATTAGTGAAACAAATGAAAAGAAATGAATGAATATTAATAAAATATAAATTGTTCATGTTAATAGAAAAAGAAACAGAGGACTTAACTAATTTTAATTTAGAAAAAGAAATTGAACAAATTCTAAATGATCTTCTAAAGAAAAAATTTCAGAACAAAAAGGATTTATAAATGGTTTCAAATATTTAAAGAAAAATTAAGTCCAATATTACACAAACTGATTGAAAAAATAGTTAAGAAGGAATCCTACCAAATTCCTTCTTTTACATAATATGATTCTGATGCCTAAACTAGGAAATGTCAAGAAAGGTATAAACGATCACCCCTATAGTCCAATATCTCCAATGCATATTGAAAAACTTTAAATAAAATATTAATAAGGAGATTACAGCAGTATATACCAAGATTCACACTGGGAATTCAAGGCCAGTTCAATATTAGGAAGCATTTTATTATATCATGCTATGTTATATTAATTGATTATTAATATCAAAATAAGCAAAAGACTTTGATTGTATATATATATATATATATATATAT
>NC_058132.1:653699305-653764728 GCF_016433145.1 Gracilinanus agilis
TGAAAAACTTTAAATAAAATATTAATAAGGAGATTACAGCAGTATATACCAAGATTCACACTGGGAATTCAAGGCCAGTTCAATATTAGGAAGCATTTTATTATATCATGCTATGTTATATTAATTGATTATTAATATCAAAATAAGCAAAAGACTTTGATTGTATATATATATATATATATAAACTTCTGATAAGAAATAACACCCATTTTGATTAAAAACTTGTTAGAAAATATATAAATTGGAGCATTTATTATGATAAATGAATCTGTGTAAAACAAAAAATAAGCATTCTCTCTGAAGGATAAATAAAATGCCTTTCCAATAAAATTAGTTGTTAGACAAATATGAACATTATGATACTAATGATAACTAACATCTATATAATATTTACTATGAGCCAGAAACTATGCTACACTCATCTCATTTGATCCTTACAAGCATTATGACAGTTATATGCTTTATTGTCCTCATTTTACAGATGGGAAGACAGTCAAATAGGGGTTAAGTAGTCATTGAAATCCAGAGTTACATGGCTAGTAAATGTCTGAGACCAGATTTGAACTGAGTTCTTCATTACCATTTCTCTTCATGTGGTGCTGGAAATGTTAACTATAGCATTAGAACTAGAAAAAGAAATTGAGAATGTAAGTGGTAGGTAGGCAGTAAACAAAATTATAACTTCTGGAAGATGAGATAATGGTTTGTTTAGAGAATCACAGGGAATCAAGTACAAAATAATTGAAACAATAAACAACTTTATTGCATAAAAATAAACCCATCCAAATCATTACCATTTCTGCTTACTACCAATAATACCAAATTGGAAGAGATAGAGAAATTCCATTTAAATAACTATAGATGGTATAATATAAATGAAAGTCTAACTGTCAAAAGATATACAGGAACCATATAAACACAAATGCAAAAATTGCTTTTTATACAAATATGGATCCAAATAACTGAAGAAATATTTATTGCTCATTAATAAGTCAAGCCAAGATAATAAAATATATTCTTCTTGAATTAATTTACTCATTCAGTACCATACCAATCAAATACCAAAAGACTAGCCTTCAGAATAAAATAATAATAATTAATAATAATAATAAAATTAATCTGTAAGAATAAAAGGTCATGAATACCAAAGGAATTAATGAAAAATGGGAAGGAAATGGGTCTAATAGTACCAGATCCCAAATTTTAGTCCTAATAATTAGAGAAATGAAAATTAAAGTATCTCTGAGATACCACCTATGACCTATTATATTGGTAAAATTTACAGAGAAAATGAAAAAAAAAACAAATTCTAGAAGCTCTGTGGGAAAACAGGTTCATAATTCCCTGTTGAAAGAACTGTGAACTGATCTATCATGAAAAGCAATTTGGAAATATACCCATAAGACTCTAAACTGTACATACCTTTTGATCCAGTTATATTGCTATAAGTTCTTTACTCCAAAGAGTTCAAAGAAAGAAGCAAAAACCCTTCCATGTACAAATATTTATAGAAGCTTTTTTTGTTGTTGTTGTTCTGGCAAAGAATTTGAAATTTAGAGGGCATCTAATTATGAATCAATAATCTGGAGAATGTTATTGTGCTTTAAGAAATGATGAAGGGGATAATTTCAGAGAATCTTGAGGGACACTTGTATGAAGTGATGAAAATTAAAGTGAATAGAATTAGAACAAGAACAATAATATATAAAGATTACAAAAATAATGTAAAGAAAATATTTCAAATATTTAAGACCTCCGATCAATGAACATAGTTCCAAACACAATTCTAGAGGACTCATGATTTAATACACTACTCACATACAGGTAGAGACATGATGGATTCAAAGTGAAGATGAGACTTATGTGATTGAATAATTAAGAATTATTTTTTTTCTTTTGAGATGTGAAAAGGGAATTACCCACCCTTTGTTTTCTTTGATGTAGTCAGTCAGGAATTTGAAGATACTTTACCATTAATGTGCAAGTCCAGTGACAGGAAATCAATCCCACAGGCACTGCTTCCCATCCCCATCCTGGGTGGTGCCAGGCAAATTAAGGCGCTATTATTGGTTCTTGAGTGATTTGATAAATGCTTTACATGAAAGGCAGTCAAACCTTCTAGACTGGAAGAGCCTGACTCTTTCAGTCTAAACCTCTCCTGCTACCCATCCCCCACCATCAGCCCTCTCCCTAGCAACAGTTAGGAAAACCTGAACCTCTTTCCCTCTGATTAACCTGACATTCATAAATCCCCTTTGTTACCTACTCAAAGCCTCTGGTGAATCATTGTATCTAAGATTAAGGCAAAGGCTAAAGAGGGAAGGAATCATTTTCTTTTTATTTCTTGAGGGAACTTCAGGCATCCATCTTGGCAGGAAGTCCTTACCTGAGACTTCCTGCAGCCATCAGTTTCACTGGCAGGAAGGAGCCCTTTCTACTCCTCCCTCAAGGGACTTTAGAAACTAACAAGAGAAAAACCCCAGCCTTGATCTAAATATTTCTTACTAGCCTAATTCCTCCCTGTACCCTCTGTTTCAAGCCTCAGTGAATAAACCTGTTTGAGCTGCCCTCCTACATACTCCATTTCCCTTATCTCCTATATATCTTTCCTTATCTTCATTCCTCCTCTAATCACCTTATAATCAACTATTTTCCCTTTATCCCTCCTCACTACCCAAATTGCCCTGAGACCTGCCTCAAAGATTACCTTACTTTTGATAACATTGGTGACCTTTTAGACTACTACAGGGAGGATGGAAGAGTGAGCATGGATTTTGTTTTTCTTGCTTTCTCAATGAGGAGTAGCCAAGAAATAAAGGAAGGAGAAGGGAAAGAATTAAAGCTTGAAAATGAAACATAATGGATTTTTTAAAAAGAATCTCTTAACTTTCCTGTACATCGTATAGACTAGATATTCACTCTTGGAATATGTTATAGTACTGATTCCTTGCATTTGAAAGCCTTTCAAACTAGATGACTACTGAAGTGCCTTCCAACTCTCAAATTCTATGTGATGCAGTATGAATTTTTAGATCTCTCTTTAGTCTTTTTTTCATAACTATGTTGGACTGCAAGGTGGCACAATAAAAAGAACACCAGGCTTCGAGTAAGGAAGACCTCAGTTCAAATCTGGTCTGTAGTGGTGTGACCTTGGGCAAGTCACTTAATTCTACTTGCCTTAGTTTCCTTATCTGTAAAATGAACTTGAGAAGGAAATGTAAAACTCCAGTAATTTTGCCAAGAAAACCCACAAAGAGGGTAACAATGAGTCAAACATGATTGAAATAAGTGAACTACAAAATGGCAATGCTTCCTAATAATTCTCTTTGCTAAAATTTAAAAAGTTCCTCAAGGAATTTTTCTGTTACATCTTCCAGGATATTCAATTTTAATTATGTGGTACTATTATCATATTGTGAGTGATTCCAGGGCTGTGGCAGAGAGGGGGAGTAGTTTAAAAAGAGAAGACTTCTTTTTTGGAAGAGGCCCATCAGATCTATCCATCAGATTGTTTTATAGAATATTGAGAAACTCTAGCGTTGTTGCAATTCTAGGCATAAAAAGATTTTCACAGAAGAAACAGTACCACATAGACACTTTATTTTTAAAATTAGAATGGATGGAAATAAACTGACTTTGACCATGATAACACAAGATACAGAGATTTCTCATTCCTGACTATCTGTATTCACATAGGTCTAATTAATTTCTTTGTGGAAGGGGCAGTCTGGTCAAAGAGGACACATTAGTATTATTGAGCTTTGGTTTTCATTCAGTAAAATAAATCACATTTCTCTTTAGGAGTGCTAAATAATTAAAAGTTGCCAAAGGAAAAACTAAAAGGGCCCACTGAAACTCAATTTACAATATGACACAAATAGTGATTGATGGGAAGTAGCAACAGCAGACATAAAATTGAAACGTACCATTCAGACACCAAGAGGCTTAATTTGGCCCCCAAAGCTAAGAAAAGCAGTCATCAATGTAGCCACAATGAGTCATCAGTAGCCTAAGGGAGAGACTGCACAGGAATTTGAAATATATAGCTCTTTAGGGTTAGGGCAAGTTAAAATTATTCATATCAATAAAACAAATCGCATAGCCCAAATTATATGTGTTGTTAAGCAGAAAAAAAGTGTCTTTTTCAAGACATACATTGTATTCAGGGTTAGAAAGGACCTCAGAAGTCATTTAGCCCAACTCTTACATTTTATATATGAGAAAACTGAGCACCCAAGACCACATGGAAAGTTCTTTTCTACGAACAACTGCTATAATATTAGGCAACCCACTTAATCATCTATAGCTCAATAATCTATAAGATGTATTTGTAAGGTGAGTGGGTTGGACTAAATAGTTCCTAAGGCCTTCTCTATATTTTATATTATATATTACATATTATTTTCAAATCTAGATCAATGATCTTATGATATATAGATAGAATGGACTGAGTAATGGGTTAAGTCTTGAAGTTGACTGAGAAAGAGTAGGAATGATCAGAAGAGGAATGAGTATTATGAATTTTTCTATTATACCCCATATTCCAAATGTTTTTGGTTGCTATACATCTTAGCTATTAGTGAAAACTTTTAATTGCCAATATTAAGTACAAAAGAGGGGAAGAAAAAAAAGCTTTTATTAATGCTTATTAGGCCATTGCCATATACCTACCATTGTGCTAAATGCTTAATGAATATTTTCTCATTATATTCCAATTAATTTTTTTAATATTTACCTTCTATCTTAGAATCAATAATGTGTATTAGTTCCAAGGCAGAAGAGTGGGAAGGACTAGACAATGGGGGTTAAGTGACTTGACCAAAGTCAAACAGCTAGGAAATATCTGAGGTGGGATTTGAACCCAGAATCTCCCATCCCTAGCCTGGCTCTCAATCTATTGAGCTACCAAGCTTGCCTTCCCCATTCATTCATTCAGTCATTTATTTATTTATTTGCTCATTCATTCATTCATTCGTTTGTTTGTTTGTTTGTTTATTCATTTGTTTGTTTGGTTACTTGTTTGTTTAGCTATCAGTTTGTTTAGTTATTTATTTGTTTATTTTTAAACTGGGCAAAAAAAGTTTTATTAGTTCTGGAAATATGCTTTATTTGGGTCACTAATATGTAACCTAATTGCTTAGATGACCCCAAAGGTAAAAGAATGATGCTTTTTATTCTCTAATAAAATCTTGGAGAGATGATAACAGTTAATTGTAAGCCTTGTCCTCTCCCAATGGATTATGAAATAGCCTTCCAACTACCATGTATTTTCAAAAGTAAATAAATTCTAGAGTTTACCAGGCATAGGCACCTAAAAACCAAAGTAGAGATTCAACAATTTCAATGGGATATTATGGTAACGTCCCAGAGATTACTTATAGTCCTTGACAAACTCTCAGGAAAATTTATAAATGCAGGTCGGGACCCCAGTCTGAAGTTGTAAAGCTGTACAACTCAGATTAGGCAGTAAGACACAAGTATGGAATTACTCTCTCTCATCAGAATTAAATAATAGAAGCTTATGAAATTTATCCTCTGAGAATTCAAGGTACTATTTTGAACTTGGATGTTTAATATAGGTTTTTTCAAAGTCTCTTCTTCAGATGCCTATGGCTCCTTAATTGAATGAACTTTGCTTTGGTTCTTTCTATGGTCTGTGACGGGGAGGACTCAAGGGCTGCTAAGAAAATAGGGTCACAATCTCCTTTCATAATGATCATTATCATAGCATTTAGCTCCTATGTTCTCTGTCAGGTTTAATAGACCACATGTCCAGGTGAAACTGAGCCTAGGAGAATTAGCTTATTTATACAGAGGGAATAAGCAGTTCAGGATGCATAGATATGATGTGTAGGGAAAACAGGACAAGCACGTACTGTTTTGAGTACCATCACCATATCAAAAAAGAATCTCTCCCTTTCCTCCTCAAGGAGAGAAAATAAGTGAAAAATAAATTTGCTTTGGAGACATAATGTAACCTGAAGCTTGTTGAAAGTCTCAGCATACATCTTTGGAAGGCATGTCAGTCCTGAAAATACCCAGATTTGCTATTCTAGACTTGTCACCAGAGCCCAGTGCCCCAGAGAGCTCTTTTTTTAGGCTGATCTTAGATCCTAAGAGGGTTCAAATTGACTCCTCAGATTGGGTGGGAAGAAGGGAAGAAGAATTACATATGATTGTAGAATGTAGAGTGTAATAATTCCCACTTGGAAAAGAAACATATTCTAGACTATTATGTCTTCAGTGTTTCAATTGAAGAGTAAAATCATTATCTATTGGGGTGGCCAAAACCTATTCATATCTTTCCATCCTGAGGGATTCTTATCCATAGTTTTCCACTGGTTCGCAGTAAGGAAGCGAGCCAATATGGTAGAGTTTCCCAAGTCTTTTTAGGTTCTGGGGTATTTGGTGGACTACGTTAGCCGACCATTTGCTATTTATGCCCTTTCATTGGGCCTCTAAGTTTTCTTATTGTATATTCCCTTTATATCACAGAATCTTTCAATCTCAGATTTGCAAAGTTCCTCAGAGACTAACTCAGCCAACCTCCACTTGGCTATAGATTCTTTTTAAAGCAGTCTCAACAAGGGAGCATTCAATCTCAGCTTGAAGACCTTCCCAACGTCACTTGCTCAGTATCTGGAAAACTGGTTATCCATAAGTATTTTTTTCTCCCCATGACCATCTATGATTTGTCTGCTACTAGTACTATCCCCTATAAAATTACCTTCTCTTGGTTCTGAATTTACCTTAACAGTTCAGATTCATATAAATACTGTCACCCACACAAAATATAAGTTTCTTGAAGGTATAGGCTGTTTTTCTCTTTTTCTTTGTATCCCCAACACTTAATGAAATGCCTGGAACATAGAAGGAATTAAATGTGATTGATCCTTAATTGAAGTTTAAATCTGGCTCTTTGGAACTTTGAACTGTTTTCCCTTTTGGACAAAACAAATAAGTCAACAGATCAAGTTTTCTTTATGTGATGGACTTCAAATACTTAAAGACAGTTATGATTTGTCCCTTCAAACCTCAAGTCAAACCCTAAATTATCTTCTTTAGGCTAAATATCCAAGTTTCTTTAACTTATTAAAAATGACCATGACTTTAGTAAGCTTGGCTATGCTTTACAAAGACATTACCACCAAGTATCTACTTCCAGATTCTAATATGTATCAAACTCAAAATTTCAGGTTCTTTCTTCCACTCTTTGAACATGGCAGGGGAACATAGTCAATTTGGGAACTCTATTGTTGATGGAATGAATGAAAAAGTCTTTGTTGAACTCTAACTCTACCAGGAATTAGGATAAAAGCTAAGGATACAAATATAAGAAAGCCATGATAGTGCCTATATTCAAAGAACTTATGTTCTAAAGCATAAAAAGCATCACACAGAGCATGATGGCAAATCTTGAGACTAAATGCCCAAACTGCAACCCTCACACTGCATATGAGTCCCTTACTTTACTCCAGATAGGAGAGGGAGGAATTGCTCCCACTGAGTTGCTGGGCAGAGGGACATGTGATGTGAGAAATGTCTTCAGGAGTGCATGGAAAAGGGGAAGGAATTTTTTTTTTATCTCTTTAGAATAAGACCTAGTAGTTGGATCAAAAGGTACGTTTTCTTTTATGTCCCTTTGGGCATAATTATAAATTGCCCTCCAGAATGGCTAAATCAATACACAACTCCACCAGCAATGCATTAGTGTTCCAATTTTGCCACATTCTCTCCAAAATTTAATATTTTCCTTTATTGTCATATTGGCCAATCTTATAGGTGTGAAGTGGTAGCTCAGAGTGTTTTTAACTTGCATTTCTTTAATCAGGAGGAATTTAGAACTTTTTTCCATATGATTATTGATAGCTTTGATTTCTTCATCTGAACACTGCCTATTTATGTCCTTTGACCATTTATCAATTTGGGAATGTCTTGGATTCTCATAAATTTGTTGTCTCCTCTTTGTCATTCTCATTAATAACATTATTTATTATTTCTATAATTTGTTCTATGGTCTGTCCCTTTTTACCATTAGATTATTTAGTTTCCAATTAATTTTTTATTTGTCTTTCCATGGACCTTAATTGGTTATAATTTTTATTGTGTTATGATCTGAAAAGTATTTACTTATTATTTCTGCTTTTCTGCATTTGGTTGTGAAGTTTTTAAGCCCCTAATACTTGGTCAGTTTTTGTGTAGAATCAATGTACTGCTGAAAAATGGATATAAACCTTTCTATTCACACTCAGTTTCCTCCAGAGAACTATTAGTTCTATTGTTGCTAAGATTTCACATTCACTTTTTTTACTTCTTTCTTCTTTCATTTTTAGTTTGATTTATCTAGATGGAAAGGGAGAAGTTGAGATCCCCCACTATTGTAGTTTTACTGTTTATTTTCTCCTTAAGCTCCTTGAGTTTCTCCTTTAAAAATCTGGAGACTATACCATTTGGTGCCTATATGTTTAGTATTGATATTATTTTACTGTTTATAGTAAATTTGATCAAGATGTAATTTCCTTTCTTATCTCTTTTATTAAGATCTATTTTTGCTTTAACTTTGTCTGAGATCATGATTGCTACTCCTGCTTTTTTTTAACTTCAGATGATACACAATAGATTCTGCTCTAACCCCTTACCTTTATACTGTGTGCCTATCTATCTCAAATGTGTTTCTTGTAAACAATAAATAGTAGGCTTCTGATTTTTAATCCACTCTGCTACCCATTTCTGTTTTTATGAGTGAGTTCATACCATCCACATTCATAGTTATGACTACTAATTGTGTATTCCTCTCCATCTTATTTCCCCTTTTGATTCTGTTTTTTCCCCTTTACTCTGTACCTCCTCACTGGTGTTTTGCCTTTTATCAACCTCTTACTTCACCCTTCCCTCCTATCACCACTCTCCTGCTTTTCTTATTCCCCTCCTACTTCTCTATAGGGTAAGATAATATTTTATACTTCAATGAGTATGGTTGTTTTCCCCACTCTGAGCCAGTTACAATGAGAGTAAGATTTAAGCATTGCCTGTCACCACCCTCATCCTCCCCTCCACTATAATAGTTTTTCATGCTTCTTTAGGTGAGATAATTTGCCTCATTCCATCTCTCCCTTCCCTTTTCTCTCAGTGCAATGCTCTTTCCCACCCTTTGATTTGTTTTGCATATCATATCATCCTAATCAGCTTACTTCCACACCCTCTGTCCATTCATACTCCTAACTACTCTACCCCTGATAAACAAATATTTTTTTAAGAATTAAAAGAACATAGTTTGACCTTATTGAACTCCTTAAATTTTCTCTTCCTTATTTTTCTTTTTAGGTTTCTCTTGGATCTTGTGTTTAGATATCAGATTTTCTGTTTAGGTCTGGTCTTTTTGTCAGGAATGCTTGGAAATCTTCTATTTTATTGAATGATCTTTTTTTTTCTCTTGAAAGACAATATTTGGTTTTGCTGGATGGGTGATTCTGAGTTGTAAATCTAGAGCATTTGATTTCCAGAACATCACATTCTATGCCTTCTGGTGCTTTAATGTGGAGACTTCAAAGTCCTTTATAAACTTAACTATAGCTCCATGGTATTTGAATTGTTTCTTTCAAGCTGCATTCAGTATTTTCTCCTTGGGTTGGGGGCTCTTGAATTTAGCTATCATATCCCTCAGAGTTGTCATTTGGGGATTTCTTCCTGGATGTGATCTGTGGATTCTTTCAATTTCTATTTCATGCTCTTGTTTAAGAATATAAGGGCAGTTTTCTTTGAGAATTGCTTGTATTATAATGTAAGCCTTTTTTTAATCATAGCCCAGTAATTTTTAAATTGTCTCTCCTAGATGTATTTCCCAAGTCAGTTTTTTTCAATGAGATGGATCACATTTTCTTCTTTTTTTTTAAATTCTTTTGATTTTGTTTTATTGTTTCTTGATGTCTCATGAAGTCATTAGCTTCTAGTTGCCCAATTCTGAATTTTAAGAAATTATTTTTTTCCATGAGCTTTTTTTTTTTTTTTTTTTTTTTTTGTATTTTAAACCCTTAACTTCTGTGTATTGACTGATAGGTGGAAGAGTGGTAAGGGCAGGCAATGGGGGTCAAGTGACTTGCCCAGGGTCACACAGCTGGGAAGTGTCTGAGGCCGGATTTGAACCTAGGACCTCCCGTCTCTAGGCCTGGCTCTCAATCCACTGAGCTACCCAGCTGCCCCCTCCATGAGCTTTTGAGTCTCCTTTTTCATTGGCCCATTTCTTCTTGCATTGCTTTCATTTCTCTTCCCCATTTTCCCTCTGCTCTCTTGTTTTTTTGAAATTTTTCTTGAGCACTTCTAGAATCTGAGTTAAATTCATATTTTTCTTTGAAACTTTGCATATGTTTCCTTTGCTTTTACTGAACCCTTCTGTGTCTGTGCCTTGCTCTTTTTCACCATAAAAATTTTCTATGATTAGGCATTTTTGTGATGTTTGCTTATTTTCCAGACTTTTTCTTGACTTTTTTTTAAAGGTAGGCTCTATTCTCAGGGAGGACAGGACATTTTCTTAAACTTAATTCTACCTTGGTGCTACCCTTAGCCTTATTTCTGGATTTCTACAATTTTCAGTTCTTCCAAGGTGGCATGATGGCCTGTGGACTGGGAACTTTGAAAGCCACCTTCCATTGCTGATTCAGGCACCCCTTGAGACTGCTGAGAGCTCAAAGTCTAGCCTTAGTATTGGGTGATGGTTTTGGTCTCACTTTGGGCTTGATCAGGTCAGGCACACTGTGGACAGCCTTGTCCTAGAGCTCTACCTTGAGCTTTGGTGAGGACTAGTTAGGTCTGGGTTCTACCAGGCCAGCACCCTAGAGACTGTCTTCACTGAGGATTTGGGGCCTAATTCTGGGTTTACACTGACTCAGAGTACCACATGGACTACTTCAAACTGGGGTTCAAGGCCTTTCTACAAGCTTGGACTGGATCTTCTGACCTCTATCTGGGCTTACACAAATCAGGGGCACAGCTTAGACTGTCTTGGGATGGAATTCTGGACCTTGCTGCAGGATTGCTTGGAACTTTATGGGATGTGCATTGGGTTGCTCTGCTCTTGACTTAGGCAGGGTTTCAGGGTCTGATATTGGCTTGGGTCCAGGTTCAGAGCCTAAAATAGTAGATGTGGGATGGGAAGGTTTGCTGTTGGTTTGCTGCTTACTCATCCTAGCCTCCTGCTGGCTGTGTTTCCCTCTACCCAGTGACCCAGACACTTTCTACATACTTTTCAAGTTGTTCTTTACATGAAACTTGCTTCACTCGTTGTCCTTGGTTCTTTTACTCCAATATTTATTTCATGGCATTATTTCAAGATTGTTTAGAAAGGATTCTCATGGTTGTTTTGAGTTTTCCCTGCTTCAACTCCACCATCTTGTCTCCACCTCCCCCCTTTGAAATATTAAAAGGAATTTAAAGTAACATAAATCAAATTTACCCCAATTCTGCTTCTGAAATATTTGCTTAAAATTTAATTATTCATGTTCTTTTGGCTGTACAATGAATTCATAATATTTTCAGTATGGTTTTTATTTAGGAATTTTAATTGAGCTAAAGTTCATCTTTACTTATCATCTTGATAAAAGATATCACATTTCTAACCAGGCCTTTAAAAATAGTTGAAAAACATAATTACATATTTTTGTCTCACTGTTTGAAATTAATGCCTGCCTGCTGATATTCTAAGATAAGTCTGGACTTATACTTAATTTAATAACATCCTTTGGACCAGGCAATTCATACCATCACAATTCCTTTTCTTTAAAAATAAGTATTGCTAAGAATATGATAGCTTACTGCATAAGTTCCTTGAAGTCAAAGAACATGCCTTTAGTCTTAAATGAATAATAATTCTTTGATAAGACTCCATATGGTAACTTGTTTGTAACTGTAACAAGGATCCAACCCTGGTAACTGAGTGACCAGAGAAATCTCACTGCTAGCTACCAGGCTCCTTTAAGATATCAAGTAACTGGCCCATTTCCTGCTGAGGAAGCAGCTCCCTATTGGTTAATGGCAGGCTGGCAGGAAGTGGATATTGAACTTCCTGCCCCTCATCAATGGAGTTTGTTGTAGCCCAAACTACTCAGAATCCCTTCCTGTTGCCTGTTCTCCTTGGCCTGTGATGGTAGGCAAATAACCACAGAATTCTCTGGTTAAGGCTAAGGGGTTTATTGATAACTGAATAAGGGAACAAGGCAGTGGTAAGAGGGTCAGGAAATACTGAGATCTGATGGTAAAAGATTATCTGGCTAGTGTTGATAGAGATCTTATTTGGATGGTCTTTGCTGACCCAGGGCAGGCAGCCCTGGGTCTGAGTGATGCAGTCTCTGGTTGATAAATAAAGTTGTTTCTTGGACTAAATCTTGCCAGTTGTGATAAATATATTGAGTTGCTCTAGAAGATTAGGTCTTAAAACCCTACAGAACTCTAAGGCCTAAACTACTCACATTCTACACACCCATCACCTGGGCCCAGGGGAGGAAGGGGAAGGGGTAAATGAGTGATCAGGACAAAGTCAGGGGGAAACAGAACGTAGCCCTGAGTCTCCAGGGCTTTTTATACCCTTAGTTCACTGGCAGTTGTGACTAATGCCACCTTCAATGTTCCATCTAGGGCAACTGACAGGTTTTCCCTAAGCCAACACGGCAATGTTAAAAATCCTATATTACAATACTATCTATCAGAGTACAAGACGTAAACTAGGTCTACTCAATATTTTTTGATGAATTTACTTGTGATATGGATAAAAAAAAATTGAGATTTCAATAAACATACATTCTAAACTGATGGATCTCAGTCCCTTCTCCATGTAATAGTTTATCTATATCATTCAGATGGTCATAAACAAACATTTTTATTGGCTATCCACTGTGCTTGGAGCTCTTCCCTCCTATCACCTCCTAGTTTTTACAGCTTACTTCAAGTGCCAAGTGAATTCATACTTCTTATAAAAAGCTTTTCCAGCACATTATGTCCCCCATTAGATTGTGATCTCTTTGAGGACAGGGATTGGTTTTTTAAATTTCTTTGGATCACCAGTGCTTAGTATAATTCCTGGAATGTAGATACTTAATAATAAATGTTTGTGGGTGTGACTTGACATCATCATGATGCCTTATTGTGTTCTAGTATGGAGTTATCCTCTGCCGATAAACTTCTTTGGAATAAGTTATGTTAGACCTTGGGCAGGGTGGGTTGGGGTGGTGGCCAACACAAGTTTACCATCTTATAGTGGTAGTATATAAATACTGGTATTTCTAATCTTATACTAGAAGTCTTTGTAACTTGTTAGGACCAAAGTTTACATTCATCTTTTTTAAGGCATTGCCTTAAAAAATCATTCATCTTCATACCCTGGTGAGGATCAGAAAGTAAATTTCATGCATATATTGAGCTGATTTGAAATATAAAATAAAATATAGCAAAGCATCAATTAAACTTGGTTTCACTGAAGAAATAAAGGGAATGTTTTAGGTATTTTCATCAATGTATTTAAAATAGAGAATCTAAGAACTCCAAGGAATTTCAGAGAACAACCAGTCTAACCTATGTTGGAAAAGGAATCTCCTTCATAGCATCTCCAAGAAGCAGACATCATGTTTTTGATTCAAGACCTCTAGTGTAAGGGGGAAAAAAGGAGTTTTTTGGGTTCAGTATATTAAAAGATGGTCACCAGAGGATTGAACTATTATCAGTCCTCAATTAGGAATAATCTTAGTCAAGATTGACTTTTATGGAAGTTTATTTACAATTAGGAAGGTTGAAGGTAAGGAAATTGAGAGAGAGAAACTCTGGCCTTGACCAGGTAAGAATTTAGAGGCCCCAGCATAGGGCACAGAGGTTAATTTAAAAAGGCTTCTAGGGGGCAGCTGGGTAGCTCAGTGGATTGAGGCCAGGCCTAGAGATGGGAGGTCCTAGGTTCAAATCTGTCCTCAGACACTTCCCAGCTGTGTGACCCTGGGCAAGTCACTTGACCCCCATTGCCTACCCTTACCACTCTTCTGCCTTGGAGCCAATACACAGTATTGACTCCAAGATGGAAGGTAAGGGTTTTAAAAAAAAGGCTTCTAGACACCAGGCCTTTTACAATTAGAGAGGCAAGAGAGGCCTACCTGAGAGTAGAGCCTCCAGAAATGCCAAGGGAAGAGAAAGAGAGTCAGCCTAACTTACTCGATTGACAATTCAAAGGGAAGCAGTCAGAGGTCCCACTAGAGTCTCAGCATTCCAACACACCTCCATGAACCAGAAGAGGTCCTCACCAGATGCTCTCTTCCACTGAAGACCTCAGCTGACTGAGGACCTTCTCCTTTTAAAGGGGTCACTTATGTGTCACTTCCTGTTCCTCCCTCCTAATTTGCATGTCCAATCACAATAGGCAATTCTCATAGACCACCTAGGGTGCAGGTCAGTTGATTCTGATTGGTCCCTCACTCTAGCACATGTGGATTATGGACTTCCCAGAATTAGAGGTGTTTTCACCTTTGGTGATTAAATCAAAAGATGGGCAGTGTAGACTTAATCTAATTATCACAATAGTGAAAGTGAGTACATGGCTTCCAGAAGTAAGGACCTCCCTTTTGGGACAGTCATAGTGTTCCAAAGCATTTCCTTAGATCAAATTAGTTTACCTCTTTGTAACTTCCACCCCTTATTTCTTGTTCAACCCTCTGGAAATAGGCAGGAGATTCCAAATCTTTCTTCCATTTTGAAAGTCCTTCAAATATTTGAAGGCATGAAAGCAATTGTATTCTCACTTTCCCCCACGTATAATCTTTGCCTTCCCAAGCTAAACAATTCCATTTTCTTCTACTGATACCTTGATTGTATGAATAATTTCCAAATTCATCACCATATTTGTTTCCCTTCTGTGACTGCTCTCCATTGTATAAATGGCCTTCCTAATATATAGCACTCACCATCAATTGGTAATCATTCTAAAAACTCTGATTCTCTATTCCTTCTTATCCCCTCCTCTTTGCCCAGGCTCCCCAGAATCCATCAAGCTTCTCTGGCTACTCTGCAAATGAGATGGGAGCCACCAAGGCCAATCATTTGAGTAAGAAGGAGGAGCCTAAATATTGTTTCCATCTATCCTGCCACTGCTTCCTAAGGTCCTATGAGCCTTACCATATGTTCTGCCTATATGCCTACCAGAGCCCCAGAACAGTCATCTGATCTAATTATGTAACTAGTAAACTCCTGGGTCTTGCCATCTATCCAGTTACTGAATCCTTCCTTATTGAATCCTTTTGTGCCTTTTCATACACCCTGCATGTGAAACCTTTTTTGTTTGTTTGTTTTGTCTCTCCAGATGAAATTCAGGCTTCTAGACAGGAAAGACTGTTCAAATTTTTATATGTAGCACCAGTGTTTAACAATGGGATAGGCACAGAGTAAATATTTATTAACATTTTCTCATTCATTTATTCATTCTTTTAATATAAGCAAATATTATTGTGCAGCAAGAAATGATGAATATGAATAAATCAGAAAAACTTGAGAAGATTCTTATGAAGAGATGCAAAAGGAAATATAACCCAAAAGAACACTACTCATAATGATGACAATAATGTCAAAGAAAAAGTTGCCAAAAGAAACCAAACTGTGAACAACTGAAAAACAAATAATAGTCACAGAGAATGAATATTTTGCATTCATTCATTCATATAAATGAATCTTATTGTGTAGTAAGACATGGAGAATATGAGGAATTCAGAAAAATATAGGAATACTCCTATGAACTATTAAAAAGCAAAATTAAAAAAGAAAACCAAATAAATAAAGCAAAATAAACAGAACAATCTTCATCATGATGACCATGATATAAATGGAAACATTACAAAAAGGAAACTAAAATATGAGCAATTAAAAAATCAACGGTAGTCCCAGAGAACAGAGATCTGTCCCTCATGTTTTACCAAGGCAATGCTGTCTACTTGATCCAACATGGTCCCTGAATACATTATTCTTGCTCAGCTCTTTTTGTTTGTTTGTTTTATTCATTTGTTTTAGCTTTAGGTTTGTGTGCGCTAGTGTGTATGTTTTGAGGAACGTTTATGGGGGAAGGTTCAATTCTAAGCATCAGAAGACAGGCATGAAATATATCCTAGAAATTATACTTGTAAAAGCAAAAAGTACCAATACAACTTATTCTAAATGTTTAAAAATATGCCTCCTAGGAGTTAAAGACAATATCACAAGGACAGAGAATAGTGGGGCTACCACCTCTCTGGTCTTGAATACCATATATACCTTAAAGAAATGTCCAATGCATTTATGTAATATAAAGCAAGATTTTGTAATTAAGGATATTGTAGTCATACTGCTGGGCCAGTGATTCCATTCTCACAATATTCCTCTTTTGCTTTGGTCTAAATTCTTCACAGACAATAGAATAAACAGAACCCTTAAGTCCCTGCTTAAGATACTCTTGTTTTAAATGCAGTCTGTAAAAAGTCTTTCATTCTCATATGAGGAATAATTTTAATGTACTTTTCCCAGAGGTTATTGTATACAGGGTTTCTCAAAACATTGTAACCACTATGGGAGGGAGTGGGAGGAGGAGAGGGATAGCACATGAATCCTATAGCCATGGAAAAATGTTCTAAATTAATTAATTAAACAAAAATCTTAAAATAAAAAATAAAATAAAATGGGAAGAGAGGGAAAAAAAAAACATTGTAACCACCAAAGCTAAGCTAGTCAATGTAGTAGAATGGTATAGATGGGCTCTGTAGATGCTTGTAAGTCTAATAATTCTATGACACATTCATTCTTTATCATATTGAGAGGCAGCATGGAACTGTGGAAAGTCAAAAGACAATTGGGTATGAACCTGACTCTAACAATGGCTATATGACCTTGGGCAAAGGTAATGATTTCACTGAGCAGTAGTTTGTCATATGAAAAATGAGGATGGAAGTCTTTGTGATGCCTTTCATACAAGATTATTTGAAGGAAGCATAATGTGGATGATGTTGTACTATTCAGAAAAAAGATCCTCCAGTTCTTAAGGAAACTACATAATTTGTGTTATGATTTTCCATGATTCTTAAAGAATGTTTCCAATATGTTTAAATATAAAGGAACTTTGATTTTAAACTGAAGGTGAACATTTCTTAGAAATAATGAAATTGGAATACAGAAAGCAAAGAAAATTGTCTAATCACAGAGTTCAGAAAGACCAGGGAGCAGGATTCAAATTCAGGTTGCCACATCACAGAATGTCAGTGTTGGAAAATGTCATAGAAGGCATTTACTGTTACTTCTACAATAGGGATCCCCTAGTACTATAACAGTCCCATGTGGTTGTCTATCCAGTGCTTGCAGAATTCCAATGATGGGAAGCCATTACCTTCAAAGCCAACTCATTCTGATTTTGCACAGCTCAAATTATTGGGACATTACCCTCAGCCAAAATTCGTCTCTCTGTAACTTCATTGTACCCATATTTACCATTTGAGGTAAAATAAAATATAATCAATCTTTCTTCTGCATGACAGCCCTTCAAACAGAGTGTTTATGGGGCAGCTGGGTAGCTCAGTGGAGTGAGAGTCGGGCCTAGAGACAGGAGGTCCTAGGTTCAAACCCGGCCTCAGCCACTTCCCAGCTGTGTGACCCTGGGCAAGTCACTTGACCCCCATTGCCCACCCTTACCAATCTTCCACCTGTGAGACAATACACCGAAGTACAAAGGTTTAAAAAAAAAAAAACAGAGTGTTTATATCTCTCCTAAGTCTCATCTTCTTTAGACAGAACATATCCAGTCCATTCAACTGATAATCATATCCCTTGATTTCAAGATCCTTTATCTTTCTTGTTTTCCTCTTCTTCATTCTTTCCAGCTTATCAATGCCCTTCCCAAAAGGTGGTGCCCCAAACTGCATACAACTCTATAAATATATTCTAGCCCAGACAGGGAAGAGTAAGACTATCACTTCCCTAGTCCTGAACATTCTGCCTTTCTTTATGCTACCTATGGCTACATTTGCTTTCTTGGGTACCACATCACACTCCTGACTTATATTGTTTTTGTAATATGCCAAACTTCAAGTGACTAATTTTCTAGGTAGCTATAGTTAGGGAGCAAACACTTACTAGCTTTGTGACCCTGGGAAAACCATTTAATCTCTGTTTGCCTTAATCCATTGCAGAAGGAAATAGCAAACCACTCCAGTATCTTTGCCAAGGAAATCTCATGGCCAATATGTCATGTTATAGTCCAGGGGGTAACAATTAGGGCAGTTAGGTGGTACAGAGGATAGAGTGCCAGATCTGGAAAAAGGAACACCTGAGTTCAAGTCTGGCCTGAGACACTTACCAGCTGTATGACCCTGGGCATAGCATTTAACTTTTATGGTCCAAGTTTCCTCATCTGTAACATGAGTTTGAGAAGGAAATGGCAAATCACTCAAGTATCTTTGAAAGAAAACCCCAAATTGGGTCATAAGTCAGACACAAGTGAAACAACCAATCAGCAACAAAAAGCTATAATTAGATAGCATAGTGAATAGAGTAATGACTTGGATTCAAGTATACCTGAGTTGGAATCCTTTTACCAGATCCATATGAAGTACACGATCTTGGACAAGTCATATTACCTTTCTTAAACTTAAGTTTCTTTATCTATGAAATTATAATACTTACCCTGAAGTCTTGTGAGAACCAAGTGAAATAATATATAAGTCCTTTCTAAACATTAAAACTATATGTGTTAGTCATAAATGCATTCTTAAACAAAACATTCATCTTGAACTTGAGAAGTTATACTTAAGTTTAAGGTTTCACATTTAGCTCTGTGAAATTTCAATTAAATTACAGTAGACCCAGTTCGAATACTGACTCCACATTCATTACCACTGTTTCTACTACAGTCAAACTGAAGGCTTTGAGTAGCTTGATAGGCTTTCAATGGAAGACTTATGGGTAAACATGGACAAACACTGTTCAGGTTGGTAAATCCCTCCTCCCTAGATGAACAGTTCGTGGTTCCAAAAGAATATCATGAAGAAGCTCTCTTAAGGAAAATTTGATGTTCTTGGAGCAATGCTAGAAGGGGTCCATAATCCAAATCCTTAGCAAAGCCAGAAAAATAATTATGGAGAGTGATTCCTGGAGCAAAGCATAAATGTTGACAGCCAAATTCAATCCTAGATGATTACCCTGATTAAGGAGAGTTGGCGGTCAGCAGATGCTGCCTTACAGAAAGAGAGAGCTTCTGAATGTGGTTGTTGCTTGCTAAATGTAATATATGATCAAGAAGAAAGGGATATGAGAAATAAATTTAAAAGAAGGAACAGATCTTTGAAAACAAAAGAAATCATGCGATATACACAGGAAACATTTGCACTTGCATTAGCAATTGCAGCTAGATATAATCAATCTCTATAGAGAATTTGCAAATCTGAGTTCCATTCCATAGGAACAAAGATTGCTCATAAGATACTTTTAGGTTTGTTTTATTTATTTTATAAGTTTTCATTGATATTTTCTGTTTATTACATCACAACAGTTATCCCATGTATTCCTCTCTCTTCCCCTCCCAGAGATCCATATCAAATGATAAGTACAGCTTCTTCAAAGAGAGAGAGAGAAAGAAAACCAGCACAACTTATTGAAAAAGTCCCCAAAACACGGGTAATGTGTAACGCCTGTGGTTCTCCCTTCTCCACAAAGGGATAGGTTGGGTCTATCCTCCTCTATTTCTTTATTCAGGTCCTGCATTGATCTTTATAATTTTGTTCCATTTGTTTTTTTTTTTTTAATTTCAGGGATCTCATTCTTTCTATTTCCATTGCTGTAGTCATATAATATTTCGTTATCTCTAATTTTTCTTGACTCTGCATATTTTACTTTGCATCAGTTCACATAGATCTTCTCATGCTTCTCTGCATTCATCATACACATTACTTAGAGCAAACAATATTCAACTACATTCATATACCTCAATTTGTTTAGTCGTTTTCCAACTGATGGGCATCTACTTTGTGTCCATTCTTAGCTATCACAAAAATTTGTCATAAATAATATTTGGTATATATGGAACTTTCTTCTTGATGATGGATTAATGACTTCCCCGGCCCTGTCTTTTGGGAATTTATCATTAACCAGAAAATCTAGTGAGGTTATATAGTTATCAAGAGTCTAAGATAAAAATGTGACTTGTGAGACTTAATGGCTACATTAACATTGATTTGAATCTCTTTATTTCTACAATAACCTTCCAATGTTGACTATTCTTATCTTTCCTTATATTTACCAACTTTCTGGTCATGAGATAAAACCTCAGTACTGCCTGTCTTTCTCTTATGACTAATAATTTGGAGCACTCTTTTCTATTGTTGTTAATAGTTTGCAACTCTTGTCCTTCAATGGCATCTAATGGGTAATGGCTTTTGTTCTTATATATTTGTTTTGGTCTCCATATTTCTTGGAAATCAGGCTTTTAGCAGAGATAATAGATATAAAATATTTCCCCAGTCAACCCTTTCTCTTCTTTTTTTTTTAAATTTTTAAACCCTTAACTTCTATGTATTGACTTATAGGTGGAAGAGTGGTAAGGGTAGGCAATGGCGATCAAGTGACTTGCCCAGGGTCACATAGCTGGGAAGTGTCTGAGGCCGGATTTGAACCTAGGACCTCCCGTCTCTAGGGCTGGCTCTCAATCTACTGAGCTACCCAGCTGCCCCCGACCCTTTCTCTTCTTGACATAGTCTCTTTATTTCCCTTTCTTTTTATTACTCGACCCTCCCTTCTTAGTATTTTTTCAACCTTTCATCTTAGCAGCAATATTGATTCTAAGGCAGAAAAGTGGTAAGGGCTAGGCAATAGGGGTTAAGTGATTTGCCCAGGGTCACGCAGCAAGGAAGTGTCTTAGGTCATATTGGAACCCAGGACCTCTCATCTGTGGGTCACATGGCTCTCAGTTCACCTGTCATTTTTTAATGCCAAGTCCAACTTGTGGATTTTCTCTATCTAAATTACACTTCTCTATTTATTTGTCTTTACACACACACACACACACACACACACACACACACACACACACACACACACACAAAATCACTATATTAGAGCTTCTTAACCTTATTTGTGTCATGGACTCTAATTAAGGCTATGGACTCCATGTTTTTAAAAGAATAAAATAAAATCTGTAGTATTACAAAAGAAACCAATCATAAATACACACACACAATTTTTTTCATAAAAAAGTCAACAAAAAATAAGGAGAACACTTATATACTCTGCATCTTATATGATTGTAAAGATGTGATCTGTAGAATATTGGTTTCAAAAAGTCTGCCCTATGAAAACTCACATCAAGGATCTAAGTTTACATAATAATTATATTTTTGAGTGTTTTTGTATTGGATATTAAGCATATAAGGTGGTAGTTTCCGGTGTTCTCTTGGTTGCTGTTTTAAGTATTAGTAAGGTCTAAGAAATTTTTTCCAAGACTGTTCTATCTTTTCTCTATGACATAGTTTATGAATTGGTCCCTCAGCATTCTCACAATTGTGTCACCTCCAGTATAGATTTCCTCCACATAGATCTCCTCTATTTCTCCTTCTTCCTTCTTTCATATTTTTAAATTTTATGCCAACTGCTCCTAAGAGTTTAACTGGGATTTTGATGTTAGTTTCCAAGTGTGAAATTTTTGTTATCCTTGGTGGGGGAAAAAGGTGTGTTATAATAACTTTTGTGGCCTTGTACCATTATTTAATGTTTGTTTTCCTCCTAATTTTATCCTTAAATATACTTAAGATGATTTTGCTTAGTGGGGTCTCCCAACAAGAGTACAGATATGAGAGCAAATGACAAATGCTAATTTAGAATATAATTTTTTATGATGTTCAAAATATATTTTTATTTTTTAAGTTCTCCAGATCTAGATGTTGGAAGATTATGTACAGTATTGCTCCAAATAACAGAAAGAATACTCAAAGGGTAAAACTGTTCCTGCCCCTCTTTGCTATATCTCTGTCACTCTACTTGGCGAGTATGTCAAATATTTTCTGATTAACAAAGTTTAAAGGTTATTTTGGTCTTGTTGTTTTGATAATAAATTATATCTGTTAAATTTTTATATGAAGTTGTAGTGTCTGTCTGTATCCTCTATTCTTTCCACATCCAGTTTTCATAATCAATGACATTTTCAAAGGACAAGACAAAGTTGTTTTAATTACCTATCTTTTTCATTTTTATCCCTTCTCCTAAATTGGTACTAAGCTTGATCTTCGTTCTAACAAGTAATGGTCTGACTTCAACAGATAATGTTTCACCATTAACTCCCATATCAGCAATTAATAATTTCCTATTTGTTTAAATTTATTCCATGCCATTTTTATAAGAATTAGTGGGAATATTTTTTCCTCATGTTTTCTTTCTGCTATTTCTACCAATTCTCCAAGTTCTATCCTATGAAACGAAGTGGAATTAAGGTGGACATATTTTCTCCCTAGGAGCCTTTCAAATTCTAGGAGACTACTGGGTGAGAAAAGACATGTGGTAATAGACCCCAACTTCCTCCTCTTCACAATTCATTTCCCTGTTCCTCAAGAGCCATACATTAGAAAGAAGGCACACTGTCACTCTTAACATTTTAAAAACAAGAAATTATAAGACTAATGGTAGCAAAAATATCAGTAAACTTTACAAAGACTTTTCCTGGGTGCTCTACAGAGGTTATGACTCCCTAGTCCTGCCTTCCACTTGCTGACTTTTTATGCCATTATTGGTTATATGTCGACCTTAAATCCTCACAGCTCTGACCACTAGGAACATAGCTATTGTAACAAAAAAAAAATAAGGGATAATGGAGACAATCATTGTCAGTGATTTTCCAGCTGAGAAGTCGTGACCTGTAAGTAATATTCCTACAAGTCTCTTTTGTGTGATGAAAGCATTTGTAACTTGATACTGGGGACTGGCTGACATGATAGAGACAAAGTACTTCATGTTCTTTTAGTGAGAGATGATCTGTGGCATATTAGCATCCTAGATGAAATAGAGCTGTGTCGAAAGATTGTTCCATCTGTCTTCTTAATGTGGTTGGTATTCAAAGCACCATCGAGCAATTTGGCCCAATATCCACTGTTTGAGCTCTGCATACAGTCCTTTGATTTATTCTCTCAGTATATTACAGGCAATTGAAAATGTTATTTTTCTTCCCAAAGGAATGACAATTGTTTCTCCTAACCACCAAGTTCCTTTCCTCACCTCTGATACAGATGGGATTTGGCCATTGATACCCTGCTGGTCTCTGGGGGTCCTACAATGGTCCTGCAAAGTTCTAATTAGGGTAAGGAGGCAGCACGTATAATAAGAAAGAAGTACAAATCAAAAGGACCAAAGATGTGGATGGTATTCAATGGCAACTTTATTGAGGGGAGTGATGATATTTATAGGAATCTGAGTTGCTACCCAAACATATCTATCCACCTGGTTTCAGGCAATATTTTCATAGTAACAGATAGCCAATCACAGAGATTCTTGAGGAGAATAATGCATCCTATCAAGGTATTGATCTATGGGGTCCAATCTGCATGGTGACTGGAGGATTCAGGGGTTTCCTTAAGATACATGTAAACATACATGAGATGACATCTCTTCACTAGAGTTTCCAAGGATATAGTATACAAGACAAGGTCACTTGGGCTTATTCAATGTACTTAAGCCTATTCAATGTACTATGATTCCTTTCCTTAGAGGTCCAAAAACTTTGGGGCTCTATCACACCCCTACCCCCCTCATGATTATTCAGTTTCAGCTATTGAAGTCTCCTTCCCTCCCCTACTTTTTCACTTCTTTCTTTTTTACAGAAGGGAATATCCAATGGCATCATTTAGAATTGTCTCCAGGGAAAGGTAACAACTGCTAGATAGTCACTGCCCTGGAGAATTCACTTCATGTTTTACAAAAGAAGTGTTTAGGAGATGGTATTTTCTGGCATTCTGAACTTGATTCAATTCTACTTATATCTATATCTATATATAACTTAATAATACCATGGTCAATACCTCTTTCAATTGAAGTGTGATTGAGTACTAGAGTCTTATTCTTAGTTGGATTTCTGTTTTAGGGTCTCTGTTTTACTCTCTTTGCTTCTTTGAATACTTAATTTCCCAAAAGAGTAATAACTGTCCTTCTAAACTTATAAAATCACTTGGAAAATTAGTAATTTATGTGAAACATTTAGATGGAGCACTCTTCTTCCTATGAACCATGATTTACTTCAGAGAAACTAAAATCAACATTTGGGCAAATTATAGATTAAATAACTACAGAAAATATAAAATATTTGGGAATCTACCTGCCAAGACAAACCCACATATGAACACAGCTATGAAATACTTTTCATACAAATAAAGACAGATCTGAATAATTGGAGAAATACTATTTGGTCATATGTAGGCCAACACAAAATTGTAAAAATAACATTTCAACCTAAATTCATTTACTTATTCAGTGTCATACAAAGAAAACTACCAAAGAATTATTTTTAGACTGAGAAAACAAACAAGAAAATTCCTTTGAAAGAACAAACTATTAAGAATATCAGGGGAATCAATAACAAAATGTGAAGAAGGCAGCTTAGTGGTACTGGATTTCACAATCACTTAGAAAGTAGTAACCATCAAAACAACCTGGTATTGGCTAAGAAATAAACTAGTTAATGAGTGGAATAAATTAGATGCACAACAGATGGTAGTAAATGGTCAAAATAATCTAGTATTTGATAAACCCAAGGATGTAAACTTTGGGGCAAAAACTCACCATTTGAAAAAAATTGTAGTCTCACAGCAACTGAGTAGAGACCTATATCAAGATAAGATCAAAATGGGTATGTGACAGACATAGTATCTGTATATATATTCCTCCCTCCTTCCCTCTCTCTCTCCCTCTCTCCCTGTCTCTCTCTTTCTCCCTCCCTCCTGTCTACCTCTTTCTCTCTCTCCTTCTTTCCCTCTCTCCCTCTCTCACTCCCTCCCTCTCTCTTTTTCTTTCATTTCTTTCTCCTTGGATCCTTATTTCTTACTCCTTAAGCTTTGAAGTGAAACAGTAGTATATAAGGTAGAAACATTTAGTGTGGAGAATTTAGATATCATCTCTGTTTGCAGAATAGTTAAGTTTGGGAAACAGTCTACCTCCTCATTTTTGAAATCAGGAAAGCGAGGTCCCAAGTCTTACAATTTCTGTTGGTTGCTTTGTTTTAGCAGCAGATCTGGGCATCAAGCATGGGCCCTTTGATTATTAATGGCACACATTTTCTCAATCTATATAGAAGGATCTGGTAAAATAAGTACCTAGTGACATCTGACAAGGTTCAGAAGTCCTAATTGATTTTTATTGGTAAAAATCTAATTATAGACAACAGTTTCTTACATGGAATGTCAGGAGGTTATTTCCCTCTCCTGCTTCCTGAATGAGAGATATGACCTGACAATATTTCTAGAAATGAGCTCCTCATTCTCAGACATGAGACTAGACAAAAACTTAGGGTTCATTCAGCCTGTCATTTCAAAATTGTACTCTTTTGAGAACATTATTTGCTCTATCAGGGGAGATTTTTCACTTTAACTGACATTAAAATCTCATCCTGGAATGGAAAAACAATTACATTAATGGAAACATTACATACTCTGTCACCTCAGTCTCTTTAGTCACCCATGAAAGAAAGTGCACTAAAGCATCATTTTGACTTGCATTCAAGCTGTCTGGCCAGGTTTGGAGGTGTTTTCCATTTTTAGGTTTTTCAAAGATATAAATCGAACAGAGCCCTAAGTATATAGGAGGGAAATCAGCTTAAGAGATGCATTTTTTTTTTACATTTTTAAACCCTTAACTTCTGTGTATTGGCTCCTAGGTGGAAGAGTGGTAAGGGTGGGCAATGGGGGTCAAGTGACTTGCCCAGGGTCACACAGCTGGGAAGTGTCTGCGGCCGGATTTGAACCTAGGACCTCCTGTCTCTAGGCCTGACTCTCAATCCACTAAGCTACCCAGCTGCCCCCAGGAGATGCATTGTTTTGCCAGGGAAAGAAGGTTATTTATAAAAAGAGGCTTTTAAGTGAATGAATAGATAGGCTTTATTAAAATAAAGGAAATTATATTACTAAAACAATGACCAAATCCACTTTCAAATGTATAATTTCAACAAAGCTGTCCAAGATATTGAATATTGTTGCATTGTGATCATTCTTAGAAGACTACTCATACTTTTAATAAAAGCAATAAAGTCTTTGGAAATATTCCAAAAGTCATTTTCTTTGGGCTCAAGTTCATTCTTAATATATAGTTAATACCTATTTATTAGGTACTAGGTACTGTGAAGGGAAGGCTTGTATAGGATATCTAGGTTATTTGTTAATACAGATAGAAAATATTGTTTTAATGCTTTCCACCTACCATAAAGCCTCAGCAAATGACTAGTCATCAGAGAAAAATATATAATGTGACATTTTCTTGATCTTTGCCTTGGATGGCATAGTATAGAATGGAAGTAGCCAGAGCTTCCCTTATAAGTTCAGAGAAAGGAATTATATTAACCTCTCTTTAAGCAAAGGGATGACTCCTTCATCCATTTTGACAATGTACTCCTAAAGAAAGTAAACTCTACCCATTACAAAAGGAAAAAATACCTTATTTTCCCTGTCTTTCCTCAATAAGGATTTTCTTATGCTGTGCATTAAGTCCCCATATCCATGCCTCTTACAGAACTTTCATGGCATTATATCTGAACAGTAAAGTTCTCAGCATGGGGAAGAAAGGAGAAAGGGAGGGATGGGACAAGAAGAGGAGATATAGCATGGGAAGAAGAAAGAATAGGGAACAGAGGAAAAGACAAGGATAGGCAAGATGGGAAAGGGAGCTTTTCAGAATGACCAAGTTTTCTCCTCTTCTACTTAATTGTCTTAGGGTTATGTACTGCTATGATATCTACTGTTTAGTAGTTTATAACAGCAGGACAGCTGACAAGCATTTAGATATTCCCTGAGTATTGCCAGTGAAACACCCAGGCTAAGAAAAAGTAATAGAATTCAACAAAAGGAAACAAAAAAAAATTAAAAAAATACTCTTCTCATTTGGCTTTTCTGATTTCCTCCTGGATCTATTCTGATTCCTCTCTAGATATCACCTCTTAGATACTCTTCCCTTCCTTCCTAGCTAGAAAGAACTGAGTTCAAGTTTTAGTTTTCATATTCACTGGCTTTGTGACTGTGGAAAAATCATTAATGTCTCAGAATTCTCAGAAACTCCCTATTACTGGAACTTGGAGAGAAGGTACAAACTTGCATTGGTAGAGGCAGTTTCCTCACTCAAGATCTTTTTCTACACCAATGGCATCCCAAGTGTAGTCCCATATCTAATATTCAAGTGTAAAGAAGAGAGAAAAGAGTATTTTAAGTACTATATTAAGTCACTGCTTTGATTCATAGACTTCTAAGACCAAAGAATTCCTCACCTAATATCAGATCAAGACATTATTGATGAGCTTCTCTGTTTTTATCTAGATTGGCCTCTGGTTGCTAGCCTCAATCTGTCATGAGAACTGTACTCAAAATCTTTCCAGTATGACAAAAATTCTCGGAGATTACATTCTGTTGATATACCCTGTCCTCTTAAGTCATTTCTAGGTAGGGGAACAAAACCAAGTCATATTTTAATGCAGATCTTTTAGTGATGTCCTCTGTTTCCAAAACTTGGGACATCATTATCTCCAGAAAGACAAAATGGCAGGTGCTACACGTATAACCCAGATTGAATTGCTTTTCAACTCTGGGAAAAGGAAGGGAATGAGGGAGGGAGACAACATGAATCATATAACTTTGGCAAACATATGGAAATTTGTTATTAAAATAAAATAAAGATAAAATGGCAAGTGATAAAAAAATGGAAAGATATCACAGGTATGCATGTAGGATGCAGCACATGCTCTGCAATGACATAACATTGAGATGAGAAATGAGATATATAATAATGTCAACTCAGAAAATAAAATGGGCTGGTCATGTATGTAGTATGAGCAATAGGAGTGATGTACAAAGGATACAGCATTGTCTGGTGGCTATAAGGAATTAAGTGCTGATTGATATTTTTTTCTCCTGAATTAACTCATATATATGTTCAGCATTATTCTCTGAAGGATGTCTTTACCACATTATCTTCATTGATAGGATTTTCCCCTTTATAAATCCATCAATAACTAATGAGATGATTTTTCTAGTTGAGCCCTTTGCAAAAATGATTATACATAGATCTTTTTTTCCTCTTGGCATATTTTTAATTGGTATGAAAACTTGAGGAATATGTGAATTCTTTATTAAATATATCACATTTATAATGTTCCTCCCCTGGGTATACTCTATGATGTTTAATCTTAAATGATCCATGAATCCTCTTCCAACTGATCACATTTATAGGTTTTCTCTATGTTCATTTTCTGATCTCTAGACAAACGATTGAAATCTGAATTCTATTCCACACTGATCAAATTCAGAGGGTTTCTCCCTTCAGTACATCCCTACCCTCCTCCAATTACCTATACAGTGTTTTGTAGTTACAAAGCAGTCTAATCATTTTGGAACACAATTAGAAATTTTGCAAAGAAAGTGACCAACATGACCCTGGCTTTTGACTCAGTTTCCACTGTCACTTATAACAGTAGCGTAGGCCATTGAATAAAGATAGACCCCATAGGCATGGAAATATTTATAGCATGACTTTTTGTAGTAGCAAAGAATTAGAAACAAAACAGATGTCTAACAAATGGGTTAAACCAAAATGAATGTAATGGAATATTACTGTGGCACAAAAAGCAATGAATATGATGAATATAGACAAGAATGAGAAATCATATGAATTAATGCAGTGAAATAAACAGAACTAGGAAAGCAATATACACAGTGACTACATCATTGTAAATGAAAAGAATGACTATCACTCATGCATATATACATATATACACTCACACAAAATCAAGGCCAAATGCTTCGAGAAGTTAAATATACTTTCTGATTCAAAAAAATCTCTGGGTTTGAAGATACTTCCAAGGTTATCCAGTTCGATCATACCTGCATACAAATACTCTCTACAATCTAATTAAAATAGTTGAAGAACAGAGCATATATGTATGCTTTAGAAATCACTTGAGTGCAAAAAAGATTTAGATATCATTCAAACAGTCTAGATATTGCTTCCCTTTTTCTTTCTTCTTTCTTTAACTTCTCCTCCACTATTTGCTGAAAGAAATCTAGGAAAGGGGAACTTATTACCTCTCTATTCAGTCCATTCCACTGGTGGATACATCTAATTATTAGGAAAAATTTCTTTATATTGAGCCACAAAAGGCTACTCAGTAAGTCCTACCAATTGGAATTGCTTCTAGTTTTATTTTGGTGGAGGGGTCAGAAAAAAACAAAGAAACATGTCTATCTTTCCTTCCATGTATCAAATCTTCAAGTAATTGATGGTAGGTTTTGCACATTCCGTAAGTCTTCTCTTCTCCAAGTTAAACACCCCCAATTCCTTCAAATGGTCCTCATATGGCTTACCCTCTTAATCTATTTCATCACAATGGTCACTTTCTTCTAGATCTTCTCATCTATCCATGTTATTCCTAAAATATACAACACACATATAACATTCTAGACAAAGTCTGATTGTGATAGAGTACAAGAGACCATTAACTCTCATGTTCTGGAAACCATGTTTCTTCAATCATTTCAAGATTACATTCACCATTGCAGCTACTAAATCAGACTAATGTCTCATAGTTTCCAGCTTTAAAAAATCCCAGGCCATTTTTCTTTAGGTGAACTTTTATCTGTCACATGGCTCCACCTTGTATTCCTACAATTCATTTCTAGAGCCAAAGCATTAAGACTTTATTAACTTTTATCCCCATTCAATTTCACTTACTTCCATTCAGCCAGATATTCAAGTTTGTAGAGATGTTTCCAAACTCTGACCATGATTCACTTACTTAGTTATCTCTTGAATCTTCACTTATTCAAAATTTTATAAGTTTGATATCCTTACCTTCATTCAAGTTCATTGTAAATGTGTTAAGCAGCACAGGACTGAGCAAAGAACCCTGGGACACTTGCTTAGAGACAGAGGTCGGCTTTCAAGTCAATATCATACCTTTAATGTCTATTCATCAACTCATTGTCCATTTTCCTAATCTATCCAAGATTTACACTGATGGATGAACTAGAGAATCACAGAGATAGAGTAAGAGGGGACCTTGGAGGGAATCTAATCACATACACACTTTCCTCAGTCAAAGAAACTGCCTGGGACCCAGGGAGTTATAATCACTAGGCTGTCGACTGTATATCATACTCTGAAGTACATATAGACATTCTTTATCCACATTTTTTCTCTGTGACTGTGGTTTGCCAGACTTGTTTGAAGCCTTTCAATATTATAAAGCTTGATGTGGAAATATAATGTCATTGAAAAGTGAAAAAAAATGGAGGGCCTCATCATGTAGAAGAAATCTTTTCTTGAGATGACTCTGGCCTGGAATACCTCCAATTACCACCCATACCTTTATCAAGGAAACCTCCTCTCATTTGGGTAGCTTAACATTAAAGATCAGAAAATTTTCCAACAAAATTCTCTTCATTAATGTTACATGTCTGAAGAAATCTTGCTTAATTTTGATATATGCAAGAGAAAACATCTCATTGGAAGAGAGCCTTTGAGGTAGCATTTTAGCAAACCAAATTCTTCTTTGTTAACAATGAACACAATGGAATCTTAAATTATTTTGACATGTCATTCAATTATGCAGTGGTAAAGATGACTATCATAATTTATAAAAGCCTTCCTCAAAGGGCATCTAGGAGGCTCAGTGGACAAAGAGCCAGGCCTAGATATGGGAGATCCTGGATTCAAATATCACCTCAGACACTATCTAGCTGTGTAGCCCTGGGCAACTCACTTAAACCCCATTGCTTAGACATTACTGCTTTTTCTGCCTTGGAATCAGTACTTAGAATCAATTCTAATACAGAAAGTAAAGGTTTAAAAAAAACCTGCTTCAAAAAGCATGCCATCCCAGCATGTGTGTATTATTTCCATACAATTTCACATAAATTGAAAAGTAAACCAATGAGTTGATAATTATTAATGCTCTCTCATTAGAAGCCTTTAGGGAATAGTAATAGTGAATGAGGGTTTTCCCTAATTTTTTTTTGTATCTCTCTGCTTCTGATACATTAAGAATGAATCCCTCAATTTTCTCATCATTAGGCTACCTAGAATCAGAGGTATGTATGTAGCAATCCAGCTATTTTCCCCATATTTTCTTTCTACTTTCTTTAGAAGCACACTTCAAACTGGAATGTTTGACTTTAATTGGGCCTTCCAGTGTCCTGGATGGTTCATTTGTTTGATGTCCTTTGTTGAGCTGTGCCTCAATACTATTTCAGTGATGTTGCTTAGTTGGGTGTCTCATCAAGCTCTCATTAAACTGGTTTACCCCTTTACTGTTTCTCATTGTTTTATGAAGTACTAGAACTACTCTTATGAGCTTATTGGTAAAGCAAGCTTCTATTGAGGAAACTTCTATCTGTCCTGGTACCTTCTCTGCAGTCTATAGTCTTACAGAACTGCCTAGTGCACTGAAGAGATATCAAGTGATTACACCAGGCTCACACATATATTAAGGCAGGACTTGAATCCAGGTCTTTCTCACTTCAGGGATATTTCTCTGGCAATGATACTCTGCTGCCTCTCATTTAAAAAAGTAATATGGCTCACAATAAGGTTTATAAATGAATTTCTATCCTACTCTTATGCTATCCTTGGCTGTCACATCTCTTTATCTGGCAAATGCCAAGTGTTAACTTGGTAATTCATCGGGTAATTCTGAGGCTCTTAGAGTAGCATGGCAATTGATTTACATGAGAAACTTCTGGAGAAATGGCTAGAATTTGTGTCCATGGAAACCCATGCATCCCAAAGGTAGTAAAAACACATGCACATGTTCTTCTTGATCCTTGGTATGAAAAAGTCTGTTATGAAGCACTCACATATATGTATATGTATGTATGTATGTATTTTGAGTACAAATATGAGTGTTCTCAACTTGGTTATCATAAAGTTGAGAAAGATATACCAAGACTGACTGGTACAACTGTATCTAATCACTTGGGATACAAAAGAGTTAGCAAGATTTGCAATCTTTTTAACTTGTCCAAAGAAGATGATGTCTGGCAGGATGTTGTGAGAAAGTCACTCAACAAGGAAGGTGGCAAGAAACCCAGGACCAAGATTCCTAACATTTAGTTTCTGGTGATGCCCCAAGTTTTGCAGCATAAACATAGCTAAGAAGCCATGTACCCAGAAGAACAAGGAAAGCAGCAGAATATACTAAACTTTTGGCTAAAAGAGCAAAGGAGCCTAAAGAAGGATCTTTTTGCTGCATGGTGCCAATAAACTATTAAGTAAATAACTAAAGTAAATTCCAAAATATAATTCTAAACAGGAGATTTGTTCTCATATTTTCCTGTTTCCCCTTCCTTCTTATACTTTATGATGTTCCATTCCCCTGTGTGGCAATGAGGTAATGTAGTGGACAGTGTCTTGCCTGGAGTCAAGAAAACTCCTTTTCATGTATTCAACCTTGCCTCTGACACTTACCAGCTGTGTGACCCTGGGCAAATTGCTTAATGCTATTTACCTCAGTTTCCTCATATGCAAAATGATCTGAAGAAGGAAATGGAAAACCAACTTTAGTATCTTTGCCAAGAAAACTCCAAATGAGGTCACAGCTGAAAAATAACAGCATTCCCCTGAGCCCTTATAATTGCATTACCTACGAAGTGGTAAACAAACTGAATACTTTAAGTATATTTCCTACTCAAGAGACAGATAGGAAAAAATAATATAAACATTATTCCAAGTCTTCCACTGAAGTTCTCTACAAATGCCTTATTGCAACATGAAATTAACTCTAGGTTCTCAGAGACTATGCTAGCAGAATTCGAACAAGAAATGCTTTGACTCCGGACCTCATGATGGCCAAGAATGAGTATAGTTGTATTTGGAAGGTTTGACAGCAGGGTAGTCTTAGGGTGGAGCATGTCTAGATTCCTTGAACTTCTAAAGATTATCCCCTAAGGCCTAAGAGGTTGATTTCTTCACTGATGGAGAAAGGACCCACACCAAGGCAATCACCGATGATTGAGATTCTCAAGAGAAGTTTATTTGTGTCAGATTTTTTAATTACTTCCTAGGAGGGGAATCAATAATTCATTGACCCATTTACTCCTGTAGCTAAAAATCCTCCCCAGATGTTGAGAATGATAGAGCATTGACAACAAATCTTTATCCTATTCTTGTCCACAGTCGTATTTCATTTTGTGCCATTTGGATGGCTGACAAATAATTAAGTCTGTGTTCCAGAACTTGGCTATCTATTGGGAAAACAATTTAAAAAATGAAATGAAGTTTTTATCTCTAAGGTAGTGATGACCAGGGACTAGTGATTTGGTAGGGGAATTAGAGAGATAGTCATGATAGTCATGTGAGTCACAGAGTATTTCAGTGATACAGGCAGGTCACAACTAATGTGAATACTGAATATCCTGAAATAATTGTATTTTTCAAATTGATAATGAATATTTTAATTGAGCTGGAACCATTGACCATATTTTATAGAATTATAACTTCAAAAATTACCAATTCAAATGTATACTATTACTTTGAGGATTCATTATTTGTATTACTCAGGACCTAGCTGTGTTGATCTTAATGTCCTCAAAGTCAGAAATGGAAGGAGAAGATGAGGGCAGGTACACATATCATGACATGAAATTGGAGACCAAGGAGCATCATGGATGATCGGAGTCAGATTAATTATGGTGAATGCTCAGTATTTTGGAGCCAAGGGTACCAACTCAGGAACTCGGGAGTCAAATGAGAAGTAGAAGAAGCTGGAACATAGGAATATGGAATCATGATGTCTGCTAAACAACTGATCACTCAGAAAGCCATAACAGAAGCAGAAAAGGTGAAGAGAGTAATAAATAAAATGATCACCATAATGGAATGTCCTTTAGGGATAAAGTTAAAAGATTATGGCTTTGGTTTGGAAAGATGACTGAAAGGGGACATGACAGATATCTACCAAATCATGAACTATATGGATAACATGAGCTTAAATTTATTTAACAAACTTAGAATACTAGAACTAGGGAACAGTCCTTAAATGATACTTAAGATTTAGTTTAAGAATCTTTTTCATAATTCATTGCTTTAATTATTATGGGCATAACTTTGACAAATCCATCTACAACATGGCATAGTATTTATAAATGATAATGATAAAATAAAAGAAGAAGACAGGATACAAGCAGAGAGTAGAGGAGGTGAGGAGAGGAGAGGAGAAAAGAGGAGAAGGGAAAGAAAGAGAAGTGGAGGGGAGGAAAAGGAATGGGAGAAGAGAGGAGAGGATAGGAGAGAGAAGAGGAGAGAAAAGGAGATGGGGGGAGAGGAGAGAAGAGAAGAAACTAAATTCTTTAGTATCCAAATTTTTATTGATGAGTCCTTTTAAACTTAGTTACATTCATTCTTTCATAACTTACATGCAAGTCATTGCCATAGCCAAATATTTGCAAAGTCTTTCCATATTGGAAAGATTGTGTTAAATTGGTATAGCCTCCAGGGTCCCATGATCACTAATACATAGGAGAAAGCCTTGGACAAGGACTTGCGTCAAGAGTGCTTAAGACAAACAAGAAATTATTTACTTAACCTGCCAACAGTTGGTCTAAGCATGAATAGTTCTTCAAAAATGATTTAGTTTTGTTTTATATATCAGCCAAGTAGAACAATGGGAGCATTGGGCCTAGAGTCAATAAGACTCATATTATGAGTTAAAAAATGGTCTCAGACATTAGTTATGTGATCCTGGACAAGTCACTTAACATTATTTGCCTCCATTTCTTCATGTGTAAAATGAGCTAGGCAAGCCACTCTAATATCTTTGCCAAGAAAAGCCCAAATGGGGTTATGAAGAGTTGGACACAACTGAAATGACCAAAAAAAAATGGATGAAAGCATCATTTTATTTGTAGGTGAACCATAATAAGTTTTGTTACAATTAAAAGTAATCTTGGAGACATTAAATGTATAATTATTTATTTGTAAAACAGAGAAAGAAAGATATTAGCAGGTCTTTTTTGGCTATCATCATCTCCCAACCTCATTGATTCTTCCTGTCTTAGATTCCCAGCTGACCCTGGCATATGGTTGGGCCAGATAAATTAAGGCCAGAACGATAAAACTTGCATTCAGGAAGGGATCTGAGCAAAAAGAACTTAAGTTTCTGCTCACTCTGACTTTTATAAGGCCAATGATATTACATCTATTTGGCTTTCTGATTGGGCACTCTGGGTCAGGTGTTCTGATGTCCAGGCACATAACAGTGCCACACCACTTACAGTGTCAGGGGTTTCTGCCAGCCTTTCAGGAAGCCACGACATTCAGTTGTTCATGCAGTCTCCTCCCACACATGACTTACCATTCTTTCATAATCCACATGTGCCAGGTAATGGGCTATATCTTAATGTTATATACAGTTTCTAAGGGGAAATTATGTATTTCAGGGCACATCCATTAACTTTAAAGTTGACATCAGCAAAGATATGGAGAAAAAAAAAACAAAAAGAAAAAAGCACAAGCTTTTTATTTGATACCATAGGTTCAAATCCTGGCCCTGATTTGTATTTACCTATGTGATCATTGCTACAAACTATAATTTCTCTGACCATAGTTCTCCCATTTGTGTAATGAGGATTTGAACATTTCAAGTCCCTTTCAGTTTTAAATGTATAATTGTATCGTCTTATGATCATATGATACATCCTCCATTGCTTCTGTCATAGATGCAATACTAGGACGTCATAGAATGGACCAAGAACTTGACCCAGTGCAGATCCACCCTACATAATGTTAATATTTAGTTCTAGGAAAACTTAATGTCATGGAAACAAGAAGACAATTGGGTCCATAGGCATGAGGATCAAAATGAACAGTTGGGAAAAAGGTTACAAAGAAGTTGCAATATTTTATTCTTACAGTAGAAACAAAGAAGAGTATGTTGTATAAAAACAAATTGATTATGTTATCAACAAACACTGATAAATTTGCAGGTAAGGTATGACTATTATCGAAACTCTTATAATTATTTCAAGATGATTCTCAAAGTTTCCAAGTCAAGAAAAGAGTCAAACATGATCTGACTTTCTGTAGTGAATCCTTAGTTATTGAAATGAATATCATTGATTTGAATGTTGTTGCAAATGGAGAACTCAGCTTCCCAAGTCCCATGTCTATGTTTTCGTCAGAGAACCAGGATGCTGCAGATGATTTATGGGGTTCTAATGGAAGACATACAGGTACAAAATGGTTGTCAGTACTAAGAAGCCCCTCTCTTCTTCTACAGGGATCCTGATGAGAGGCAAAAAAAGAGAGAGAGAGAGATCAGAAGGTACTAAGAATAATGCAGTTTCTGCACCATCTCTAGCCTTCAACTTGGCTGTTCTTATTCTCAGTATGCGATTATTGCCCAACAATCAATGAGTGGTATCCCCTGGGTTAACTTATGGACAGATATGTGTGACTACATAGTATGGGCAAGTTTGAGCATTGTGGAGCCTAGGTTTTAAAGCCAGCTTGAAGTGTGGGAGAAGTTTAAAACTATTTATCAAAGAAATCACTTCATGCCAAACTTTGGGAAAATAAAACAATTAAGAAGAGCTCTGCTCTAATCTGAAGCAAGCAGACCCTATTGATTTCAGTCTTCACTGTGAAAGTTTCTTTCAAGAAACTAAGCATAAACCTCACAGTTACTATCGACCAACATCCTGGAAAGGTCAAAAGCTTCAACACTCGATGGATTGCAGTATGGGTAAGAGGAAGACTTCTGAAATTCTCTTAGGAAACTTTACAAACTTGGATATTGACCATATGTCTGGGCTTACACAGCACCCATACCTGTACTTCAAATATATAGACAATTGATTTCTTTTTCCTTTTTAAGGAGAATTGGATGTGAAATCAAATGTATTTGAGTGAACAATCTTCAAGCTGACAAAATGTAGAGATAGTATCTGTATGTTGGCTACAGATGAGAAAATAAACAGAGGTTTGCTAACTGGGACAATATCAAGAGATATTGAAAGCATATCAATAAGATACAGGAAATATTTGGTATTAAAATATTCCAAAAGTTGACAGGATGGCAAAAAAGAAATGTAGATTACAATGGGAACAATGAAGATGTTGGGAGGAGAATGGAAAAATGGAGAAAACATTATAGTTTATCTGAAAATTTTGAAAGAGACTCTTGAAATCAAAATAAAGATTTTATTAAAGAAATTATTCTCAGTGACTACAAATGCATGTGGTTTATATTTGAGCCTCTTTTCATATTGAGCTAGTAAAAATCAGTGACAATGATCAGTGAAAGATGAAGTATTGATTTTCATAATAACCAGAAACTCTTAATTGAGTTACAATCAATAGTTACAGGATTTTTTAGTGTTCCCTTGAAGAACCATACCCTGGTCTTATTAATTGTGCTCAGTAGGCTTTGAATCTGTTTTTAAATCTCTGAATCAGACATATAAAACCCAGTTGCAGTGCTTGTTGACTATGGGAGGGGGAAGGGAGGAGGAGAGGGAAAGAATACTTATCATGTAACCATGGAAAATATTCTAATTAAATTAAATAAATAAATAAAATTTAAAAAAATAGATAAATCTCTGAATCAGGATTTTCAGTCCTGTTCTCCATCAAGGCTACTGCAAGTAATAAACTGGAGGCTAATATGATGTGTGGGTGTCTCAAAAAGAATATAGAGAATAAAACTGCTGAAGAAACAGTATCAAGTCTCAAGAATTTATTTGGCTTTGTTCTAATAAACATTTAAGAACTTTAAGGAGGAAAAGAAAGAATAAAAATGAGAATGGAAAGAAAATCATTAATGAAGAGATTACTATGTTGTACCTGCTAGGGATACAGATTGAAAAGCAGGGTGACATGCAATCTTGAAGAAATCGTATTCCCCAGTGGGATTGGCAATTTCCCAGCCACAGAACTGACAGCAAGAGGAGGAAGACAATTTTATTCCTGTGTCATCCCAACCCTTAGTTTCATCATCTATCAGCTGGGAGAATTTTGCAGCATATAAATTCATAGAAGCAAAGCACAGCACTAGCATCTCCCTGTAAATTGTAATCTTAAAGAGTTACTACACAACTAGGCGGTACCGTGGTTAGACTGTTGGTCCTAGAGTCGGGAAGTCTCATCTAGCATCAGACACTTCCTAGCTGTGTGACACTGGGCAAGCCACTTAACCCTGTTTGCCTCAGTTTCTTCATCTGTAAAATGAGCTGGAAAAGGGAATGACAACCACCTCTTCATCTTAATCAAGAAAAACCCAAATGTCATCACAAAGAGATTGATAAAACCAAAAAAAGATTGGAGAGTTGCCCAGGACTCTTAAGTGAGAGAGAAAATTCTTTGCCCAAAGTCATACAGCTAGAATACCTCAGAGGTACTTCCTCAACCTATGCCTTCCTGACATCAAGGTCAGTCTTAGCAACACGAAGAAGAAATTTTTTTAAACCCTTATCTTCCTTCTTGGAATCAATACTATGTATTGGTTCCAAGGCAGAAGAGTGGTAAGGACTTGCCAATGGGGGTCAAGTGACTTGCCCAGGGTCACACAGCCAGGAAGTGGCTGATTTCAGATTTGAACCCAGGACCTCCTATCTCTTGGCCTGGCTCTTAATCCACTGAGCCACCTAGCTGCCCCCAAAAAATTTTTTTCTAGCGCTCTTGAAGGTTTATAAAGTCCAATTCAGAGTGGCAAATAATACAAGTATTATTATCATCATTTTACAGATGAGGAAACTAAGACAAAGAATTTAGATTCAAATCTATGATATATGATTATATAATTATTATATTAGTGAGGTGGATTTTTAATAGTTTCATTATCCTGAATAAAAATGACAGATGAAAAGAGGATTAGCTATGAGCTGGAAAATAGGAGTAATTTCTTTTAACATGAACATTTTAGATAATGTTTTATATAAGTGATGAATAAGATTTGTAATATGTATCTGTAGCATGTGTACTACCAGCGTGACCTTGGGCATGTCCTTGGGGGCCTCAATTTCTTTTCCCGAAAAATAAGGGTGTTGGACTAGATGGCCTGTGGGTTCCCTTCCAGTCTCAGATCTATGTTCTTATGATAAAAATCTTAGGTACGTATGTTTCTAAGTATTGGAGATCTGGATTTTAAATTCTTAAACTATGAACTCACAGGCCATGTGATTTAGGTTTCATGGGTAAAAAGAGATCTGTGTTGCTTCACATATCTAGGGAATATTACATCTAATTTATGTCAAAATATAATTTTAAAGGAGACAGACAGTTATTTTTAGACAGCAGAGTCTGCTAATAGCTTGTGGATGTTTTGATTCTTTTGTTTGGAACTCTTCATCATTTTCATTGCTTAGATGAAGAACATTTGACTCTCCAAGCTCCCTTCCCCTACCCCTCCTCCCTACAACAGTGTTGGAGAATGCCCAAAATGATCCACAAAGCTTGATTATTTGCTATGAATTTGTCAAAGTGAATGAAAATACAAGGAAATTGAGTATTCCTTTCCATGACTGATGCAATGTATGCCTACTTGGCATAATTCAAATGGTTCCATGTGTCCTCTTCATTTGTACAGAGAGTTCAGGGACAACCACAATGGCCTACATGATTGCTTCCAGATTGCAGATAAGTACACGAGAGCATAGATCAATGATTCCCAAAGTGGGCGCTATCGCCCCCGGTGGGTGCTGCAGAGATCCAGGAGGGCAGTGATGGCCACACTTTTTTGGTATTACATTCTATTCTGAGTTCAATAAATAGTTCCATAATTTCCAGGGGGCACTAAGTAATATTTTTCTGGAAAGGGGGTGGTAGGCCAAAAATGTTTGGGAACCACTGGCATAGATTTAAAGCTAGAACATCATCACCTCATCTAAGCTTCATCTAGAAAGGGGAGGAAAGATGAAGCCTAGAGAGGTTGAGTGACTTCTCTGGGGCCACACAGCCCCAATTCCAACCCTTATAAATGGGATATAGCCAGCATATCACTTCATCTCTTCCAGATCTCATGGGTGGGTGTACTACTTTCATTTTAAAGATATTTTGATAATTATGATAATGAACCATATTTACATAAACCCCATATTTGAGAAAATAAAACCCTTCTGAAAAATCATCTTGCTCTCAAAGTATTGCACCAAGGAAGACTCTTTGTCACTCTTTCTCACTGTCAACACAATATAATTTATATTGAAGAAACCCTCATTCTAATGAATCTTTGTCCTTGGAAAATCACTACTCCTGTGCCTCAATGTCTTCATAGGCAAAAAGAATACATCTACTAATACCCATAGTACCTTCTTCACAAGGTTGTTGTAAGGCTCAGATTTGTCAGTAGAGGTACCTATTCCACATTTCAGTGGTTTGGGGATAATAACCTAGTGATATGGAAAATCTGTGTAAAATTTTTGGCCCTATCTCTGTATCAGAGAAACCTGAATATTTTCTTTTTCTTTTATGGGATGTTTACACTACCTTATTGTAAATTTTGGACTAACTATGTATTTCTGAGTTTCTAATTTTTTCTTGCATTTTCTGTTGGTCTTTGCATGTCATCTGATGCTTCCACAAAATTTGCAAAAAATCCAATTTAATTTTTTATGTCAATGTGCAATGTATCAAGACTGCAATGGGGAAAGTTGCAGTGTAGAAAGAATAACTTTACATCCAATGCTTAAAATACCTTATAAATATCATATTCTATGATGTTTTGAAGAATTTATGGCTTGTACTTTTACAGATTTCAATCAGCCAACCAGCAACCATTTTTGAGCACTTATTTCATGCCAGGTTCTGTTTTAATAGGTGGCTATAAAAAGAAAAAAAAGACATACAAAGTGGATGGAAGGTACTCAGAAGGGAAGGCACCAGCAATATAGAGCAAGATAGAAATCCGAAAAGACCTCCTTCAGAGGGCAGAATTTGAGCAAGATTTTGAAAGAAATCTAGGCTTCCAAAAGGCAGAGAAGAAGAGCATTCCAAGAATGGTTGTTATCCAGGACAAAGGTATGGAGATGGGAGATGAAGTATCAGCAAGTAATCTAATTTGACCAAACAGTAGTGTACAGATGGGAGTGATGCTTTAAAAAGCAGTTGGGTGGTACAGTGGATAGAGTGCTAGGCCTGGAATTTGGAACTTTTAAAAAAAAATTTAAAATCTTACCTTCCATCTTGGAATCAATACCAAGGCAGAAGAATGGTAAGGACCAGGAAATGGGGGTTAAGTGACTTGCCTAGAGTCACACAGCTAGGAGGTGTCTGAAACCAGGTTTGAATGTATGACTTTCCATCTCTGGGCCTGACTCTCAATCCACTGAGCCACCCAGCTGCCCCCAGGAAGACTTATTTTTGCAAGTTCTGTCCTTAGTCACTTAATAGCTGAGTGATTCTGAGCAAATCATTTAACTGTTTGCCTCAGTTCCTCATCCATAAAATGAAGTAGAGAAAGGAATAACAAATCACTCCAGTATCTTTACCAAGAAAACTCCAGATGGGATTGGGAAGAGTTGAACATGGCTAAAACAACTAACTTATTCTTTAAAACAACAGTACTTAAAAGAATGGAAAGGTTGCATAGGATGAGTCTATTGAATAGAGGAATGTCATGGTCAGATAGACATATTAGGAAAATCCATTTAGCCACCGAGTGGATAGATTGGAGTTGGGAAAGAGCCAGAGTATAAAGATAAATTAGAAGGTGACTACAATAATCTAGTTGAGAAGTAATGTGCTAGGGAGACATCTTTCTAAATGGAGAGAAGGAGCTGTATATAAGAGATATGTAGGTAGAAATATTTAAACATGTGGGTTGAGTGTGAGTAAAGGATTAAGAATGATACTTATGCTTCAAACCTGGATGACTGAATACATGGTGGTACTCTTGACAGTAATAGAAAAGTTCATAATAGTGGTAGGTTTGGAGGGAAACATAATTGCTTAATATGTTGCATCTTAGCTATCTACAAGACATCCGGAGAGCATGTGATGATATGGGAATGGAAATCAAGGGAGAGTCTCAAGTTAAATATATAGATTTAGAAACCTGTGGTAGCTCATAAGGTCATCAAGGGAAATAATGTATCGAGAAAAAGGAGAGAGTTTGAGGAAGAACCTTAGGGGCCAATAACCCACAATTAGTGGACATGATCCAGGTCAAGATTCAGCAAGGGGGCTGAGAAAAACTACAGAAATGCCAGGAAGGATGAGGATTGAAAAAAAGATGATTAGATATGGAAATCAAGAGCTTATAAGGGATTCAAGTCTAGATAGAGAGAGAGGGAGCCATTTTAATTCAATGATTAGGTCAGAATTTAGACAAGAGATGTAGAAGAGAGTGAGCGGAGAGCAAGTGAAGGCACATAGTATTGATGACCTTTTTGAAGGAGTTTATGGTGCACATACATATTCAGATCTAATAGCCTAGCAAAGTACATAGTAGTGAAGGGATTGGGCATTATGATGAATCCAAAGAATGATGTTGAGGATTGTAAGGCACAGGAGAAGATAGTAGGACAAAAAATTATGATCAGATAAAGACATTTTGGAGTTCATTGACATGGGAATGGAACACTTATGGCAGATGGTGAGATCAAAGCTATGACAATCCACATATTTAGCCAAGGTGGAAAATACAAATAGGTCATGATAATCGGGTAGATCAAGGAACATTAAAAGACATAAAAAACTGTTGAAGTGCCCTAGGACAAGGGCAGGAGTTCGACATGAGCTTTATACTAATACCATCAAGGAAAGAAGAAGTATATCCCCAGGTACAGTAGAGAGCAGGACTTGAGCTAGGTGATACATTTGAAGAGTGAATCTCAAAGGAGAAGTTGCTGAGTGAGGGAGCTAGATTGAGAGTCTGGAAGAAACTCACATTCTACTCCTGTTGCTCAAAGAATTGAAGGACATAAGAGAAAGTGGAGCTTACATTTTAAAATAACATACATTTTAAAAAGCCAAAATGTTTACAATATCCTCAGGGTAGAACTGATTCCATTCAGTTTCCAAAATTCTAATAATGATTGTGATTGTCTTTTGTTCTTCCCAGATAAACCAATTTTAGCCAATTGCTAAGAAAATTAAAAGGAAGGACCAGAAAGTAATCCATTTTTATTAAACTCCAAATATGACCTTTCCTTCATTTGTTTCACTTCTTGGGTTACTTTATACCTAGCCTGCATTTCATTTGTGGGTTTTGTTATTTGCAGATTGTTCCTATTTTCACATTCACAGCATCCAGCATTGTGCTTGGCTCATAGTAGGTATTGAATAAACCGTTGCTGACTGATTGAGATATGGCCTATCATATGATTTCTTCTATTCACTGGATTCCCAGTTTTCTCCACTGAGGGCACTGAGTGTGATACAAAGAGAAGGTATGACTTTCTCAGAGTCATGAGACCAGTGTATATCAGAGGAAGGAACTGAGTCCAAGTCTTCCAGATTTTGAGGCTCTCTATTCACTTCCATATACTTTGTGTGGTATCATTATATATGCTTCAGTATTTACAAAGTTATTTTATTTCATCTTTTAGAGTCCCCCCCTCTTATAGAGAAGATCACAATCTATCATTACCTTTCAAATCATGGATTCCTTGTCCATTTCCTCTCATCAATCCTTTTAAAAACATCTACCCAGTGTATTGTAGAATTTCTGCAGATTCTCAAAGGTGGCATGGATGCCAGTGCAAAAATCATTTTGTGTGTTAGTTTATCAGGGGTTACTTGACAGAATTTCTTCCCAGATTATGAGGAAAATGGAGCCAACTTATCAGGGGCTGGAGATCCATAGTGACATTGATGATGAGATGGACACAGAAAGAGAAAAAGCCTATGAAAAACTTTGTTTAGAATCAGAGTATAAGAGAAAACAGTGACGTTAGAATAAAAGATCTTTATGAAGCAGTTTAGGTATGATGATTAGCAAAACAGAAGTAAGCAAAGGAACAAGCCACATTTTTTACCAAATTAAGGATATGGACTTTAAGTTACTAATGTAAGCATCTTTAATTTTGTCTAAAAATATCTGACCAAAAAAGTAAACTTCTTTTATGTAACTTAAAATATGAGTGCATATATATAAATATATTATAGTATATTGTACACCTATTATAAACTGTTTTGGCTACAATAAAACTGATTTGAAATAAGTAAAAAAAAATTAAGAGTATTTATATGAGCAAGAGCATCTATAACATTTCTCAGTCCTAAATAGTCATTAGTAATTTGTAATATGCTTGGTTATATTGGTGTGTGTTGTCATTGCTCTTTGGATGCCCATCCATTTTACTTCTTATGACATAGTGATATTCCACAATTCATGGGCATATGGCATCAAATAGAGAATCCTTTTATTAAGTAGGTTGCAAGTATTTTAGTAACTTCTACTGGTTTTGACTTACCAAACAATGTTTTAAAGATTCTCTTCACTTATTTCCAATTATTTTCTTAACTTCCTTTGTTGTTTATAACATTAAAGTTCCCAGGTATTTCCCTCTCTCCCTTCCTTCCCTGCACTAAAGAAGGAACATTTTGACTATATATATATATATATATATATATATATATATATATATATATATATATAATTTATGACTTTCTTGTTTCTATTTATCAATTTATCAGTTCCTTCTCTGGAGCTGATTATTCTTCAAGCAATATTTCTGTTAATTTATATATTGTTCTTTTTCAACTGTCCATTACTAAAAATAAGAAATAAGAATAAAAATATTAAAAAAGAAATGTAAGTTTTAAAAATATTTCAAGCATATTATTTACTTTTATTCCAGCAGTTTCCGAGCTTTTGCTATTATTGCCACTGTTCATGTCTGGGAATGGTCATATTCTAGGGTGATGGTGCTTTCATAATTTAATTCACTTCAGTTCATTTGACAAACCACTCATTAAGTACCTAGTCTGTGCAATATCCTGTGCCAGGAATTGGTTATATAGAGGCAAAAACTAAATGGTCCCTGCCATTTAAAAGTGATCACTAGGAGGCAGTTGGGTAGCTGAGTGGATTGAGAGTCAGGCCTAGAGACAGGCGGTCCTAGGTTCAAATCTGGCCTCAGACACTTCCCAGCTGTGTGACCCTGGGCAAGTCACTTGACCCCCATGGCCCACCCTTACTACTCTTCCATCTATGAGCCAATACACAGAAGTTAAGGGTTTAAATAAATAATCTCTCTCTCTCTCTCTCTCTCTCTCTCTCTCTCTCTCTCTCTCTCTCTCTCTCTCTCTCTCTTTCAAATCAAAGATGTTCTATGCCCTGATGTTTTTATTAGGAAGGAATTCTGATTTGAGTTAAAGAACAAACATATCTGTGAACATTACATATAGATAAGATTATCTGAACACTGAATACTAAAGCTCTTTGTGTGGGCCAAGAAGGAAAAATATTTATTGGCTAACCAACCAAACAAATGATCTCTCTTATAACTTTAAATAGCTGAAGATTTTAAACAATTCTACAATCCAGAAGGATCCTGCTGGACAATGAAAGATTTTATTTAGAATTTGAAGTTTCTAGTTCAAGCCAAGTCTCTGAAAGGGAATATTTCCTGGAAGAAAGAGTCAATTCTGATATTTTAAAGTTTTGAATACTCTCATTCATTATGCACTATTGGTTAGAGTGCTATCTTAGGAGAGTCATGAAGATTTGAGTTCAAATGCTACATTAGATACTCATTAATTGTGTGATCCTAGGAAAGGGACTTCACTCAGCCTCAGTTTCCTAATGTGTAAAGTGGGAATAACCAATAATATTAAATTACAAGGTTATTGTGAGAGTCAAATGAGATAATATGTATAGATAATTTTTCTACATATGCATACACATATACATACACATATATAGATATATACAAAGTTCTTTGCAAACTTACTATCTAAATCTTAGCTCTCATCATCACCATCATCATCATCATCTTCATTAGCAGTAGCAACAACAATATTATAAGCCCCTAGCAGTGTGCTTTCCCACTGATGTTCAGATGGTGGCATCCATTAGCTATTTGAAAATAGTGCCTACCAAGGTGCTATAGAAAGAATAGTAGATACAACACTCCCCTGAATGGGATGGAGGGAGAACAGAATAATACCCTTCTTCTAGTAAATACAGTTTTTATGGAGAATGGACTCAAATATAAAGCATGAAAATAATAAAGCATATCTGTAACAAAGGGATAATTCTCAAATCCTGGTACTCAGATATCTTTCCTCTTTTTGTGGTGTTTTCATGAAGTTCTCCTTACTTGGAGCTCTATGAATAAGGATCCAAGGATCATTGATTTCCTAATGTCTATAGTTGGCATGGGATATCAGATTCCCTGAATCTGCTTCCTCCTTTGAGTAGCTATCCCTTTGGGTCTGTGTCTATGGTTATGCCGGTTTGTCTCTTTCTGCCCCTGGTTAATGTATAGGATCCTACTTGTGCCTCTGATGACACTGAGAGAGAGGAAGAGAGAAAGGAAGAGAGAGAGGGGGAGAGAGAGAGAGAGAGAGAGAGAGAGAGAGAGAGAGAGAGAGAGAGAGACTTTCTTCCAGGAACTATTCCCTGAAAGACCTCTTCTGAAGATAATAACCTTAAATGTATAGCCTAAAGTACATAGGAAAGGAGTACAAAGGAAACCAAAGATATTGAAAGACAGTTATCTTTTTAAAAAAAATTCCATCCACCCCAAGCTAGGAATCCCTGGGGCAGCAAATTCTTGTTCCTTGCTTCTACAGGATGCTTCAGTGAATTTGAATGACTCATAGCAACCTTAGGCACTGGAAATTCTGTAAGGAAACATGCTATTGCTATTGTTTCTATTCATACATTACCAAATGCAAATGTTAGAACAACTCATTGTGGTTTGCACCATTGTCAAATATAATATTCTTATTAGTGATGTTACCTTAAAGATATCCAGGAAAGGAAATGATTAACAGTTTAAATATTTGACCTTGGAGAGACACACATCTTGAAATTCAAGGAGAACGATCTCTCATATTTCTCCTGATCAGAACTCCTGGTATGAGTTGCCATGGACACACTGTTGCAAGTAAACAAGGAAAGTGGAGAAATGGGGGGTTGGGGGGGAGGAACAATCAGCACTATACAAAGTAGTCCATGAATAACAGTATGATGCATTGTCAGTTGCCATTCCATTACGGAAAATGCCTAATAAATAATCAGGCTGCTCTGTAAAATCAACTAGAATCTACTCAGGAGATTAAATCTCTTCTTTGGAATTCTCATCCTAAGTAAAGTGTATGTAATTATTCCTTTAATATTTAATAGGAACCTCCCGCAAAAGATGGATAAGAACATCGCCAGCCATGTAATATTTTGAGGGGATGTGGAAAGACAGGGGCATCAATGTATGGTTGGCTCATCTGTAAATTATGGTCATCTGTAAAAATAGTCAAATTATTTTAAAAATCAATTTGGAATAAGATGAAGAGAATGACTACAATGTTCATTACTTTTAATACAGAGATGCCAGTGCTAATCCCATACCCTGAAGGGATTAAAGATGAAAAGAAAAGCCCAATATACACAAAAATATTTGTAGCAAACATTTGGTGTATACAAAGAAGTGAACAAAAGTAGATGCCCATTTAAGGCTCATTGAGGAGTGTCTAAAATTGTGGAAGTTGAATGTGATAGAATATTGCTTTTCTGTAAGCATAATTAATATTGAGAATACAGAAAAGCCTAGGAAGAAATGTGGACCAATACCAAGTGAAGTAGAGGATCTAGGAAGCAAAACCAACAATAATTACAATAGTTTAATTGAAAAGAACAATGACAAAACAATAAAACTTAATGATGAGGTTATAATGATCAAGTTTGGCCCCAAAGATTAGAAATGAGCATATACTTCTCATCATTTCTTCATAGAGAGGGGAAGCAATTGTTATGGAATCCTGTATGCAACGTCAGACATTTTATGCATGTCTAGTTTTGTTGAAATATATATTCTTCCTTTTTCATCTTTTTATATGAGGCAACTCTCTCAGAGGGTCTGGGGAAAGAAACAGTGGGGAAATTAAATAAAAACAAAAGATATCAATAAAATTTCATTGAAAAATATTAATATTGGTGGTAGCTATGTGGTTCAGGGAATTGAGAGTCAGGCCTAGAGATGGTAGGTCATGGGTTCAAATTAAGCCTCAGATGCTTCCTACCTGCGTGACCCTGGGCAAGTCACTTAATCCCCATCACCTAGCCCCCTTCAGTAGGTCAATCAAAGTAGCATACCATCATTTCCCAAGTCTTTAAGTTCTGCTTAAATGACAGGAAGAGCATAAGAAAGGGTCAGGGCTGATGCAAGCAGGTGCCATTATATACCATGAATTATTTAAAATTCATGGAGCACTAGAGAATTGAAAATTTGTAGATAAAGGGTTCAGTATGATCTTCCTTGTCCTAGGAAGATACAGTTAGCCTATGGAGATACATTAATACTAAGAAAAGCAGGTTTGGGGTCATTGAAATAAAGCTATGCTGGTGTAAGTGTTTACATAACTGGATCTGATGGGCAATTCTCTGTACATAATGCCTGAAAAATAAAAAAAAATGAACAATATAGAGAAAATCAGTATGAGCAAAACACATCACATTATGCTGCCTAAGTCTGAAATGACGAAGCATTCACAACTGGAATAGTGTATGTGCAATGAGCCACCAGATACATCTCAGTAAATAAATAATTATATTTAACAAAAAACCTTGCCTAGTAATTTAATGGATTATCTAGAATTGTGGTATTGTTGTCTGACATCATATTTGACTAATTGATGCTGTCCTAAGGGTTAAAGTGAAGAGTTTTCTGGATAGTTTTCTGACATGGTTTTTTATAGGAAAGCTTCTCAGTTATCTGTACATGTGTGTGCCTCCTGGACTGGAATTTTTATTTTTTTATTTTATTTAAATTTTTTTAATCCTTACCTTCCATTTTAGAATCAACACCACATGCTACTGATTTCAAGGCAGAAGAACAGTAAGGGCTAGGCAAATGAGGGTTAAGTTACTTTGTCCAAGGTCAGACATTTAGGAAGTACCTGAAGCCAAATTTGAACACAGGATCTCCTATATCTAGGTATGGCTCTCAATCCACTGTGACATCTAGTTGCCCCCTATTTTGTTTATTTTTAAAATAATATTTATTTTTCCACAATTATATATAAAAACAATTTTAAGAGTTGTTTCTCTAAATTTTGAGTCCAATTTCCCTCCCTCCCTTTTTCCCTTCCCTCTTCCCTCTCAGATGGTAAGTAGTCTGATATAGTTTATACATGTGCAATCATATAAAATATTTTCATGTTAGTCATTTGATGGAAGAAAAACAAAAATTAAAGAAAGTAAAAATAGTATGCTTTAATCTATGTTCAGATTCCATTAGTTATTTCTTTGAAGGGGGATAGCATTTTTCACTATGAGTTCTCATGGATTATCTTGGATCATTGTTTGCTGAGAATAACTAAGCCAGCCAGAGTTGTTCATTATACCATATTGCTATTATTGTATACAATGTTTTCCTGGTTCTGTTTACTTCACTTTACATCAGTTCATGTAAGTCTTTTCAGGCTTTTCTGAAATCCTCCTGTTCATCATTTCTTATAGCCCAATAATATTCCAGTTCAATCATATACCACAGCTTTTCAGCTATTCCTCAAGTGATGAGTATCCCCTCAATTCCAATTCCTTGCCAACACAAAAAGATTTGCCATAAATATTTTTTGTACAAGTAGATTTTTTTTTCCTTTTTTAATCTCTTTGGGATACAAACTTAGTGTTGCTGAATCATTTTGCTGGTTTTAGAGTTTCTTGAGCATAGATCCAAATTGCTCTCCTGAATGGTTGGATCAACTCTACAAACAGTGAATTAATGTCCCAATTTTCCCATATACTCTCCAACATTTTTTCATTTTTCATTTTCTTTCATATTCATCAATCTGACAGATGTAAGGTGGTACCTCAACGTTGTTTTAATTTGCATTTCTCTAAACAACGGTGATTTAGAGAATTTTTTTTCATATGGATATAGATAACTCTGATTTCTTCATCTTAAAGCTGTTTGTTCATATCTTTTGACCATTCATCAATTAAGGAATGACTTGTATTCTTATAAATTTGACTCACTATTCTATATATTTGAGAAATTAAGCCTTTATCAGAGATTACTAACCATAAATTTTTTCCCAGCTTTCTGTTTTCCTTCTAATATTGGTTGCATTAGTTATTTATATAAAAAGTTTTTAACTTACTATAATTAAGGTTATTTTATATCTCATAATACTTTCTTTCTTGTTGGGTACTAAATGCTTCCTTTAACCAAAGATTTAACAGGTAAACTAGCCCATGCTCCCCTAATTTGTTTACTGTATTTCCTTTTATGTCTAAATCATGAACCCATTTTGAAATTACCTTGATATACAATGTGAGATGTTGATCTATTCCCAGTTTCTGTCATTTTGTTTTCTAGTTGTTCCAGTAGTTTTTATCAGATATTGAGTTTTTTTTCAAAGCTTGCATTCTGGGGTTTATCAAATAATAAATCATGATGGTCACTTATTGCTACATACTATGTACCTAATCTATTCCACTGATCCACCACTGTATTTCTTAGCTAGTACTAGATTGTTTTGATAACTGCCACCTTATAATATAGTTTGATATCTGGTACAGAAAAGCCATCTTCCTTCACATTTCTTTCCATTGAGTCCCTTGATATGCTTCAACATTTGTTCTTCCAGATAATTTTGTTATTATTTTTCTAGTTATATAGTTCTTTTAAAAATTCTGGCTAATCTTCATGCAGAATGAAGAAAAATAGATATGAAGTCAAAGAAAGTTGCTGTTTTACAGAATTGAAATCTTAGAAACCTGACCTTTGTTCCTATTGGATATGATGGATTGTAAATGTGAGAAAGATATTGGGATGGATGTGGAGAAGTCATCTGGAGAATCATGGGCTAGGTCTGCTTGAAACTACTAATAATAGCTTATGATTCATTATTTCAGATTTTCCAAGTGTTGTACATTCATCATCTAACTGACCTTCTTAACTTTGTGAAGTTAGAAACTATAAATACTATGAATTTAATTTTATAGATCCAAAAACTGAGTCTCAGAGAGGTCAAGAGTCTTGCCAATTATCACATGTTATGATCATTCTCTGCCCCTGTATCCCAGAAACAGGCTGGCTACATCTACCCTTCAGAGTTTTAAGGTATGCTGAGAATTATTTCTTTTGGGTGGGGCTATTTCCATTCTATTGCAATCAGATTGAGTCCCCACCAATTTGTAGGGTGCCAATGAGTATAGCCCCAGTTAATTTATACCAATACTTTATCACAAATGGATATTGACTCTGAAAATATAGCAAGAACCAGTATACGAATTTTTCTCCCCATCACCTTGGGATCACAATCTTGCCCTAATTCTACCCCCACATAACAAAGGTTCCAACAAATTTATTTCCAGCTACAACATATCATAGAATGATTCCATGTCTCAGCTACCATTAACGTGGATCCTTTATTTAACACTTTCTAATGCCCAGGTACTGTGTATTTGCTAAGGGAATGAAGAAAAGTGAAAATACTCCCAATTTCAAGAAGTTCATAATCTAAAGGGGGAGGGAGGAGAAAACATTTGAATAGCTACGTACAAACAAAATATGAACTGCATAAATGAAAGGTAATCAACAAAGGGAAAATACTAACATTAAAGGGTATCAAGAAAGGCTTTTTGTAGAAGGTGAGAGTTTAACTGAGAACTGAAAGACACCAAGAAGTCAAAATGTAGTGATGAAGAAGGAGAGAATTCAAAGCATGAGTGTCAGGTAGTGAAATTTTAAAGGCAGTCAGGAGATGGAGTGTCTGACGTGAAGAGCAGCAAGAAGGCAGGCATCATTGAATTATAGGATATGTGAAGAAAATTAAGGTGTAAGAACTCTGCAAAGGGGGAGGAAGGAACTATGGTACAGGGAGCTTTAAAAACCAAACAGTAAATTTTATATTTGGTTCTGGAGGTTATAGGGAGGCCCTGGAGTTTATTGAAGAAGAGGAAAATATATGGTCAAACCTGTGCTCTAGGAAGAGAGCCTGCTCTTCATCAACTGACTAGATACTAACAAGTTACCCAATGGCTTTAAGTGATCCAATGTGTCTCCAAGACATAATTATGACACATGGTTAGCACTCTCATACACTAAGTCAAGAGTACTTAAGTATCCCTGCCCTTAACAAATCTATCTATATTAACAAAGTTATCTTTCTAAACTCAAAAATCAAAAATTCTTAAAATATTGAATTTATATAGGTCATAAATGATAATAACATGCAGTACATAGAATGCTAGAATACGGAGGATTTGAACTCAAACCCTTTCTCTGATGCATAATGATATGTGTGTCCATGAGCAAATTACCAAACCTTTCACTGAAACTACCCATTTTCTAAGATTATAAGCAGCAGAAGTTTTGTCAATATGTATTGATAAAGGGAAATTCCAAGTGTGAATCCTCTATACCAATTTAAAAAAAAACATATCTAAGGGGGCAGCTGGGTAGCTGAGTGGATTGAGAGCCAGGCCTAGAGATGGGAAGTCCTAGGTTCAAATCTGGTCTCACACACTTCCTAGCTGTGTGACCCTGGGCAAGTCACTTGAACCCCATTGCCTACCCTTACTACTCTTCTGCCTTGGAGCCAATACACAGTATTGACTCCAAGATGGAAGGTAAGGGTTTTAAAAAAATAAAAAATAAAAAAAAATATCTAAACCAAAACAGAGAAACAATAGGCAATTTATTCTTGTCCATGGCAAAGAATAGCTAAAAGTAAGTTTCTAAGAAGTATCATGAAAGATATTGACAAAAGGAAAGAAAGAATCCTGATAAAAAAATTATACATAGCTAATTTGAGGCTTAATGGAATTCAAGTCTCTTATATGTCATATTCAATTTTAAAAGGAATGCTGCAAGAGGGAGTTAACACTAAAGAAATGGCAAGTCATTAAACTAATACCTACTTTAGAACTCATTAAACCACAATCATTATGAAGAATTATTCTGGGACTCAGGTAGATGTTGGTGTAATTTCTGAAGTATTCAAAGAGAGCTTGGTTATAATGAATGTCCATTTACTTCCTTCCGACAAGCTAAATAAACTTAAATGGTCCAATTTCTATTTCAGAAGCTTGCTGTAAATGGTGAAATATATTTTCAGTCTGTGCCTTGGTATAACTCAGGCTAGGTGATATTGAAGTTTCTAATTTAAATATCTGTTTAGTCATAAGCAATGTTAGATGCAGGAATTTTGTTTTAACAAGCATCCAGAAATAGTTATGGGAAACAAATGAGAGCCAGCACATAATAATGACCAGTGGATGACTTATAATTACTACCTCAGGCAATCCACATGGAGAAACGTCTCCCGAGTGCATGGGGTTCTTAATGATATTGACAGTGATCATAGTCATGGTCATAATGATATGTAGAATGTAGGTTTTAATCCCTTCCTACATGGCAATTATGTGTAGAACATGTTCCACCAAGTTCACACCAGAAACTCTACTGGATATTCAAGCTTCCATTGGAACACTCTGGCTGTGTATTTGTAGTCATCCCTCACTCTTGCCATATGATCAGCTTAACTTTTCTTCTTGTCATACATTTGTGATGATGTTGTCTACTCCAATTCTTTTTTGGAATTTTAATTAATCCTATGTTGCATCTCAGACATTACTTTGCAATTTCTAATATTTCCTAATAATTCTATAGTCTTTTAGTGTTTGCAAAACACTTTTCAAATATCATCTCATGTGATTCTCATAACAACCCTGGGAGATGTTGAAAATTGATACCTATGCATCTTTAAAATTTTGACCTCTCTAGTGACCTGGCCAACTCGTGGCAGGAAGTGTGTCTCCTCTGGTGGCATAAAATTGTTTGACTTCAAGCATATATTTTTTCTTTATGTTTTTGGCCAAGCTTAGATAACTTACCATTCAACTGTCTTGGAAACAATACAAAGTATTGATTCTAAGATGGAAGGGAAGGGTTTCAAAAGAGTCAACGATTCTACCTTATATATGACTTTCAAATTTAACTTCAAGCATTCAGTTATGCCCTAGTGCTATCCCCTCTAATGTACCTTCCACATACACTTATCATATGTGTAATGATTTCTATATACTGTTGCCTCCATTCAAATGGAAGTTCCTTTAGGGTAGGAATTGTTTTCACTTTTTGCAGCCTTAGCTTTTAGCATAGTTCCTTATATAGAGTAGGTACCTGAAAGTGTTTAATGATTGATAAAATTATTAATTAATTCCAATATTATCACTAGTGAGATTAGATGCCTATAGCAATGTTGATAGGATGTTTGTTTTATATCTATTCATTTTACTCTCTTTAATTTCTGTTACAAATTAACCTGGGAGAATATGGATCTTTTGGGTCTTGAGCCAAATTCACTGCCAGCTAATTTTCTTCTCAATGGCTTTTACCTCTCTTGAACCTCTCCCCACCCACAGCCTCCAAAGGCAATCAATATTATATTGATTATGCATGTGAAGTCATGCAAAGTATATTTCTACATTAGCCATATTGCAAAGGGGGGAGAGAGACAGAGACAGAGAGTAAAAAAAGTATACTTCAGAGGTCAACTATTCTCTCTCAGCAGGTGGATATCATCCTTCATCATAGGTAACAGGAATTGTCTTGGATTATTATCTTTGTCAGAGCAAGTTAAGGCTTTCATAGTTCATCAATTCAAATAAATCTTCCTGGGAGTTCTGGGTGGGGAGAGGGAGCCAAGATGGTGGAGTAATCCAAAGCAGCTCTGTGTCACCATGAGAATCCTCTCCACCCAAGATTAAAATATCACCACAAAACAAATACAGGAGTTAAAGAACCAACAAGGAGGCATAGTGAAACAACTTTCAAGAAAAGAAAAATCCAAAAGGTAGGCAAAAAACATCTGGGGCACTGGGGTGAGAGGAGAGCAGAGTGATCAAGAAATTCTAGGAAGAAGGGAAAAGAGCAAGCCAAGAGCAAGCCACACCCCACTACCCTGCATATGCTGACTAAGGTTTGGGAACTGTAATGACATTTTTCAATGCAATATGAAAAGCAAAATGATTGACAGTTAGCTGTTTAGAACTTGGAATGAACTGAGCATGGCAGAGCCTAGCAGGTGCAATTTCAGCTGATGGGGAAAAAGCAGGATTTGAATTGAAACAGAGATCTCAATTTTGAGATAGGGCTTTGTGTGGGAGGTTGGTTGGGCTTGGGTAGGCTAAAGGTCAACTTAAGATACCAGCAACCAGTACTGATCACTTACATAGTCTCAAATCCTCTGTTATCCTATACTGAACATTCTGAGTTAATTCACTCATCAGGAAGAAGCAACATCATTTACCATCAAATAGCCTGATTCAGGTTGAAGCAGCCTGGCTCTGCCAGGCTGAAAACTGGCAAACTAATCATCAACAACTAACAAGCTTGAATATTCTGATTACTTTCCATTCATACATCAGCTTAGGTCAAGAATACCCTCTTCCCATAATTTCCCTGCTTCCTTCCATGAGCCTGTTGTCATTAAATCTTTAAATTCACCTAAAGTGAATGTCATCTTTACCTTAGGATTTAGTGAACATATCCTTGGGTATTTGAGGGAAAAAGGAGGTTCCTTTCAATTGCAAAAGGTTTAAATCTTAGTCAACCAGCATTATCCATATTAAGCCAGGACATACAGTTAGGATCAGCTGTATGTTCTTAACCACAGATTCTTTCCTTAACTTACCCTGGCTCACACAACTAAGTAAATATCTGAGGCAAGATTTGAACTTAGATTTTCCTGACTCCACGTGTAGCATCACATCCATTGATGCCTCAAATGCATAAAAAATATTCAATCAAGCATTTATTAAATATTTTCTCATGCTAAGCATGGCACAAGTTCCTATGGATTTAAGTACAAAAGTAAGAGCAAATATCGCCCTCAAGAAGACATTCTTCTATAGATAGCAGTGGTAAGGACCCAGAGAAGGTCACATAGTACGAATTTTTCAGGACCCAGAAGATGAGATTCACTGGGTCCCTCCACCTATATTTGGCAGCTTGACAATATGAATAGAGAAGATGGATTAAATACATTCTCACTAAATGGCATCTGGGAACTGTTCCTCTTAGTGTTCCTTAATCCTTCTTGGGATATCATCTTCATCATTACCATCATCATCATCATCATCATCATCATCACAAATTAGGGATAATAATCACTACGATATTCATCTCACAAGGTAATTTTACAGATCAAGTGAGATAAGGCATATAAGGCACTATATCTATGTCAGTTGTAATGATCATTTCCTGTTACCTTCATCCCCAAGATCCCATGCAACTGACCTCCCTCCTTTATGTTCCTTTTTTATCTTCATCAAAGACCTTTAAAACTCTTTTTCTTAGTCTTTTCCATAAGCCTTTATCCTTCAAGAAATTATTTTTATAAGATAATATTATTTATTCTTTTGCATTTTCCTCAATTATCTGGTCTTGCTTCCTTCTGCCTCTTACACTGATCCTATTTGCATTTCAGCCTGTCACTGAACCACTTTTTCTATCATGTCTGTATATTTTGACCTGGACAACCTTTCTTCCTTGTGAAATCACTTGAGTTCACCTTTATCAGAACTCCATTCTTGAAGGTCTCCCATATCTCTTGTGAAAACTCCCCCATTATAGTCCTGGTCCATTAGATCATGTTTAGATTTCCTTAATTTGTAAAAAGAATTCACTCTTCCAAAGTCTATGGTATTGATCATGATTGGCTTTTTCCTTAGCATTGCCTGTTATGAACTTTAAGATAACTCAGTCGGGGCCAGCTGAGTAGCTCAGTGGATTGAGAGCCAGGCCTAGAGATGGGAGGTCCTAGGTTCAAATGTGGCCTTAGACACTTTCAAGCTGTGTGACCCTGGGCAAGTCATTTAACCCCCATTGCCTAGCCCTTACCGCTCTTCTGCCTTGGAACCAATATTGGTTCCAAGATGGAAGGTAAAGGTTTAAAAAAATGACTCAGTCACTCTTTTCCTCCCCCCCACCCCAAACTCTTATCTTCTATCTTAGAATTTTTACTAAGTATCAGTTCTGAGGCAGAAAAGGAGTAAGGTCATTGGAGTTAAGGGACTTGCTCAGAGCCACACAACTAGGAACTTGAACCAGGACTTTCCATCTCCAAACCTTGTTTTCCAACCACTGAGCAACCAAGCTATCTTATAACTTGGACACTCTTAAATTCAAGAGTGTCCTGGAGTCATATCAGATAGCTAAGGAAATCACAGCTTGATTAATATTTTGCTAATTGTCTGGACCTAAGAAAGTGGTGGGAGATGTGCTAATAATACAGATTAAGCTCTAAAAGTGTTTATTTTTGGAGAGCTTGTTATTAAACATATACTAGCACATTCCTCCTAATTTGCCCTTAAGGTGCCTCAGGCAAGAGTCCTGTAATCATCTCTTTCAGGTGTAGTTTTAGGAAAGATGCCAACTTGTATTGGCAGAAGAAGCTTCCTCACTTAGTGTTTCCTTGTCCCAATGAAATCACAGGTCCTGCCCACATGCCAATCACTTTTACCCAAAACTTCCATACTTACTTAGTATTTGTAGCTTCAGGACCTAGGACAGAGTCTGTCACTTAAAAGATAATGAATAGATTGATTGGTTTCCATTTTGGCAACTGATTCTTCTTTTTCACTCTGAATCACATCTTCACTAACTAGCCTCCTCATCACTTCCTCTATCTTCTGAAAGAAGAAAAGATCAGCAATACAACTGAGAGAGGCTCCCAGCAGATATTCTTGCTTTCATGGACACTTTGACACCTCCATTGAGAATCCATATAACTTGCCTGGTGCTCTGGATTATACACTCATCTTAATATTAATTCTATTTCTTTTTCTTTAATTCTGACCAAAATGTCCTCCATGCTGCTTCCCCCATTAGGTTTATAAATTGCTCAAGGTCCTGTGTTGTTTTTTTTTCTTTTGATATGCAATGTTATCCCATTTCCCCTACTTTCTTTTTCTTCTGTTTTTTTCTTTTTTGCTGGTGAATGGTAAAAGGAATGCCCTGTATTCCAATAACCTGAACAAAAGAAAGAGGTATTGAGGCACAATGTACAAACTTTGACTCTGGGATTAGAAGACCTGATTTGAAATCCTACCTCTGATGCTAACTATTCTATGACTATGGACAAGTGATTTCAGTCCTTGAAGGCCTCAATCTTTTCGTCTGTAAAATAAGGGGTTTGGACTCCATGGTTTCTGAGTCCCCTTCCTCAGACCTAGGACAATGATTTTGTGAGAATCCTGGCTCCACAATTTCCTTGAATTTCTAGATATTGCCATCTTCTACTTCTGACTCATGATTTGAAAAATATGCCTGTGAGACCTCTGTTTTAACCAGGCAGGTAGGAGGAGAGGGAATCAAAAAGAAGATGAGATTTTAAGAAGCTGTAGGTTCAGAAATGGAGGAAGGAAAGAATGGCTTAGGAAAAATTTTGAGAAAATGACCTGGAATGACTTCTAGACATAACTAGCCTGCCTACACACTGCAGCCCCACTGCCCATAAATATCTTTCCCACAGTGCCTGAGAATTTCTTTTTCACTTTGTCTCACTTCTCATGTTGTCAAAATGCAATTGGATTGAGCTAGTACTTCAGTACATGTATTGAATATGTCTTACTGATGGAAAATGAGCTGGGCCCAGAACAACAAGGAGGAAGTGAGCAGGCTGGATTGCACTGGGGTTTTCAATGATTCCAAGCTGCTCCCTAGCACTAAAACCTACCTTAAAAATAACTCCAATAGTCTCCTGGTAAATAGCATCTGGGAACAGTGAGTTCACTGCTAGACTTGGAGTCAGGAAGACTTGTGTCTAAACCTTGCCTCTAAGGCTTACTGTCTGCGTAACTATGAGCCCAGTTCCTTCATCTCCCTGGGTCTCAGTTTTCTCAGCTGGAAAATGAGGAAGATGAACTCAGTGGTTTCTGAGAACCCTTACATCTCCAGATTCATGATTTTATCATAGGCAAGTTTCTATCTCTGTTGGTGGAAGGAATGTCCACAGTCCTGATGATCTGATCATTTGGATGTTTGCATTTTGTCTCTGCAATGATGTATAGAGATTCATGGAATATCATTTTTGAAAGAATCAAAACCAGAGATCATGGAAAGGATGCCCTCACCAGAGGAGATGGAGTTGTCAACAGTAAACTGTAATGTATGATCAATGATGGCTTAGAGCAACAAGTGACAACAATTCATACCAGAAGTATTTAATTGGAAAATGATATGGACCATTCATAAATGGGAAGCAAGGGATTACAGATTGACCAACTACATGCATGCATTGATATCCAGGAATTAGAAAAAGGCCTTAGATATAAGGTTCTTTAACTGGGACACATGAAAATATATTTACATATAAACTTATAAATATAAAATATTCAATGCATTTAATTTAATTAAATATACATTTGATATTATATATCTACATATATACTTAAACCTTTACCTTCTGTTATAGTATCAATTCTGAGAGAAGAGTGGCAAGGAGTAGGCAATTGGGATTAAGTGACTTGCCCAGGGTCACATTGCTAGGAAGTATCTGAAGCCAGATTTGAACCGAGGTCCTCCGGACTTTAGGTCTGGTACTCTAGGTAGTGCCAGCTGCCCTTTAAAATATATTGATGACTATATTTTAGTATCACTAGTTTCTTTTTCACACCTATGTATTCTATTTTATACAGTTAAAACTATATATAGCAAAGGGGGCAGCTGGGTAGCTCAGTGGATTGAGAGTCAGGCCTAGAGACGGGAGGTCCTAGGTTCAAATCTGGCCTCAGACACTTCCCAGCTTGTGATCCTGGGAAAGTCACTTGACCCCCATTGCCCACCCTTACCACTCTTCCACCAAGGAGCCAATACACAGAAGTTCAGGGTTTAAAAAATTTTTTTAAAAACTATATATAGCAAAGAACTTACCAGTTTGCCAGCAAGTCTGTGACACACACACACAAAGAAGTTCAAAAAGTCCTAGTCTAGAGTCTGCTGAACATAGAGAAAGCTCTCTAGATGGCACTTATGGAAAACTTCAAACAAGAATTGCACATAAGGAAATGATTTTGAAATGTTGCTATTTGTACATCCAGTGGTCACTCTTTTAGCAACAGGATATTGATGAGATCTCAGACCAAATGACAAATCCAACTACCTGGAATGCCCCCAATTAGAACTTGATTTGTGTGGATAAACACCCTCTATTAACATTGCCCATCTCTGTGACAAAGTTGTCACTCAGTCATTTCATTTGTGTCCTGTTCTTCATGACCCCATTTGGTGTCTTCTTGTCAGAAATACTTGTCAGAAATAAAGAAATACAAGAAATACTTTCTCTGATTTTTTTACAAATAATGAACTGAGGCAAACAGGGTTAAATGACTTGACCAATGTCATACAGCTAGTAAATGTCTATTGAATTTAAGAAGATGAGTCTTCCTGACTCTAGGTCTACCTCCTCCACCTAGCTGTCTGACAGAGTTGGGCAGCTACTAATTGTGAATTATTTTCCTCCTGGGACCTGGTCGAGGCTGCCTCACTGAGGTTTGGGAAGGAATGAAGCAAGGGATTTTAGAATAATTTGAAAAATAGACTGTCCTAAGAAGGGTGTTACTCTGGAATAATAGAGCAGTATGATAGTTGAAATTTTAGAACCCAAAAATGGTCCTTTATCTTATTTTTAATTTATGAGTGAATAGCCAACTAAGGATATAACCAAGTGTATTAAAACTGCTATGGTCAATTTAGGAAGTAATTAAAATGAAACTTACGAATCAACTTGACCCACGTAACAGCTTAGACCTGTTTTGGCAAACCTATAGAACATGTTCCAGAGTGTGCGAGAGGGGATGCTTCCTTCCCCCTCTCCATGCATGTCTGAGGACATGTCTTCCATAACTCTCCCCTCTGCCAAGCAGCCAAATGAGAGTACTTTCTCCCTCCCCTGTCTGGGGTAAGTTGGGCAGCTTACATGCTGCATGAGGGTTGTAGTTTGGGCACTCCATCTCTAAAATGTCCATCCTCACTGGCATAGACTATTGAAACTCTCTTGGTTCTTTTTTCCATTCTTCCTTCTTATTTGTGTGCTTCTATGTCTTGCTCCATTCTAATTTCCTTGAAGGTAGAAACTATGGGTTAGTCTCCTTTTCACTTCCCACAGTGTCTTTGACATAGTAAATATTTGAGTTGCCTTGAGGATGTCCTCTTTTCCCTCTGGGTTCCTCATCTGTCAAAGGCAGGAATTGTACTAGATGACATCAAAGGCCCCTTTGCTCTAAATCCATGATGCTACAGATTCTCATATTTTCTTAATGACTTCATAAATGGATACTTAGTGATATACATAATTCTGATTGTGCTTCAAGATAATAATTTAAGCAGCTCGTGTAAAAGATGGTCATTAATATCACTTTCAGATACTCAAGCAAAGCATTTCTGGGTGACCTCAGGGGAAGAATAATGGAGGGAGAAGCTGGGCAGAAATGGATATTGCTCTGATTCTACTCCAGAAGTTAATTAATAATTTCACTCTTCCCAGAGAACCTTAAATCTCACTACTCAGCCTATTGGGCTGATCTGGAGAAGAATGCAGAAGAAACAAGCTATGGACCTATGTCCCTTCTTTCAGCTGGGGAAGGTAGAGACAAAATAGAACTGGGAAGAAACAGAAATTGTCAGCTTTCCAGTTTCTTTGCCTTGAGTATTTATCAAATCTCACCAATACTAAGACATATCTGGTTTTTGAGCCTCTATGACACATCAGTTCCAAAATCTCCTATATCCCATCCCTAACTGCAATGACCCTTGCCTGCTGCCACCATTGAAATTGGAGACCTAATGCTGATACTTGCTCCCTCTTTCCTTTCTACCTTCTGTCACAAGGAACTTTAAACCTCAAAAGTTGATGGCCAGGGTTTATTTACAAAGTAAAGAGCAAACATGAAAAGCCTGAAATAACATACCAAGGTAGGATAATTAAAAATTCTAATGAAAGAAAACTGTCTCTTTCTAGACTCATTTGTATTTAAACTTCTACTATTCTTTCTAGCTAACATTCCTCCAGTTAAGTTTGGCTCATGATTCCCTCTAGGGTAGAAGTCGCTGCCCTAAAACTCATGAATCCTTAATCCAAAGACATCTAAGTGGCCTCCCATCTCAAAATATTCCCCAGACACTACCTATTATTCTATCTATTTTGTAAAATGTAATTTCTTAACTAACAAAAATCTCTGGAAGTAATAGGGAAGTTCCCAGTTATTGAATGTACCTTTTCTTCTAATCCCAAGTGGTCAAGCTCCTCAAGATGAAATCACAGAATCCTATAGATTGGGTTCAAATCCAAGGTACATTATCTAATCTGGCTTTTCATCACTGCCATCCTTAATAGAATGTCATCTTACTGAGGGCAGGATTGTCTCTCTCTTTTAGTTTTATATTCCCAGACCTGAGCACAAGGGTGATTACTGAGAAGCACTTCATAGATGCATGTTGACTAAGAGATCCTACTATTTGTTCATCTTTGATTGACTCCTATAGAAAATATTCCAAACCTTCTCTTCTTTCTTCCAAGCTCCTGGTTTGACCCCTATCTCTTCCTTTTCAGATTCTCTCTCCTCTTGCTTTACAGAAGTGCAGGATCATCTATCCTGAGCTCCTACCTATATAATCTTCCATCTCTTCATCCAACTCTTCTTACCTTCAAATTTAGAAAGAAAATAATTGTTCTCTCATTTAAGGCTAAGGACTCTACTTGTACCCTTGGTCTGAAAGACCTATCATTTCATTAATATAGGAGATTCCTGGAATGAAAACATTTCCACCAAAATAGTTTGGTACCTTCTCTTAAAGAACTGCCTAGAGCAATGAGAGGTGAAGTGAATTGTCTTGGGTCACACAGCCAGTCATACCTGATTCCAGGTCTTCCTAGTTTGAAGGCTAGTTCTCTGTCCATGATATAAGACTGCCTTTAGTTTTATCTTTTCCTATTTCTTCCAAAACCTTGGATACCATGGATAATTCTTTCTTTTGGGTTTAATTTCTTTTGACTTAAGGAAATTCCCACCCACATTTGTATTTTGGAATAAGAAAATATTCCTTTGGAAATAGTATGAACACAACCAGACCTGTATATAATTTGGATCAATTTGGAAAAGGAATAGAGAGGGTCAAAGTATATGGGAGGAGTCAAAATAATGTCATGTCTTAAAATTACTTGATGCCATAAAAATTATTGATGCATTAGATATTCTGTGAACATGCTGTTAATTTAGACCATGTCCAAAGGGTACATTATGTATTAAGTAGACCAGAATTTGGGGGAATCATTGAAAGACCTTTGAAATAAGGTGACCTTTAAATTGATCTTTAAAAAGACCTAGAGACACTAAGAGGTGGATAAAATAAGGAATAGCATTCTAGACACCATGACTAGCCTATAAAGGTTCAGATGTGGAGGATATAATGTCCTGTATGGGAAAGAGCACATAGTCTAGGTGGTATTTTAGAGTGACCGGTGAGTGAGATGCTGAAATGTGTAATTAGCCCAGAAGGATAGTTTGCAACCCATAAGTGAGCGAAATCCTCCACTCAAGGAATTGACTTTCTACTAAAGATGGCAGTGAGAAAGACCTCCCAACTAACGAAGGCTGAACAGAATGAATTTTTAGATACAACTGGGGACAGAATTCTGTGATATCCTCTATGTGTTCTCAGGTCTAATATCAATGATAAACTATGAATGCCTTAACTTTTGTCAACAAAGCAAGGATCCAGGACAGCTACAAGGAACTCGAGATGAAAAAGGCTATCCACTGCCATAGAAGAAGCAGGTGGAATATGAATGCAGATTGAAACATACCATTCTTCATTTCTTCCATGAATTTTTCTCTAATCTAAGCAATATATGTTTTATTTTATAAGACTGCAAACAGGAAAATATTTTTCTATAATAATATACGTACAGTCTATATCAGTGATGGGCAAACTTTTTAAAGAGGGGGCCAAAGGAAAGGAAATGCTCTGTCAGTCTGTTTCTAAGGCAACTTTTTGGAAGTTTCATTGCATTGTATCCTACTCATTGTATTCATCAGACTAGAAATAATGTCGCAGGCCCAACAGAACATTTCAGGGGGCCGCATCTGGCAGGTAGGCCATAGTTTGCCCATCACTGATCTATATCATATTACCTGCCTTTTTAGAGAGAGGAAAATGGTGGAAGGCAGGGGGAAAAGAATGAAATATACATTGGGGGATATAACTCATAAGTACATTATTATTGTAATTATTATTATATTTGTTGTAATTTATTATTTTTTAAAGAAACTCAAAAAAATATGACAAACAAGAGGGTTTGTATATTACCCCAAAGGCAATGTCAAAGAAGCTTCTTTCTAAAAGGCTATTAGGACATATAAAGCAAAACATTTTAAAATGATAGTCTCTCACTAAATAGGTCTTAGGAGCAATCCATATGAAAGGCCCGTTTATAACCACAACCCACTTCTAGGCCTCTCTCAGTTTCCCCTGTGCTTAACGACTCATAGTGAACCATCTGGACTATGCAGGAAAAATGAGTGTGAATTTATTACGCTAGTGTTCTTCATAAAATAGATAATTACCCAGAGAAGAGGTGCTGCTTTTGCTGGTAAAAGCAATTAGAGCTGAGAGGTCAGGAAGACTACAGAGTTGTTTGGGCTCTGGCCCCAATTTGCCTTTCTCTGGGCTCTACCGACATTCCTCTAATCTTCAGAAGAGGGGGTTTGGGGTTTTTATGCCCTCTAGATTACAGCAATGATATGAACTGACTGAAGTTTGAATCTCAGCTCTGCCTACTACTTGTTTGTCTTTGGGGAACTATGAATGTGTCTGGTCTTCAGTTCCCTCATCTGTAAGATAAAGGGTCTGGACTCAAAATGAAGTGAGATGTCATGAAAACCAAAGCACTTGGGTTGAAGTCAGATGATCTGAATTTGGCTTCTTTCTCTTTCTCTGTTCCTTACAGGAAAGAAGGAAGGAAGGGAAGGAATGAAAAAAAGTAAGGAGAGAGAGAGAGAGAGAGAGAGAGAGAGAGAGAGAGAGAGAGAGAGAGAGAGAGAGAGAGAGAGA
>NC_058132.1:653771973-653868995 GCF_016433145.1 Gracilinanus agilis
AAGGAAGGAAGGAAGGAAGGAAGGAAGGCTTGTTCTAGGAGTTGGCTGTACAGGATTGTTTGGTTTTGGTAGGGGATGTGTTGTCAGTGTGGGATCTCTTACCGTGCTTATTTATACTTAGAGTCTCTGCCATTCTTGATCATTAGTTAATTCAAGTGGTCATGCCTATTCTGAAATTCCACTCTGCCCTGAGGAGTCCAGCTTTCACCTCTGCCATATGAGACCAGTACTCAATCAACCCTTCCACTTGGAGCAGAGGGTGTCAGTGTCAAAATCAGGGTTTCTTAACTTAGAGTCCTTGGAGAGGTCACTGGATAAATCACAGAGGGTCTATATCACATCTTTATTTCCACTAACCTTTGGACTTTGGGGGAGTCCTTTATTTTTCATTTTATGCATTTAAAAGAATCTGACATGGCCAGACTGCCATAAGTGATCATGACACAAAAAGGATAATTAGATGCGAATAAGAAATTTAATTACAATGCATATATAGAAACATTAGGACTCAGGACCTTCACCACAAAATAACCTTTCCCTCAAATGCTAGGATCTGAAGACAATGAAGATGTAATTCAATTTAACAAATATTTACATAACACATCTACTCTATCAATCAATATTTATTAAATTCCCAATATGTGCAAGGCACTTTTCTAAGTGTTGTGTGGGAAGGGAATTCCCCTCCCATTGTTTTACTGCATCAATCAGTAACTTGGAGGCATTTACCATTGAGATATGCAGGCATAGACAGGTCTCAGAGTAAGGAAGTTGAAACCATTGAGATGGGAAACTGATTCCAGAGGCATTGCCCCCTGGGTGGTGCCAAGCAAACTGAGGAACTATGATTGGTTCCTGGGATATGCCATGGGAGAACTAGTGGGTAGAGAAAACTGCTTATAAGCAGAGATCAAGGCACTCTCATGCTTTTCTGGCTGGAGATTAGAAACTGAGGGAACCCCTGTCAGTGTTGAGCTTAATTCCATCAGAATGGCAGGTAGGGTTGTAGGCTAGGCAAGTCTCTACCTCTTTCCTACATTTCCCTCTCTTTACTATCACTACTTTGATTAAATTAAGGTGTTAAAGCTACTAACAGCCTCATAATTTAATTTTAACTATTACAGTTGGAAGTCTAAAGAAAGACAAAAATATTCCCTAATTTCAAGGAGCTTATGTTCTAACAATATGTACATAAGTAACCTTAGACATATACAGTAAGGTAAAGGAAGATCTTAGGGAGGAAGACGTTACCACAGGGGAGGGAGGGTAGGTACTGCTAAAAAGGCTTCCAGTAGAAAATTTCAGCTAAGAATTGAAGGAAGCTGGGGATTATAAAAAGGAGAGGAGGAGGGAGAGCATTCCAGGCTTGGGAGAAAAGCCAGTGGAATGTCACCAAGGTATCAGTAGGTCAATACCACTCAGTTTTATGTCTCCTATGTAGAAGGCACCATACTAGTTTCTGGAGATAGAAAGTCAAGAATGAAATAATTCTTGACATCAAGGAGCATACATTGTACCGGGAGATGAATTTACCACTTCCTGACCATACTTCCATTGACAATGAAGATGAGTTTCATCATTGCTTTTTTTTCTCCTAAATATTCCTTTTTTTTCATTTTTTAAATCAACAGAAACAGCAAATGCTAGATGTAGTGAATGTGCAAGTCTCACAGCATTTGAAGGTATACATACTAAAAAAATCATGACTATTATTGTTATTATAATGAAATTTAAAAAAGAAAGTATGTGTCCTGAATTATTTCTGTCCTGTACTGATGACCCAAGTCTCAATATCCATTGGAGGAGAGGCCATCCTTGCTCAGGAAGAAATGCTCAGCCCTACAGCTTCCATTTCTGATTACCTGTAGTTACTCCTCTGTTATATTGCTGTGGGTGATGACTAAGAAAAGAATGGAGCCAAGCATGCCTGTGGGTTTCATTCCATCACCAAACACCTTCTAAACTGTGCTGGACCTAAGACTGCTCATGTCTCTGTGGAGGTAAATTCATGGTTCGTAATTATTTTTGTTTTCCTGGAAGGAAAGAACACATTTTTTTTTTCTTTTAAGAAAAGCAAACATTTCTTTTCCTCTTACAATGTGGCAAACATGAAAATCTCTGAAAGCTGGCTATAATACATGAATAGAAGGCTTTTCTTGAGACAAAGAACTGCCCCACCCCAACCCCCTACAGAGAAACCTTTTTCCTCTCTTTTCTTCCCCACCATATCAACAGTGTTGATTTGCCATTTCCTCTTCAAATGGCTTTTGTACCTGATCAAGCCTTCTGGAGCAGTGTCTGGGTGTCAAGGTCTTTTCCATTCAGAAATTAATGGTGAAAGGACTTGATGTGAAATGAAATGTATTGCTCTGCTTTAATACAAATGAGAGAGAGAGAAAGAGAGAGCAAAATGGAGATAGTTCAGTCAGGATTTTTCCAAACAGAATCAAATGGCAAATTTTCCTTTAAAAAGCAAAGTCTTTCTTCCGTAGGCTGCATTTTGCATCTTAGACTTCTTGGGATATTGTCAGAAATGATTTTTAAAAACAACTCAGTTTCACAAGAATCAGAGGAATTGCTTTCCTCTCATTTTACTAATTCATCCAAGTTCAATTTTTAAATTATACTTTTTATTATTATTATTATATTAATTATTATATAATTGTGTTATATATTATATTATTGTAATATATCACTAATTAGTTGATATATTATTATATTATATTATTGTGATTAATTATATAATTATATAATAGATATAATATATTATTATATTAATTTTTCAGAACAAAGTTGTAGAATATTCAAAGCTAGAATTGAAGTCAGAGATGGAATCCAACCACATCATCTTACAGATGAGGAAACAGAAGCCCAGGAAATGCAAGTTATGCAAAGTAGGGTTAAATGCTTCTAATATCATATTGGACTACATGTAAATGAATATGTACTAGAATGACAAGGTGAACTAAGTTTCTAGCTCACAAGTCCATTTTAGTTATTATATACCCGACTGCAGCAAAGTCTGATTGCTTGAGTACTGAATTTTGGCCAAAAAGAAAACTTTAAGTTTCCTACATTTCCCCTCAAGCAGGGAAAAGGATTTCTATAAAACCTACTATGTGCTAGACATTATGCTAAGCACTTTACAATAATCATCTCTTTTGATGCACACAACCATTCTGGGAAGTGGATGCTATTTATTATCCCCCATTTTATAGTTGGGGAAACTGAGGCAGAGAAAAATTAAGTGTCTTGCTCAGAGCCACACATTGAGTTAGTGTCTGAGGAAAGATTTGAACTCTGGTCTCTCCAACTCCAGACCTAGTACTATAGTTACTGCACCTGCCAGCTACCTGTAAAGTAAGAATTTGTAGGCTGTCCAATTCATTTCTTGTATATATATCATTATTTTGAATTTATATCATAAGCAACAAAAATGGACAGTTAACATCCACCTGTATAGTGGAAAGCAGATACCTAATATATGACATTCTGCTGATATCTAGCATTCATAAATATAGATATAATTTATATATAATTAATATATGTAATAGCACATGTAACTACATGCCTATGACCATCAATGTTATTTGGCTATATGGGTAATTACTTCTGTTTTTCCTAAAGCATCATCTTTGACATTGGTCAATTACTTAAGATTCCTAACACTTCCAATGGTTCCCCTTGAGTCTGCAGATAGCAGAGGCTGTTATCCAGATGCTGAGATCTATCAGCCTATAGTTCTGATCCTGAATTTGTAGATTCCTCAGGCTCTTTTCATTAGGTTGCTCCATTACTGAGATTATACAATAAAGAGCTTTCCTCTGGCCATGACTGCCTGTCAGCATGCTCAGTCTTCCTTCATCACCGCATATCTATTTTCACAACTAACCATCAGTTCATTTTCTTCCTACTAATTTCAGCTACACATGCCTTTGGTATGTTCTGACTGGGTTGTCTATCCAGTTTATAACAGGAGAACTTTTTTGGGCGTCCCTGGCCCCTTTGTTAGTCTAGGGAAGGTTGAAAAAGACCTCTTCTCAGAATGCTTTTTAATGTATACAATAAAATATATGATTATGTTGTGAGAGAATTTGTTTCTAATATATTGAATTATTTCTTTTTCTAGGTTTTGAAATGAGGCTCAGGTCTGTCTCCCTACTCATTCCTTTATTTCCAGGAAATTCAAAGAATGCTTCATCCTGGAATTTCTCCCAATGTAGAGTGATAGAAAGGTGAGAGTATGAGTTCTATCTTGCCCAGTAAATAAGAACCAGCTCAAGCCAGGTATGTTTGTTAGCAGAAGAACCAAATCCTTGACTCTCCCATTGTGAAACATTGAATAAGGCCACTCCTAACTGGGCAGAACTTGATTTCTCCTTCTAGGCATTTGGAGGCTCGGGACCAGACATGTGATTGTCAATGATCACTCAAGGAATTGGAAAAGTCTGAGACTTTGATGGACCCACTCCTTCTTGATCATTTTCTAATCAGTGATATCTTTGGATATCCAAATATAATAAGGAAATAGAAAGAATGGAAAGTTGCAAAGGGTTTGGTCATTTGCAAATTATTTGCAAAGAAGAGCTGGCACACGGGAGAAAGGCTGAATAATGAACTTTAAAAATTGTATTTATGGATCCATGTAGTAGGATTTCAGGGTCTTTGATCATCAAGAAAGACCACTTACCAATTAATTTATAGGTTGTTGCTAACCTAATCAATAAATTGATTTTTCTACCCAGAAACCAGTCTCTTGGAATTTTTTAAACATCACAGTTGCTGTTGTTTGTCATTCATTTATATCCAACTTTTTGTGACTCCATGGACAAGACTGGCCTTTCTCTCATCTACTATCTCCTGAAGTGTATCTAAGTTATTACTTCCATGACACCATCTCATCCTCTGCTGTCTCCTTTGCCTTTTACCTTCAATCTTTCCCAACATCAGGATCATTTCCAATGAGTCTTGTCTTCTCATTATGTGGCCAGAGTATTTAAGTTTCAGTTTTAGTGTACAGGATTGTTAGGAAACCAATTACTTTGAAATAGTTATCAAAAATATGTAATGCATTTATAGATATATAAATTCATTATATATATATATGCGTATATATTTAAAGTTAATTAACTCTATATTAAATATCCCTATTTCTTTGTGTGGACTCATTATCCCTATCCTATCCCCCAACCAATGTCTTCTCTCAGAGATTTCTTCCATTTACCCTTTAAGATCCCTTTTACAAATATAGTTGGTTGCATATTGCCTCCCCCATTCGAATCTATGCCTCTTGAGGGCATGTGGGCATGCTTTTGCCTTTCTTTGAATCTTCAGCATATTAAATGCTGGAGATACCCAAAACATTTAGTGCCTTGCTCATACTGAGCTCTTAATATTTCATTGATTGTTGACTTTACTGCTTTTCAATATTTCAATATTACAATCATTTCCTTACCTTCACAATATTATATTGCAAAGAAGACTTAGACCCTAAATCAAAACACCTTTGTCTTCCACATCTCTCCTTTGATCAATGAGATAAAATGTTTCCTAGCAAAGAATCTTTTGGGGGCACTGTTGGTTTCCTCTTCATGGGATAAGAATGAACTTGGGATTTCAATGGTATGGGAAATTCCTAGTTAAAGGAACATCCTCTCTCACTGCATGTTGGCACCTTCTCTACAATATATAGACTGAACTCTAACTCTAACTCTAACTCTACAATATATAGATTTAACTCTTACTCCATATGTAGACTAGATCACTGAGAGGTTAAGTCACTCATACTAGGTCACTCAGCTAGTAATGGTCAGAAATAGGATTTGAACTCAGGGCTTTTTGGCTCTAGGCCATCTCACTATCCCCTACACCAGTGATTCTAAAAGTGGGCACTGCAGCGATCCAGGGAGGTGGTGATGGCCACGGGTGCATTTATCTTTCCTATTAATTGCTATTAAAATTTTAAAAATTAATTTCCAGGGGGCTACGTAATATTTTTTCTGGAAAGGGGGTGGTGGGCCAAAAAAGTTTGGGAACCACTGGCCTACACCATGCTAATTTTCATTCTAGAGCCCTAAGAAATAGTGCTCATTAAAATGATTGCCTTAGTCTCAATCAATGATACATGTAAAACCCAGTAGAATTGTGTGTCAGCTAAGGGGGGTTAGAGAAGTTTGGGGGAGAGGGAAGAACATGAAACATGTAACTTTGGGAAAATATTCAAAAAAATTAAAAAATATTTGGATACTAAAAAAATTGCTTTATCAAATGAGGGGATGCCCTTTTATTGGGGAATGGATAAACAAATTGTGATATCTGTTGGTAATGGAATACTATTGTGCTAAAAGAAATAATGAACTAGAGGAATTCCATGTAAACTGGAATGACCTCCAGGAATTGATACAGAGTGAAAGGAGCAGAACCAGGAGAACCTTATACACAAAGAGGGATATACTGTGGCACAATCAAATATAATAAGACTTCTCTACTAGTAAAAAAAAGCAATGATCTAGAAAGAACACTATTTACATCCAGATAAAAAAGTGTGGGAGCAGAAACACAGAAGAAAAACAACTTCTTGATCACATGGGTCAATGGGGATATAATTATGAATGTAGATTCTAAACAATCACCCTAGAGCAAATATCAATAGTATGGAAATAGGTCTTCATCAATGACTCAAGTAAAATCCAGTGGAATTGTGTGTTGGCTATGGGAGGAGGGTGAGGGGAGGGGAAGGAAAAAACATGAATCATGTAACCATGGAAAAATCTTCTTAATTATTCAATCAAAAAATAAAATTAATAAAAATAAATTAACAAAAATATAAATTGCTTTATCAAAAATAATAATAAAATAAAATAAAATGATTGCCTTAACTTTTATTTATTTGCCAGTTTACAGAGTCAAGACGTTATATAAATACATTGGATTGGAACATTTATAATTGCTTAAGTTGTCTCATCACCTTTATTCTTTATTCTAATCTGTTCATTTTTCACCCTTGCTCTAACCAGTTAGTGATGTTACTATAGAGATAGAGTCAGTTCTGAAATGAATTGAACGTTGTCAACTAGTAATTTCCTATCTAAGATAGAATCGATTTCTCTATTCTAAATGATTTTGAGTGCTTGTTTTCTTCAACCTTTTATAATCATCTTCTTGAAAAACTCATTTATGATAGAAACACCAGACTCCTGAGGAAGTTATAAACCTTTGGTCTCTCTCTTTTCCTAATCAGAAACCCCATATTTCAAAATATTTCTTGCTTCTCTGTCTTTGGCCCACCTTTATGTTGATGAAACCAAATATTTCAGCACATGTTGATTGGGTTTGGTGTAGTCTATTAAGTTCTTCATAGAATTGATGCTGTAGTCACTATGTATTCAGTTATTATGTACACAGTTGGGTTTTATTTTTCCCCTTTGGAGATACCAAAATTAGGGCGAAATTTTACAACAGCTGCTTATTTCCCCAAACATAACAAATGACTGGTTGCCTATCTAAAAGTGAATTTGGGGGCAGCTGGGTAGCTCAGTGGATTGAGAGCCAGGCCTAGAGACAGGAGGTCCTAGGTTCAAATCTGGCCTCAGACACTTCCCAGCTGTGTGACCCTGGGCAAGTCACTTGAGCCCCATTGCCTACCCTTACCACTCTTCCACCTATAAGTCAATACACAGAAGTTAAGGTTTTAAAATTAAAAAATAAAAATAAAAGTGAATTTGGAATGGGATGACTTTAGTCAATGAGTTTCAGCTAATAAACACTTATTAAGTGCCTAGTCTGTGTTAGGTGGGATGCTATAGCTTGGGTACTTAAAAAGAAGCAAAAGATAATCCTTTGCCCTCAAGGAGCTCATGATCTAAAGAGGGAGATAATAATGAAACAAATACATGTAAATAATGATTATACAGGGCAACTTGGAAATAATCAAGAGGGAAGACACTATAACCAGGAAGGATTGGGAAGGGTTTCCTTTTGAAGGTGGGATTTTAGTTGTAACTTGAAGGAAGCCAAGAAAGTCAAGAGACAACAATGAGGGGAAAGACAGATGTGGGGGAAAGACAGAAAGAATTCCCAAAGACAAGAGTGAAGTGTCTTATCCATGGAACAGTGAGGAGGTCTATGACACTAAGTACAGGACAGGAAGTAAAATATATGGAGCCTAGAAAGGTCTGTGTAGGGGAAAGCTAGCAAACAAAGGGTTTTGAATACCAGATTCATTTATATTTAATCTTGGAGGTGATAAGGAGCCTCTGGAGTTTATTAAGTAGGGGAGTATGGCATGGTAAGATTTGTGCTTTAGGAAAATCACTTTGGTGATTGAATGGAGGAGGAATTGGCTTGTGGAGGCATTTGAGGCAGGCAGACTCCTACCTCTGCCATCCAACAGCTATTTGCAGTACTCCAAGTGTGAAGTGATGGGCTTTGCACCAAGAGTGATGACAATGTCAGGGAAGAGAAAGGGATGTATTAAAAGATATCACAGAAGTGAAACCAATAGGCATTGGCAACAGAATGGATATGGCAAGGTGAGGATAGTGAGGTGCTGAGGATAACCCTGAGATTTTGTACCTGGGGGACTGGAAGGATAACTGTGCCCTCAATAGTAATAGGGAATTTTGGAGGGGGGAAGGTTTAGAGGAAAAAAATAATGACTTCAGTTTGGGACAGGTGGAGTCTAAAATGTCTCAAAGGTAGTGGGAGATGTGAGATCAGAAGACAAAGAAGTTGGGACAAGATAGGTAGATTTGAGAATCTTCAACACAGAAATGGTAAATAAAATACTTGGAGGTGCTGAGATCACCAAATAAAGTTGTATAGAAGGAGGACAGAAGATAGCATAGGATGGAACTCTGAGGGATTTTAAAGAATCCAGGGAAGGAGACTTAGTAAGGTAGGAGAATCAGGAGAGAATGGGGGCCTAAAAATCTAGAGAAAAGAGTATCGAGGAGGAGAGTGATCAACAGTGTCAAAGGCTTACAGAGAGGTCAAGAAGAATGAGGACAGAGGATTTACAATTAGGAAATCTTTGGTAACTTTGCAGAGATTAGTTTTGGTGGAATGATTAAAATTGGCAGCTAGACTACAGGAAGTGACAAAGATAGAAAGAAAAGTAGAAGAATCTATATGTGATGGCCTTTTAAAATTTAGTAACAAAGGGCAGAAGAGATACAGGCCATAGAAAAAACAAGTGAGGATTTTTAAGTGTGTGTGGGGGGTGCATTGCAGTCTTAAGTATGTTTATAAGCAGTAGGCAAGGAGCTAGTTGTTATTGTTGTTTGGTCATTTCAGTCAAATTCTTTGTGACCTTGTTTGGGGTTTTCTTGGCAAAGATACTAAAGTAGTTTGCCATTTCCTTCTCCAGTTCATTTTATCAATGAGAAAACTGGGGTAAATGAAGTTAAGTGACTTGCCTAGGGTCACATAGCTAATAAATGTTTGAGGTTATATTTGAATTAGGTCTTCATGACTCTATATATCCAACACTCAATCCACTGTTTTTCTTTTTTTAATTCATTAATGTATTGTTTGTTAACTCTCTGCCCTTACCCCACTAAAGAAGGCATCATTTGACAAAAAAGATATATGTATATATAAAACTATATCTTATTTATTTCTATTTATCAGTTCTTACTCTGGAGGTGGACATAGATGAATCATTCTTCAAATAATATTTCTGTTGCTGTATATAATGCTCTCTTGGTTCCGTTCATTTCACTTTATAATTTCATATAGTTCTTTCCAAATTTTTCCTAAATTAACCTGTTCATCATTTCTTTTTAAAAAACCAAAAAACTCTTCCATTCCATCTTAGAATCAACATTGCACATTGTTTCCAAGGCAGAAGAAATGAAGGGCTAATCAATGCAGATTAAGTGGCTTACCCAGGGCCACAAAACTAAGAAGTATCAGAATCCAGATTTGAACCCAAGATCTCCATCTCTAGGTCTGGCTCACAATTCAATGAGTCATTAATCTTTCCCCTGCTAATAATTTCTTACTTCGCAGTAATATTCCATCACAATCACAAGCCACAACTTGTTTAGATATTCCCCAGCTGATGAGCAATCCCTTCAGTTTCCAATTGTTTGTCACCATAAAGAGAGCCTATAAATATTTTAGAACATGTAGTTCCTTTTCCATTTTCCTTGATCACCTTAGGAAATAAACCTAATATTGGATGTTTCCTAGTTTTCCCCAAAGAAGCCAGTAAACAGGAAGAGATTGAGGGTAAGTGATAGAATAGAAATGACATAGGGGGAAGTCTGTTGTAGGAGACAGGATGGCATGGAATCACTTCTGCTATAGGATTTTTCTTTGGCAAGGATTATGGCCCACCCCTTTGTTTAAGATCAGAGTAAAGACATCTTATGAGTGATATGTAATGAGGAAGAAGAGAGAAGAGGAAAACACCATGAATCATTTCAAGCAAAAGATGAACTCTCTGACTGTGTTCCATTGGACAAGTTATTGTTATCAATAGATGGTCTTTTCAGTTAATAATAACATTAACATATATATATATATAATATAGCATAAAGTTAAAATTGCTATACAGATATCTCATCTGACCATCATAATTCTAAGAGTTGATTGTTATTATTTATATTTAAAGATGGGGAACTGAGGCAGACCAAGGTTGAGCAACTTTCCCAGTGACACAGTCATTGTCTGAGGTTGGATTTGAATTTAGGTCTTCCTGATAGCATCCAACACTCTATCTACTATACATTCTAAATGCCAGAGCCTTCATGTGCTACTCTGCCAAATGATGGCTTCAGCCTCCATTGTCCCCTTTCTCAATCAGTTTTTGATCCTGAAGGGCCAGTTGGAAAGGGCTCAATGAATTGTTCTTAGAAAATAGTTATAAATATTATTAAATAATTCAACTGAATAATTCCACTATGTGATTGTGAGACTTTTTAAGGAATAAAAATATGATGAAATAAGAATTATTTGAATAGGAATACAGAGTGGCACAGAGGAGAAATTATAGATTTTTAGGGTCAGAAAACCTGGGTTCGTATCTATATGATTTGAGCAAGTTATATACTCTCTCTGTGCATCTGTATCCTCAACTGCAAAATGAGGAATTTGTACAATAGGACTACTAAGGCCCTATCTACAACCATAATATCTAATTCTCCTTATATTGGAATGTATTCCGAAGAATAATGACACTCGGTTGTCTTTTAAATCACATCACGTATTTCTTGGAAGCACATTTCATTCCATGTAATTTATAGCCCTGGTAGGAAAACTTCTTGTGAAATAAAAATATCTTATTTGATCATAGTGTTCAGAAAAATCTTTCCTTTTTCTCATTATTTCATTATTGATTTTTATTTGAGCTTCTGGTAAGAACTATAATTTCTTTGGAAAGTTTCTAAGTGAGCTCTTCTGTCTTACTATGTGCTCTTTGAAAAAATAGATTTTCTTCTTCTAATTAGTTAAAAATAATCAATAGATGAAATGTAAAGAGACTGAACAAGAAGACCTACAGAGACTATGCCAGCATTATCAATGTTATCAGGAAAAGAAAAAAAAAAGATGTTATAAAAATAATTACTTTTCCTTGGGAAGATCCATGAGCAAGTTAATCTGACCCTGAAAGAGATTTGGATGATATCCAAACTCTTAAAGAATCATACATCCTGTAACTCTTGCCTCAGCCTATATATTTGATTTAAAAAAAAAAACAACTATCCATATCGGATTGAACAGCTACAATAATATTATTTCAGGCTCACTGTTTCCCATAATTGAAATTGTGCGAACACATTTGTGGTGGAGGCCCTTATTTACCAAGGTTAAAAAATGTGATTACAAAATTGTGCTCGGACTTGAAATCAGGATTCTAATTCTTTGCAAAAAAAAAAAAAAAAAAAAAAGACTGCATACAAAACAACTTAAGAAAAAGAAAATGGGTTCCTTGTTCTTATGGGTCTAATAAAAAATAAGAAAAAGAAAGAAAAAACCTGACCTGAATAGTGTGAATAGCACCAATGATAGAGTGCTTTAATGGAGAAAAATGGGCTAGACAATGGTAACCTTTGACATGGAGAGCAAGAAATTTACTAACTGAAGGACAAGACATGGGTACCCTTTATTTCAAAGCTTCCAAGCTTGGGGGACAATGCTACGACCACCTTATTCTCCTCTGTGACTTAATAGCAGGATCAATATATTTTAAGACATGATTCCTAAAAGGATTGATGATGTCTTCTAGGTAGGAAACTCCTTCTGTGAATGGAGAACACAACTGGTCTGTCGTTTAGTAGATCTTGGGGCCATCAAATCATGGATTTAGAGTTGTAAGAAAGCTTTTATTGCAGTTGTTGAGTTTTCATATTCTGACTCTTTGTTACCCCATTTGGGGTTTTCTTGGTAGTGGTACTAAAGTAGTTTGCCATTTCCTTCTCCAGCTTATTTTACAGCTGAGGAAACTAAGGCAAACAAGGTTAAGTAACTTGCTCAAGTAATATGTGTCTGAGGCCAGATTTGAATTCAGGAAGATGAGTCTTCTCTATTGTAGACCTAGTACTCTATCCACTGTGTCACCCAGCTGCCCCTGGAAGGGATTTTAACAATCATTAGATCCAACCATCCCTATTCCATTAATACCATCATTTCACAGTTGAGGAATATGAGGCACAAGGAGTCACTTGAGTAGCAAGCAACAGAACCTGATTTGAACTCAGATCTTTCCTATTCACAACTATCTCTGTGACCTTGGGTGTGTCACTTAACAACTCTTTACATCAATTTCATCTATGAAATAGGAAGGATAGTATTTACCTTCCAGACTTGAAGTGAGGCTCAAAATAAGACAAATTATAGGATACCCTCTGCTAGCCAGCTAGCATTTATCCAGCAGTTTAAGATTTGCAAAAAAATTTTATGTATATCATCTCATTTCATCCTCATGAGTATCCTGGGAGGTAGGTGCTAGCTTTATCTTGTGTACAGGGAATTCCATCCCCTCCCACTCCTGGACTGTTGAACTATTTCCCACATCCCATTTTTGCATGCCTGCATTGCATGATATGGGCACCAGGGGAATAAAGGTGTGTGGCGGGCTGCATCCCCCATCTCTACTTCCCTGAATGCAATGTGAGAGGTGGGAGGAAAGTCATGCAGGATGATCAACATGTGGTCAGACTAAACAGACTTTAAAACCTATACCCATCTACTTTCTCTATTTCAAGTGATTATTAATAAACTCTATGGAAAATAACCTGGAGTTACAAATTTAAATCTAAAAATCTCCATTTACAGATGAGGAAACTGAGGCAAACAGAGTTAAGTTATTTGCTCAGGGTCATACAGCTAGCAAGTATCAGAGGTCATATTTAGAACTCAGGTCTTGCTGACTTCAGATCCAGTGCTCTGAACACTGAGTTGCTTTTGAAAATGTTAAATCAGTATAAAAATATCAGCTATCCAAATATCAGTTGGGAGCAGAATCTCTCTGCCAGTTTCACCTTTCCCCCTGCTTTCTCTCTGCTTTTTTGGCTCTTTCTATAGTAGATATCACCCCAAGCCTCAGACACCTTCTAGCACTAGCACTCTAGACCCAGAAATTTCAGAAGATTCTAATTGGCTTTTCCAACATAGAATCTTCTGCCCACATGGCCTTTTTCGCCCCTGTTTCTCATTTCTCTCTTTTATAACAATTTTAGCTCAGATAAGGGATTCCATCAGGTTCCCCCAATTGCAAGGTGCTTTAGAGGCTTCAGGTTAGCCACCAAATACTCCATGTGCTCTGGGGCTGAAGACACATCTTTTAGAAACCTCATTTTATTTTTTTAGGATTGCAATAGTCAATGTACTTCGGTAGCATCACTTTGCAATCAGACGACACCTCTGTCTGGAGCTGCAAACTGCCTAGAATACTAAAGTCTCAGACAGAGATTTCACAAATTATAAAACTACCTGTTGTCTGCCATCTTTGGCCCAGGCTTCCATGAGAAGATTGGGAAGGGCCTGAACATTGTATGTAGTGTATGTAGATATGTGTCTGTAAGTGCCTTGGAGCAGCTTTAAACTTCTAAAGATTCAATAAAAGCAATAAGATTTTTGAGACAGGGTATGTGTTTCTATCCTCATATACTCTCTCTTCTTCCCTCCCTCTCTCTCTTTCTTCCTCTCTCCCTCTCTCTTTCTTTCTCTCTCCCTTTCTCTATCTTCCTCTCTCCCTCTCTCTCTATTCCTCTCTCCCTCTTTTCTTTTCTCTTTCCCTCTCTCCCTGCCTTTTTCTCTCCCTCTCCTTCCTTCCTTCTCTTCCCCTCCCTCCCTCCCTCCCTCTCTCTCTCTCTCTCCATTTACATATGTGGTATTCACATATGTGTGTATCTATACATGTATACATATATAAAAATATTGTGTGCATCAGAGATTCATATATAAGTGCATCTATTATATATTTATGTGCATGTATGCATATAGGTGTATATATAAATATATATTATGTGCATCCAAAAATAGTTTGCATGGCATCCCTACTCCCTATTCCTATTTTCCCAAGAATAGCTACAATATGTAGCTAATATATAATTCTCATAATGATTGTTTAGAAGAGAAAAATCAGTCCCGTGAGTCAGTAGTTACTGGATTCTTCTTGGTGATTGATGTAAGGAATTTTCCCTCCATCTTGGGGCAACATGGCTCAGTTGGGTAAGTTGCCAAACTTTCTCTTCATTTGTTTTTATTCCTACTGCTTTTCACTAACAGAATAGGATTTGGAAAGTCCAGCATGAAAGTGAGCACCAAAGCCACTGGAGCCATGACAGGATGGGGTTTCAGATATGGAAAGCTGATGCCATCTTCAAGTCACTTCACTGGAAATTACCTAATGCCTTCCATTAAGTTGCATATGACCTTAGTCTATTTGAGAGGACCCTTCAGATATTGTCAATTTCTTCATTCCAATGGATGGCTCACCTTTGGAGATGAACAGTCAGCCTAAAATTATACTTCCTGTGAAACTCAGTAGAGGAGGGGATAATCACAAGAGGTGTCAACTTAAAAACAAGATAGAGAAGAAAATTTTAAAATGTATATATCTTGAGAGTGTTTTTTCCTTGTAGTTTCTCCTGTCTTCTTGTTCAGACTTCTTTGTTTTTAATCCTATGTCCTCCTCCTATTATTCACATGTGCTGAAATAATATACTTTGTGAAATATGGACAGTCTCCTGACTCACTAACTCCTGTGTCTCTGAATAATGTTCTGTGAAATAAGAAACAGTCGTTTGCTTTCTCTGTGCCTCAGTCTGCTCATCTATAAAAAAGGGGTAATAATACCTGTCAGAGCTGTCATAATGGAAATGCTTTACAAACTCTAAAACATTATATAAATATAAGTGTTCCTTTCCTTATTCTAACTATTATTGTTTCTATGGAAAGCCTATAAGGACCCTGAGCTATAGGCCTTTGGTAAATGTGTGGGTGCTTTTCTAACTTAGAAAGCAGGACTTTGAGGTTGTTGGCATGTTGATTTCAACATTATATGATTATAGATTTCAAGCTTGATGGTGGTTTAAGAATTCATTAAGTCTGACATATTATTCTTCCAATAAGAAAACTGAGGCAAAGAGAAATTAAGTGACTTCTCCCAAGAGCATATAACTAAAAGTGTCTGAGTTGAGCTTTGAACCCAGTTTCTCCTGACACCAACCCCCACTCTCTATCTTCACAATATAATACTGCTTCTCCTAATAAATGCAAAAAAAATCAATCAGGGTACATCAATTTCTGTCTTGGAAATGATACTAGGTATTTTTCCAAGGCAGAAGAGTAGTAAGGGCTAGGAAATTGGGTTTAAGTGACTTTGTCTGTGGTCACACATCTAGGAAGTATCTGTGGCTAGATTTGAACCCAAGACCTCCTGTCTCCAGGCCTGACTCTCTATCCACTGAGTCACCTACCTATCCCAAGGCTCAAAGAGTTCACAAATAAAGACTGCCTACTAAAATTGTTATAGCCAATATAAGGTCACCAGTTTATCTCTTGTTAGTAGATAGGAACAGCATATGGTTTAACTGCAGTCATTTCACATGCAACATTGTCCATCTCTGTCATGTCTTCTTACTTTTCAGTATGACCCTAATTCTGTGTTTGTATATAATGTCATCCTTTTAATCTTGTGTCTACTGTACATTTAGGTTGACTGGCTCCTCTCTGCATCAATTGATACAGGATGTTCTACTGAATTCTTTAAATTCATTGACTCTTCTGAAGCAGTAAATATTCCATTCCATTCCCATTTTATTTAGTCACTCTTCATTCATTGGGTATATGCCTGATTTCCAACTTTTTGCTATTATAATTATTGATCTTGAAAATATTTGTATATGTTGCAATCTTTTCTGTTGTTGATGTCCTTGGACTACAAATTCAGTAGTGGAACACTTGCATTGAGTGACATGAACAACTTAGTAACTTGCCTATTATGCTCCAGAATGGTTTTCCATATTGCTCAGATGAAGTCAAAGTCAGTGAGTTTGGGTGTATAGGGTGTGCAGGGGGAACTAGTTCTTCTGATGTTGCCAAACTGATCCACCTTCGGCATTCCCTTTTTACCAAACTTTCAACTGGTGACTCCAAGAAGCTGTAGCATTCACAGCAGCCACACCCTAGTCAAACCATCTCAGAAGATGTGCTAAACCAGGATGAAGGTAACTGAGAGACTTCAAAGTCATTGGTGGGTCACAGAGATGTCTATCCCAAGCATGTGAAGACCACTACAGGTGGAATTTGTAGATAGGAAGAATTTGTTCCAATGGCCATGAAGGCATCTGAAGCAGGCACTGTGGAGTGCTTAAACCTCGGTCAAACATCAAAGATACCCAGGCCATCCCCTGCATCTGGGGCCTTCACCAGTCATTCTGCCATTTCTTATGCCACTGAACTTTGATGACTCCAGAAGAGAGACTGAGACTGACCACAGCCTCACTGAAACACAATACACACTTGAGTTAAGACTTCACCCTTGGGGGCAGCTGGGTAGCTCAGTGGATTGAGAGCCAGCCCTAGAGATTGGAGGTCCTAGGTTTAAATCAGGCCTCAGACACTTCCCAGTTGTGTGACCCTGGGCAACTCACTTGACCTCCATTGCCTACCCTTACTGCTCTTCTGCCTTGGAATCAATAGAAAGTATTGACTCCAAGACAGAAGGTAAGGGTTAAAAAAAAGGACTTCACCCTTCATGAGGTCATTGATTTTCTTAAAAAATGAAAGATGAACAGCATTAAGATATTACTATGTGCCAGGCACTATACTAAGTGCTGACGATACAAAAAAAAGTTAGAACATATGTTTGTCCTCAAAGAACTCACAGTCTAATGGGGAAGACAACATGCAAGCAAATACATATAAACCAGCTATATATAGGATAAATAGAAAATACTCAATAGATGGAAGGCATAAGGATTAAGGAGGATTGGGAAAGACTATCTAGAGAAAAAGAATTTCAGCTGAAACTAGAAGGAAGCTGGGAAAGCATGCTAGGGATGGAGCACAACCAGAGAAAATGCCAAGAGCCAAGAGATAGATTATCTTCTTTGTGGAACAACCAGAAGGCTAGTGACATTGGACTGAAGAGAATGTAGCGAGGGAGAAAATAGGCATTTACGTAGCACCTACTATGTGCCAATTATTGTTTTAAGTGCTTGACAAATATTATCTTACTTGATCCTCACAACAAACCCTACAAAGTAGGTATTGCTATTTTGCCTATTTTATAGTTGAGAAAAACTAGGGAAACAGAGGTAAAGTAACTTCGCAGCATCAAACAGCTAATTAATGGCTGGGACTAAATTTGAACTCCGGTCTTTCAAACTCCCTGAGCTCTATTCTCTGGACTATCTAGCTGTCTGTGAATGCAGGCAGAGGGCTATAAGAAAAGTGTAGGTGAAGAAGGGAGAGCAGGCTAGGAACGACCTGGAGTGCCAAACAGAGATTTTGGCAAACTCATAATCCATACACTAGGAGATGAGGATCAGCACCAGAGGGATAGAAGTATCAGAGAAAAGAAGGGGGCATATCTGAGAGATATTTAAAAAGTAAAACCAATAGGTTTTAGAAATATATTGTATATAAGGGTAAGGAGTTAGGGATAACACCTAGATTATAAATCAGGAGGACCACCAAAAATGAATTTGCATGACTGCATTTCCATTGTCTCTTCTGTGGTTAAAAATTCCATTTAAAATATTTGAGAATTGATTAGGTGAAAGGTAATAATTCAGAGTTATTTTTTATTTATATTTATCTGATTCTTCATGGTTTTCAACATAATTTCAGTTGACTGCTGATAGTTCGCATTTATTTTTTGGGGAAATTGTTCTATTCTTTGACTATTTATTAGGAAAAACTTCTAAATCTTTTAGATTTGTGTCAAGTGCTCATACATCTTAGATGTTAAACTTTTTTTCAAGAGATTATTAACAAAGGTTAAAAATATTTTTCAATTTATTTTTTTTAATTCTAGTTTAATCAATTTTGCTTGTGTAAAAGCTATCTGATTTTATGTGCTCAAAATGGTCTTGTCTTTTATAATCTCATCTATTCTACTTCTTATTTATTGTTTTCCCTCAATCCAGTTTTGAGAGGTATGACCTTTAATCCTCTAAATTTTTAATCATGTGCTTTATATTCATTTCTTTCTCATCTAAATTCTCATCTAAACTCAGCTTGCTCCAAAGAGCAATGCTATTTACCCAACAAATCCTGTTAAAAAAAAAAAGTCCCTTTGCAAATAATTTGAATTTTTTATTTGTATACCTTGACTTCTAGGTTCTGTTATCAAAATTATTTCAATGACCTACCTTTCTATTTTCTTATCTAGTACCATACAATTTTGACACTCTTTTCTAATAAAGTTTGAGATTTGGTCACATAAAATATCTTTTCTTTCTGCTCTTTTCATCATTTCCTTTAATATTCTAAACATTTCACTCTTTCATATTAATTTTCTTACAATTTTATCTAATGCTAAAAAATATCTCTTTGGTAATTTGATTGGTAGAGTGTAGATAAACTTGAATACTATCTCAATATTTGCTTTTTTGGCCACAACCCTGTCATGATCAGTGAATAGCTCTTTATTATTTATGTCTTCCTTTTTCTGTGAAGCTTCAGTGGTTCCCAAATTAGTCATGCACAAGTCTTTGTAGACTAACACAGACACATTTAATACATACTTAAAATTTGTTTCAAATGGAATTACTCTTTATCGCTCTCATTCCTAAGCTTTATCAGTAACATACTCAATTGTTGATTTTTGTGGATTAATCTTCTATCTTACCAAATTGTTTAAGCTAGATAATGCTTTTTTGGTGTTGTTGGGTTTTTTTAATTTTTTATTATTGAATTTTTTCCATGGTTACATGATCCATGTTTTCTTTCTCCTATCCCCACCCCACCCCCATATCTCAGAGTTGAAAATAAGCTAGATAATTCTAAATAAAGTTTTTTGCTGAATTCTGGACTCTCTCAGCAAACTAGCAGATGTTTTTCAAATAGAGATTTTTTTTTCTCCCCTCTGCTCTTCCATTAATGTCTTTTCTTGTCTAATTGGCATTCCTATCATTTCTAATATGCTAAAGAATTGTGGAATTAATAGGTACCCTTGTTTTGCTCTTCATCTTACTAGGAACACTTCCAGTAGTTTTCAACTCTTAGTCATAATTTTAGATAAATTTTGTCATCTTATGCAAAGGTCCTTTGATTTTTGGGATGGATGTTTTTCACATAATTGGGTATATATTTTGTTTCTGCATCTGTTGTTATCATGTGACTTTTCATTATTTTGTTGTTGTTGTTTGGGCAACTAGATGGCACACTGGATAGAGTTCTGGGCCCAGAATCTTTCTGAATTTGAATCTGACCTTGGATAGTTACACTATGTATGACACTGAGCAAGTTACTTAACTATATTTGCCTTTGTTTCCTCATCTGTAAATGAGGTGCTGAAAGAAATGGTGAACACTCCAATATCCCTGCCAAGATCATCCCTAATTGGATCATAAAGAGTTGGACATAACTGAAAATGACTGAACAACAACAAAGTGGTGGTATTATTTTTGTTAAAATTATTTTCCTAGTGCAAAATTGATCATGCTTTTATTCCTGATAAATCTAATTTAATAATAGTCATAATCAGATGGTTTCCCATAGTTACAACAAAACATTATCAAAGAGGCTATAAAAATTCGTTGTTGAACATTTTTGCATGAACCTTCATTATTGATAATGCAATATGCATCTCATTCTCTATTTTATCTCTCCTAGGTTTGGATATCAGTATCATATTCTTCTCAAAAAAGTACAATAAGATGGCTTTCTTATTCCTTCACTTTATTTATTTACTCATGTAGTTATGTATTCATTTATTTGTTTGTTCTGAAATTTGTTTATGTAATATAGGAGTTAACTTCCTTTAAATGTCTGATAGAATTCACTTTTAAATAAATCTGGACAAAGTCCCACTACCTTTAACCCAAACTCTTTTGGCATTACTTTAAGGTTCGCTTAATTTCTCTTTCAGAGATTGTTGATATTTCCCATTTCCTAAATTGTTAACAAGCATATTTTCTATTTCTAAAACTATTCATTCTAATTTTTATTCTCTTTATAATTTGTTGGAATACAGTTTGGCATATTGGATTATCTTTTTTAATGTCCTCTTATTTTAAAATTCCTCCTTTTCATTTCTCATCTTAAAAATGAGGCTTTCCTTGTACATTAAAAAATTAAATTAGTCAATAATTGTTCTTGTTTTAGTCTTAAACAACTCTTTGCTATGTTCAATAGCCTTTTTGTCATCAAACGCATTTATCTCTCCTTTGATTTTCTAATTATCTTCTTTAATGATCATTTAGCTATTTTTACTTTGTTTTTTAATTTTACTAAATATGTGCCCAATTCATTAGTTTTCTCACTTTCTCTTTTGCTAATGTGAGTTTAAAGATATGCATTTTCCCTCTAAAATTTGCTTTAGTTGCATGTGCAAAACTTAATCACAGAATCTCACAATTATTCCTTTAAAATAATTCATTTTTATTATTAATTTTTGGCTTATTCAGAATGATATCATTTAGATTTCAATTGAGTCTTCACATTTGCTTCTTTTTTTCCTTTACTAATTATAATTGTAATATGTTTAAGTCTACTAAGCATGTATCCAATACTTCAACCTTCCTACATTTTAGATTTTTTATGCCCTTGAATATTAGATTTGTAAAGGTATACATCATGTTAACCACAGATATATTCTAAAATCCTCAATCACTACAGTCTATGAAATATAGTGTATGAAAGAATGTTTAGACCTATTTTATTTCTCTTTTATTGTTAATCTTACTGTCAGATCAGTTATACTAAAGATTCATGTCACCTATAACTATTATCGTACTATGATTTTTTTTTTATATTGCAATTAGTCTCTCTGTTTTGTTTAGATCTGACATTCTTAACACTTTTCTCTGGCCACAAATTCCTTCGGCAGTCAAATGAAATAATGGACATCTTTACAGAATAATGTTTTTAAAATTCAAAATAAAATTAATACAAAGAAAAAAATCTCAAAATACAATTATCAAACTTTTTTTGTCAAGTTTGTGCGACTTAAGTTACCCCAAGGTTAGATGCTATATCACTTATTAGCATTTACAAAGGTTTGTTCCCTTTAGACTTCAGCAAAGTGGAAGGTTGCAAGGGGTAAAGACATGGGCACTTATAAATGATTGGAGTTTTGGCAAAGCTCAATTTCATTTCAATTAATTCCTCTAATCCTACCCACCTCAGATTCACTAATTCACTGCCTTTCCCCCAAATACTCATTTGTATAGACAAGCAGGATTTGGAAGAAATACGCTAGGCATGATATCTTTTATGGGATGAACCCAGCCCTGGAGTAAGTGCAGTTGTTGACTAGGATAAGAGATACCATTCCCACCTCTAACCTGGTAGATCACAACCTTCAAAGCTAAAGGCCTGAAGGAGCAAAACTGGAAATTCTGCTAATTCAAGTCTATGAAGTTCTTCCCTTTCTGGAAGAACCAAATAGAACTCTAGTAGAACCAGCACAGTGAAATCCAGATAAACCAAGGCTGGAGGTGGTGGAAATTATAGCTGCCCATGTATGGATGAACACAAGGAATCAGCTAATTTGTGGAGACTTCATATGTATGAGTAATAAACCCAACAGAACCATCTATCCAACAGAAATGTCCTTCTCTGTAAGGAGTCAGTCCAGCTCAAGTACTAGATTGACTCATCTATCAATAAATGAACCACAGTAAACTTTGAAAACTATAGAGAAGGGACATGAAAGCTATGTAGTTCTGAGTATTGAGTTGTCCTGCAAACATGTTTTCCTATATGTGTGAGTAATTACCATTGTACTTTAAGATTATGGCCAATCTTTTCACTACCAGCTCCCACAGACTCATTTAATTTTCCTGACTCTACCCAAGGTCCTCAACTTCACTACCTTTTCCTTAATTATTTATTTGTGTATTTTTGTAGACTCAGTTTGTATTTTTGGGAAAGTATACCCTAAGTTTTGTTTGTTTGCAAAGTGCTTTGTAATAATTGTTCTCTAAATGACATTTATATAAATGTCTTTTCTAAGAGCTAAAACACTACATAGTAAGGGATAGTGAGATAACATATTAAAAGTACTCATCCCTACCCTCAATCCTAGAAGTTGTTAGCAGATACTCTCTAGGATTTCAAAATTGTAGTAAGAATGCAGGTTTTGTGAGGAAAGACCAGGAAGGATTTTACATATACTTAAGGTTATTATTTCACCATGTATGGTTCCTTTAAATCTAAATTTATCTTTTTGTTTTGATCTCTTGATGGTAGATTTTTAAATTATTGTTTTATTTTTTTTCTTTTAAAATAAACTTTAAAATTCTTTAAGTTTTCAGTTCCAAATTATCTCTTCTTTCAGTCCTTCCATGCTTGAGACAAGCAATATTATGTCAGTTACACATGTAAAGTCTTGTGAAATATATTTCTATATTAGTCATATAAAAGAAAAAAAGGAAAGAGCAAGAAAAATTAAGTGAAAAAGTATACTTCAGTATGCACTCAGTTCATTACTTCACTCTCTGGATGCAGATAGTATTTTCCTATTGCTTTATCCAAAATACTGATTACATTCTGATCTACATATATTCAACTGAAATAAAATAAACTTTAATCCAATTCCTCAGTTTTATCTTTGAATCTATTTTATGCATATATTCTGCATGCCACAAATCGTTAGATTCTATTTTTATTAAATTCTGCAGTTTGTTTCTGTTTTATAGGTGAGATGAGCCCATCAACACTTAAAATTAGAATTCTTGTTTGTTTATTCCTCTAGACAAATTATAATAATATACATCAACATAGACTCTCAGCTAGATGGAATCATTGACAGTGGGCTAGGCCTGGAGTTAGGAAGATTGACTTCAACTCCATCTTCGGACACTTTACTAGAAATGTGACCCTCAGCAAGTCATTAAACTCTATATGCCTCCATTTTCTCCATTCAAAAATGAGAACAATAATTACACCTATATAAGTGTTGTAAGAATCAAATAAGAAATGTGTATGATGCTTAATATGGAGCCTGGCACATAGGAAAGCATTTACAAAAATACTTCTTCCCTTCTTTTTCCCCATCTTTTCTCTAATTCTTGTCTCTAATTCACCATGTAATCTTCCTTGCTAAATATGGCATTACCTAGTAAAAGCAATCACTATGGCTTTTCAGGGCAAGTGACATCAAAGGATGCTGGTAAATTAACAGAGGAAAAATCCTACCTTTTTGTAGTTGTTTTATTTTATTTTTTTTATTTCTCATTTTTATGTTAAAAATGTTTTTTTTTTCAAAAAAAGCTCTTCATTAAAGAGATACAAATTATCTCAAATAATATACATTTTAAATATCTAAACCTAACAAAAGAAAATCATAGAGGAACAAAAAAATCCCAAATATGATATTTTTCCTCTACTATGCAACTTTTGATCTCAGATATACTTTTTTCACAGTGAAAATGGGTTATTTATATCAGCAAAAAAAAAAAAAAACCCTCTTGATTGAATCCCATCTTAATGAAAGGTGAAAAGCAAGACAGTTATCACTAGAGGGAGCTGGTTTTACATAAAATTAGAGAAGACTGCTGTAGAGAAGAAAAGAAAAGCAAACTTTGGATTTTACTTTGTAATTAGTGTCAAAGTTCCATTTCAAAAATACCATTTTATTCTCATGAAGAATGTTATCTGGCAAATAATAATTAGATAGATTTAAATAAAATTCTTATGTATATATACTTGTTGTTTGCATTATTATGTATACACATACATATATTTGTATATATATACTATACATTTATAGGTGGGTTCTGTATATAACTATATAAATACTCACATGTGCATATATACCTATAAACACATATATTAATAATTTCATTTTTATTTTCTTGTTTTAAAAATAAATAAAAGTATTTATTTGTTTGTTTGTTACATTAAAATATCCAGGTAACTCCTTGACTCCCTCCTCACCTCCCATTAGAGAAGGCATCATTGGGCAAAAAGATAGATATGATACATAAAACTATGTCTTGCTTATTTCTATTTATCTCTCCTTTTTCTGGAGGTAGACCTATATAAGTCATTCTTCAAACAATATTTCTGTTGCTTTATATAATGTTCTCTTGATTCTCCTCATTCCACTCTATAATTTCATGTAGGTCTTTCTATGTTTTTTTAATTAACCTGCTTGTCATTTCTTATGCCACAATAATATTCCATCACAATCATATGCCACAACTTCTTCAGCCATTCTCCAATTGTTAGGCGTCCCTTCAATTTCCAGTTCTTTAGCACCACAAAGGGAGCTGCTATAAATATTTTAGAACTATGATTTTTTTTCCTTTCTTTCTGATCGGCTTAGGAAATAAACCTAATAGTGGTATTACTGGCTCAAAAAATATACACAGTTTTATAACTCTTAAAATCCTAAAGATTCAACTAAAATTGGTTAAAACTATTAATAATTTTAATAAAGTAGTATATAAAATAAACCCACATAAATCATTAGTATTTCTATATATCACTAGCAAAGTTCTTCAATTAGAGATATTGAGATAATGCATTTAAATAAGCATTTTTCTGAATTTTCTCGACATCATCTAGTCTAACTTCTTCATTTTTAGTGCAGATATAAAATGCTTAGAGAATTTAAGCCACTGTCTCTTCCATTCAACAGGCATTTATTACACCCCTAATATATGCCAGGTGCTACATTAGGTGCAGGGTAGGCTTTAAAGACAAGAACTAACCAAATCTTGCCCTAGGAAGCTAATACTCTATAGGAGACAAGAGGGAAGATAAGAAGCACAAAAAAAAAAAAATACATACTATTTCCTTTCATCCATGGCCATGGAAATCTACTCTTGCTTTTCTTTCTTCAAATTTAGTTTACTGCCAAATTCTTTGATCTTGGCATTTTGTAAAACCCTAGAGCAGAATTCTACTTATTCTACTTGTTTCCCTTAATGTTCTCAAGGTTGACAAGAATAGGGAGTACAGAATATAGAATTCTAATCAGAAGCCAAGAGTATCAGAGATGGAACAGTGCCACCAAGCAATTATTAAAAACCTACTATATGCATATCAATAAGATAGGCCTACACATAGAAAGATTTTTTTTAATTAGAAAGTCTTTGTTCTTGAGATATTTGGATTTTTATCAAGGAGAAGCTATGATATGTGCATACATTATGATTAATACCAAATAGGAGAACAAAGAGATAGGAGCAGAGAGAAGATCCAGAAAGTGCTCTAAAAAAAAACTTAATGAGGTAGAGAAATACAGAATATCTAGTCTAAACTCTTTCCTCAGTGTCAGCATTCCTTCCTCCTTCTTTCCCAACACTTAGCATAATTATTGGCCCATTTGTTGCTGCCCATCAGTCATTTCAGTTGTGTCCAAATCTTTGTAGCCTCATCTGGGATTTTCTTGGCAAAGACATTGGAGTGTATATTTCATTCCCTTTTCCTTTTCCAGCTCATTTTATTATATCATTTCATCATTTGTTAGTTTTTCTATTTTATAATTGAGAAAAGTGAGGCAAATAGGGTGAACTGACTTGCCCAGGGTTAAACAGCTAGTAAGTGTCCGAGGCCAGATTTGAACTCAAGAAGATGGATCTTCCTGATTTCAGGCCCAGAGCACTATTCATTCTATCACCTAGCTACCCTTCCTGGTAAATAGAAGGCACTTGATAAACATGGATTGACTGACACTTCCTCCACCCTCTTCTCCAAGACAACACTGGTGGAATAAGTGATATGGGATACCCTTGTCTTTTCTCATTCATCCAGATAGGAATTCCACATACAAAACCCCTAAGAGGTAGCAAGTCCAACTTCTATATGAGTGCTTTCTGCAATAGAAATTTCACCGCTTTTCATTCCATTATAAGCAGCATACATGGTTAAACAATTCTCTCCCATAACTGATTGATTAAAAACTATAGAATAATAGTAGGAAAATGGATGGCTTCTAATGGCAGTGTAACAAGGCTGTGTGAAAGAGACAGATTCATTATCTTTGCACTCAGGTCCTATTGGTTAAATAGCTCATTATCCTGAAAAAAAATGGTGCCAATGCTCAACTGCTTTCAATTAATGTGAATATTTACTAAAATTAAATTCATATGTATTCCGTAAAGGATTACTGGTATCCCTACAGAAAAGGAGTGGCTATCGGCCAAGCTACCCCCTTAACATATCGTCTCTATTTCTGGATGTCAAGGCTTCAGACTTATACAACTTTGTGTTCCATTTATAAACTAAAATGATTCCTTGATCTTAGAAGAGAGTTAATAAATTCTTATTGAGTTAATAAATTTCTGGGTAAAGTCACATGATTTTAAAGGTTGTAGTGTTCCTAACATGGGCAGATTTTGTTCCTTTCCTAGCCCAATCAATCAACAAGCAGTTATTACTTATCTAATATGTGCCAGTCCTTGAGCTAATGACTAATGGTATAAATAAAAAACAAGATGGTCCCTGCTTTCAAGGGTCGCCTCATCTAAGTGTAGAGCACACCAGGAATAAGTATAGATTATACACATTGATGGAAATGGATGATGCCATCTTTGAATTGCCAGCTTTCTTCATTCTCTCACAGAATTACTCAATGATATGCCTCAATGACAAAGATAAAAATGCTTTCACTTGTCATTTACCAACTCAAAGGTAATAAGCACCTTGGTGCAGTACTTTCAAGTTAAACTGACAATGTTCCTTTCAGTAAAGCAACAAAAAGAACTTGTTTTTCAAATAAAAAAAGGATGCAACTTGTCCAATGTCATACTGTAAGTCAGAAGAAGCGTTGGTCTCTCAAATACATCTGTTATTAATTCATTAATTCTTTCCAGTTATGCAGATCAAAGCCTATAGATGACTATCCATCCAACTTGTATCCATGTCCTCTCATAAATTTGCTATTGGAAGTCTATCCAACTTGGGGGAGCTCTTCACTCTCTCTTGACATTGTGAAAACATTAGTTAAACATTCCAATTGTCCTCCTGTCATTCTTCATTCTTTCCTCATAACCATTCTTTTCCTATCATAAAATTTCTTGATGTCCTTCTGTCCTTCTTTGGAGTTACTCATTAGTTAAATTTTATATTGCCTTTCCAAATCTCCTTTGTGATTCTTCTTTTTTTTAAATTTTGCAACCAATTTTATGTTTTGGCTAACTGCCATATAGCAACATCCAAAGGATGATAGCTTTGGATGTCACCTTGGATTTCATGGAAAGTTTGGGTTTAATACCATCATATAGTGATGTGTCTTCCAGAAAAGATCTATGAAAGAATGAATGTAGAAAAGTTTTGCAGTTTTCCAAAAACAATGCAACATACTCTTCTCTTACTCCACTCTGAGCCCAATTTCTATATTTGCATTGTCTGTCCCAATTATATATTCTAATGGACTAACTGTATACACTGCCCATCCAAATGCATGTTGAAATCTGGGAAATAGACATATTTCATGTTTGTGCTGTTTCTTATGTGGCTAGACAGGCCATAATCCAGGGACTAAATACCATACACTGCAGTGTTTGCGGGTTCAATGCAATTAATGCAATGTCATCTGCAAACAGAAGCTTCCAAAGGGAATTCCTCTTCAGTCTGGACTCTGGGTTGGATTCTCTGTTATGTTCACAAATGCTTTTCATGAGAATAGATCAGCCTGTTTTATTCCTTGCCTCATCTTTATGATGAGTGTATCATTGAACATGGTCTTTCAAGGAATCTTCAATGATTTTGTTGTACAAATGAGAACCAATTTGCTTGAAAGTGCGTGTAAGGTAGCATTACACTCTCCTAAATATAGCATTATCAACAAATGACAAGCAAAATGTGTTCTGATATTTTCTCTCACTTTCAGTAAATTGTGAAATGATGATGTGATTCATGACTGCATATCATTTGCATAATCCTGCTGGGTCCTACTTAGAGCCTCATCATGGACACTCTCCATTCATGTTGATAGAGGAGACCTCAAGGATTTTCTTTTTATAGATAGGAAAGTAGAACTATAGATCAGTAGTTCTTAATGGTCTCTTGATTGCCTTTGCTTTTTTGCTATTAATAAAATCTGACTTTTTTTTCCTATGTTTTTGATATCTTTCTTTCCTTTGGCTATCTATTATGCCAATTCCTCAACATCCTAACAGTTTGGGCCCTTTAAGCATTAGTCTCTATATACGCTAGGTTCAGTCCAACCCTTTTCCCCAGCTTTCTTTTCTTTAATGGCATTTTGAGTTCTGTTTTCACTTTTCTTCTGTGTAATATCTCTATTTTCATCCTTAAAAGTCCTTGGAATCACATTGCCTGGCTGGATATTTCCCTAAACTTTTTTAAAACTGCTTTAGCCTCTACTGCCCCTCTTGCCTTTATGAGACCATATCGTTCAGAATTGTTCATCATTATTCTTTGTAAGATTTTACAAATATCCCAACCTGGGGCTGTTGCTTGGTCAATGATCTCTCCATTGGGCAAGTGTGTCAGATGCATTGTCTAACATTCTGTACAGCCTTCTTTGGTCACTTCATCATGGCAATTCATTTACATTGGATAAAAGTATTATAGTCACTGTCAACATTTCCATTGCCCATTTATCGGTCTCTACATAGTAATTAATTTCTTCTACATTTGACAAAATTACATCATGTGTCATTGTCTCTCTTTTAAAAAACCTCTTGCTGACTGTTATAGTAACAACTCTAAGACAGAAAAGCACTAAGGGCTAAGTAAATAGAGTTAAGTGACTTGCCCAGAGTCACAGCTAGAAAGTATCTGAGGTCAGATTTGAATCCAAATCATCCCAAGTCTAGGCTTGGTATTCTATTCCCTGAGCCACCTAGCTGCACTTTTTGTATCATTTTCACAGCATGAATTAATATACTTGGTTAAAATTACATCTTGTATCATTTTCACAGCATCTATTAAAATATGTATTTGGAAAAATGAGAGGAAGCACAATATAGTCAGTAGTGAACTCACCTGGAAAGCAGGAAGACCTAGATTCAAATCTCACTTCAAACACCTATGAACCATGGGGTCCTGGGAAAATAATTTAACCTCTCAGTGTCCAAGGTAACTCTCTCATGATAAATTGCAGAGAAGATGCCAACCTACATTTATTTACTGAGGGAATTCCCTATAAGGAACTCTCTATACCAGTGATGGGCAACCTAGGTCAGATGCAGGCCCCCTGAAATGTTCTATCTGGCCCTGCCACATTATTCCTAATCTGATGAATACAATGAGTAGTATACAATACAATGAAACTTGGAAAGAGTTGCCTTAGAAACAGACTGACAGATGAGCATTTCCTTTCCTTTGGCCTCCTCTTTAAAAAGTTTGTCCATCACTGCCCTATACCGATGGAATCACAGGTCCAATAAGTATAGCCCTTTTGAAGGCAGAATTCAAGCTGTTTATCAGATGCTCAAATTATGAGCTATACTTTTCCTGCTATAGAGATTACTTATAGGCTTTAGAAAAGCCTTTCAAGCAAGGCCCATACCCATTAGTCAGTCAGCATTTATTAAATGCCTACTATGTGCCAAGCTCTACAGATACAAAGGCATGCAAAAAAGTCCCTGATTTCCACAAGCTCACAGTCTAATGGAGCAGACAACATCAATATGATGAAGTGAGATGTATATACAATATAAATTGGAAGTAATAAACAAGAATAAAGGCACTAGGGGGCAGGTGGGTATCTCAGTGTATTGAGAGTCAGGCCTAGAAATGGGAGGTCCTAGGTTCAAATTCAGCCCCAGACACTTCCCAGTTGTGTGACCCTGGGCAAGTCATTTGACCCCCATTTCCCACCCTTACCACTCTTCCACCTATGAGCCAATACACAGAAGTTAAGGGTTAAAAAAAGAATAAAGGCACTAGAATTAAAAGATTGGGGAAAGCTTCCTGTAGAAGGTGAGATTTTAGCTGGGACTTAGAGAAGAGAAGGCTGGTAGAAGTTGGAAGGAAGGAAAGAATTCTAGACATGGAGGTCAGTCAATGAAAATATCCCACATGTAGAGATGGAATGGCTTATTCCAGAAATAGAAAGGAAGACAGAGTCACTGAGAGCATGACAGAATATATAGGCAAGTATAAGGTGTAATTATATATAAGAAGACTAGAAGGTGGGTTATAGAGAAAGGAAGGGAGGGACATGTTAGGAAAGGCTCTGAATGGGAGAGGATCTTATATTTGATCATAGATGTCACAAAAAGAACACTACAGTTTATTGAGTATGGGAGTGACATAGCCAAATGTATGCTTTAGTAAGATCACTTTGAAAGCTACCTGGAGGATGGGTTGCAGTGGAGAGAAACATCTATGGCAGGCAGACCAATCAGAAGGCTGTTGCAATAGTCCAACAATGTGGAAATAAGGGTCAGAATGATAGCAGTGGCAGAGAAGAGAAAGGGAGCTATATGAGAGGTTTCTCAAAGGTAAAATTTCATGCCTTGGCAACAGATTGGATGTGAAAAAAATGAGAAAGACTGAGGAGTTGAGAATGACACCTAGGCTTTGAGCCTTAGTGACTGGAGGGATGATGACACTCTCAACAATGATAGAGAAGTTAGAGAGATGATTTGAGGAGGGAGAAAGACAATGAGTTTATTTTTGAACATAGTGGGTTTAGATGTCAACAAATTATGCAGTTTGAAATATCCAATAGACCATTTGGAAATGTGATACTGGAGGTCAGGAGAGAAATTAGATCTTCATAAATAGATGTGACTATCAGCAGTATGAAGATGATTGATCCAGAGGCACTGATGTGCTAATCAGGTGAGATAAATAGAGAGAAGAAAAGAGAGAGCAGGATGGAGCTCTATAGCACATCCCAAGTTAGTGGGTAGGTGTGAGTTGGAGAAAGATCCAACAAAGGACACCATGATGGAATGGTCAGACTAGATTGAAGGAGAACCAGGAGAGAGTACTTATCACAAAAATCTAGAGAGAAGAGACTATCAAGGAAAAGAAATTGAGAATGTGTGTCAAAGGCTGCAGCGAAGTTAAGAAGGATTTAATTAATAAGGAATTGTTAGTAACTTTGGATGTTGTAGTTTCAGTTGAATGATGAGGTCAGAAATCAAGTTGTAGAGTAAAGAAGAAGGTGAGAAAGTGGAAGAATCTATTTTGGATAGACTTTTCAAAGGATTTGCTTACAAAAGAGATAATAGATGTGGGTGATGGATTTGGATTGAGTGAATCTCAAAGGAGAAGAAGTTACTGGGTGATGTTAGCAGAAGTAGAACCTAGAAATGGCATTGGGAGCAAGGAGTATTTCAACTCTCCCACTTTGACCAGTGAATCAGGGGTATAAGTGAAAGTGCAGTCGGTGGTAGGAAGGAAAGCCAGGGAGACTGTGATCAGGATGGAGTCAAGTCTCAGTGAGAGTCAGAAGATAGAAGGAATGGGAAAAGAAAAAAATGAAGATGAAAACCAGTTTTTGCTTATAAAACAGGCATTTCAGAAGGCACAGTGGAAGGGTGGGTACATTTAGGCTTGGACATTGAGTGGAATAAGTTGAGAATGGAAATAAGAGGGCAATCAGGAAAAGAGAATTAAGTTTGAAAGATGACTGACTATTGTGAATCTGAATCACTAGGATAGAAAGGATATTTCTAGGGCAGAGTTCATCCATCGTTGAAGAAAGAGTTTAGAAGGCTTTACTTCTTCATAGGGGTATGACCTTCTCAGTGTAGAGTTCCCACCCACCCACCCCTGGGCCTTAAGGAGTTTAGAGGAATTGGATTATTTCTCTTTCCCCCAAATAAGAGTGCAGAATGGAAATCTAATGGAATGGCTTTTGCTCTCTTCTCTGGAAGAGGAGAGTCTAGTACTCAGTGTAAAAGGGTAATGGAAGGGTGTTTTCCCCAGAAGACCAAAGACCAGATGGGAGATGTAGCCAGAGATTGGCATGCTATAGTGGCATTCTCTCCCTTTACCTGAAAGGCTGGAGATTGCTTCACTATGGAACTTCATTAGGTAAATAAAACATGTTTAACCAAGGTATGGAGAATATGTAGCAGGCAAAACCATTTTAACACTGTCTAAATTTGTTCTTTGTTAAATCCACCAGTGGAAATTTCAAAAGAAAACCCTGACTCTCTGCATTCTGACTTCTTCATTTTTTCATACTTTTAATTCCTAAGGCACAACAAGAAGATGTTTTCATGTTATTTGGGGGGAGTAAGAGGTGGGAGGAGATACCTCCAGAATCTGCCACTATTATAAAATTTAATATTAAAACCAGAAAGAATACTGAGTTAATCTTTGTTCAGCTGCTCTTATTGTGACCAAGATAAAATTACAAATAACATTGCCAATATTGGACAATTGAAGTGGTCTTTGATTACAATTTAGTTTATCAGCTCGGAATAGGGAACCAGCTGCAGTCAAAGATTGTGTTCTAAATTAAAAATTAGTTTAAAAACAGCCTTTGAAATGAGGAACAACAGACTGAAAACAAAACCTCCAGGAGAGATTTGCCATTCTTTCTTTCATTGCCCTTCATGTCAGTAAATGAGGTGAGTTTGTTGATGTATCTGCTGAAAATAAAGTTTGTCAAGATTCAGAATCACAAGGATATAAACTGTTTACTGGGTCTTTGTGAAACCTGGGGATATGCATTAAAACAAAGTTTCAGGCAATTTGATTAACCTTTGGCAGGGTTACTCACAGAAAAAAAAAATCTGGTTAAATGTAGACCCAATGGTTGTGACTAATCGGTTAGATATAATTTTGTGTATATATGTGTTTATAAATGTAAATTAAAATTTGACAATATAATTTCTAATTTGACTCATTAAAGCCATTTTAATGAGCATTTATTAAGTGACAACTGTGTATAAGGCATGTTGATAGTTACAGGGATGCATAAATGAACAAAAAAGAAATAGTTTGATCCCCTGGTGCTTAAAATCTACTGATGGGTGTATGTGGCATGTAGGGCAGGGAGACTAGTTCCTTAATGGTGTCACCAATTAAATCTTTTTAAAAATATTCATTTGCTTTCCATTTATATCACCTCCATTTCTAATATATCCTTCCCTCTTCTCAACCCTGAAAGTCATCTTTTATAAACAAGGAAAAAAAGGCAACTCAGAATAAGTATTCAAAACATCAACAAACCCAACATTATACAAGGCATTCCTCATCCATAATTCTGCACCTTTGCAAAGAAAAAAGAAGGCGTATATTCTCCAATCTCTTTTTCAGGGCTAAAGTAGGTCATTATAATTTTTTTGGTCAGTCATTTTTAGTTGTATCTGACTCTTTAGGACCCCATTTGTGTTTCCTTCCCTGACTCATTTTACAGATGAAGAAACTGAGGCAAACAGGGTGAAGTAATTTGCCCAAAGTCACACAGCTGGTAAGTGTTTGAAACCAGAAAAAGAATCCTTACTTCAGGCCCAGTACCCTACCCATTGCACCTCCTAACTGCCTTGTCATTATAATTACAGATTGTCATTTCAATTTTGTGGCTGTCTTTTCCATTTACATTGCTATTGACATTATGTAGATAGTTTTCTTGGTCCTACTTATTTCTCTTGGAATTACTCCCTATAATTCTCTAAGTTCCATTATTTCCATATACCACAAACTGGTGAGCCACTTCCCAATTACTGAGTATTTACTTTGTTCCCAATTCTTTCCTACTACAAAAAGTGCTTCCACAAATATTACTGGATATGTTGGACCGTTCTTTTTGTCTTTGACCTTATCATGGCACGCATCACCCAAAAGGATCTTGGGCCAAAGAATGAGGACATTTTAGTCACCTTAGTAGAGTTCCCCAAAAATGCTTTCCAGAATGAGCAGAGCAATTGACAGTTCCACTTACCATGTACTAATGTCATCATTTAATCTTTGAAACCTTGAAGATTTTGAATGACTACCTAACAGAGACAAGATCAAACGGGCAGCTGGGCTTAAAAAAGACCCAGAAAGAGCTGACGAGATGTGTTTCTTGGCAGAAACATATGGCCAAATGCCACCAATCCCTCCAGTTAATTTTTCAAATATTCCAAATTCCACAAAACCCAAATACTTTTTTTTTGCCAAAACCTTTCCTTTCCATTTTTAACCATAAATACATCCTACAAGAGAAAAGGGAAACATAGCTTCTAGATAATATTCATTTAAGTTATCCAGAGTGGTATTGGTTTCTTTTCCAAAGAAAAAACACTATTCCAGGTCCCCTACAACTGCATAATCAGCAAGTCCATCTTGGTCTATTCATAGTGTATATTTTTGTTGGAGTAATCTTGGGTCAAGGGTGCCTAAGAAAATCCAAACCTTTTAGCCTTTTAATGATGGTTCATGCTCAATCCATTCTTCATTCTGTGTTCACTGTGATCTTTTCTGGCTGGTCTTCTATTTACAGGCTCTTATTAGTCCACATTTTTCATTAATTTGCTACTAAATTCTCTTTGGATGCTTCTCCCACATCATATATCTCTATTCTTAGCTTTCCGACAATTCTTCATTATCCTTTGAGCCAAACTACAAGCTTAGTCTATGGCTTTTAATGACTTTTGTGATCTAATGCAGCCTTATTTAATTCATTCATTCAATTAAGCAGCTACTATGTCCCTTCTTATTTTTTTTCTAAATGGGCAGAATCCACATCTTGTGTGCCAGGAAAGCATCTTTTCTTTTGTCCTGATGGTACCTTGTCATATTGGTGGAGAGAGGGGGAAGCATTTTATGTGATTGCCCATGAAAAATATGTTTTTATTATAGACATGTGGGTAGAACAGAACTTAAAAATGAGTGATCTACCTGAGAACAGGAAGAAGTGGGTGAACTTGGCAAGGGAGTCAGAGAAAGATATGAGCTGTGGTTTGGTCTCAAGTCTATCTTTATGGCCACTCCACTAATGAGGTGGGATTCCATGAGTTCCAGAAACTGGATATTTGGTAGGAGGTCTAACAAGGGCAAGGAGTCATTGAAGAGGAAAAAGGTTGCCATTAGTTGGATGCTGTTTCTATGAGCACAACTGAGAGAGGAGGTTCAAAAAGTATGAGCCCAGCACATGTGCAAATTTCTGAAAGCAGGAAATTTAGGTGCTGACTAGAGAGTAAGAAATGAGAGTCGATATTAATTAATCAATCAACAAGCATTGATTAGTTACCACCGTATGCCAGGCACTCTAAGGGGCAATACAGATAAAAAGACAAAAAGGAAGCTGTTCCTGCTACCAAATAGATGTTTATATGTAAGTATATACAAATTATTTGGAAATTAATTTGGGGGATAAATGGCATGAGTATCTGGGAGAGGACTTAACCAGAAAGATCTCAGGTAGAAAATGGCACTTGAGGCAATCTCAAAAGACAATTAAAGATCCTAGGAGGCCAGTACTAGGGAAGAGAGAGAACATTCAAACATGGGGACAGCTGGTACAAAGACAACATAGAATATGTGAAGGGGACTCAAGTACAAAAGGTCTAAAAAGGTAGATTAAGGCCATGTTGTTAAGGAATTTGAACATCAATGAAGATTTGTATTTGCTCCCTAAGTGTTTTACAGTCCAGGTCTTCTAAGGTCCTGACTAGCTCAAAATATATGATCTTAGTAGTGAAAGGGAGACACTGGGAAGTTGGAGTAGAGAAGTGACATAATTAGCACTATAATATAATGTAATTATGATAATATAATAATGAGTTTAGGAAAATAATTTTGGCATCTAAATGGAAGATGGATTGGAAAAGGGAGGTAAGAAGATGAGTTGTAATGGTCTAGGACAGTGATGGGCAAACTATGGACTATGGCCTGCAGGCCAGATGTGGCCCACTGAAATGTTCTATCAGTCCCTGTGACATTATTCCTAATCTGATGAATACAATGAATAGAATACAATAAAATAAGACTTTGAAAGAGTTGCCTTAGAAACAGACTGACAGATGAGCATTTCCTTTCTTTTGGCTCCCTCTTTAAAAAGTTTGCCCATCACTGGTCTAGGCTAGAAGAAGTCTCCAGGTGGCTCAGTGAACAGAGTGCCAGCCCTAGAGACAGGAGGACCTGAGTTAAAATTCAACTTTAGACACTAGCTGCATGTCCCTGGGCAAATCACTAAATTCTGTTTGCCTTAGTTTCCTCATGTATAAAATAAACTATAGGAAGAATTGGCAAAATATTCTAGAATCTTTGCCAAGAAAACTCCAAGTGGGATCATGAAGAGTTCAATAGGACTAATCAACTAAACAAAATAGTTGCATACTATATTTCTGTTTCATGGTAGCTAGAGAGTACAGTGGATAGAATCCCAAGCCTGGAATCAGGAAGACCTGAATTCAAATCCAACTTCAGAGACTTACTAGCTGTATGATCCTGGGCAAGTCACTTAACCCTATTTTCCTCAGTTTCATTATCTATAAAATGAGCTGGAGAAGAAAATGGAAAACCACTCTAGGATCTTTGCCAAGAAAACCCCAAAGGGAGTCATAGAGCCCAACATGACTGAAAAATAACTAAGCAACAACAGCAGCTAGAAGAAATGAAGGTTTGAACCAGAAGGAGAGCTGAATGAGAAGAACTAACCTTCACCCAAATGAAAGTACCTATATTAAGTGATCATTGAATTTGCTTTAGAAAAAAGAATCAAAACATCAACAATCAAGAGGTTAAGGATTACTTAGACATTCCAGGGGATGATACTGCTCGGATCTACAGAGGGAAGGGTTACTGAACAATCACTAAAACATCACCATAGGCAGTTCTGAAACATCTTTAGAGTCTCAATAGAAAAGATCTTGCTTGTCCAGACAGTCAAGACAAGGGGAGAAATTCATAGATTTCTGGAGTCCGAGACATTTTGGAGATGGTGGAAGAGCCATTTCTAGGACTCTTAGTTGCTATTCTCTGCTTCCATTTGCTAATACTCAATTGGGATATAGATTTTTTGTTGGGAATTTGTGGCTACAGTTGGTCATTTCAATTCTTCTGAGATTCCGACCTCAGCCAATTATACCCATCAGTTAAGTTAGAAAAGCCTTTGGTTGTGAGTCAGTCTTTCAAACCCCATTGTTCCTGAAGCATCTTGGAGGTCTCTCAGTCAAAACTGTTCTTTGACTTAGAGTGGGACAGTTGATGTCAAATCATTTCCATTATTGTGCTTCTGGTCATAGTCTATGTTAATCATTGAGAACGGATGAGGAAAAATGAAGGGAGCAAGCAACGTTTTTCTTCCTTTCTTCCAGAAATAATATCACTACAGTCTCTACAAGATTATATAGAGATTGCGAACTTCATTGACCAAGTAAAGAAGTACCTAGTAAAGCATTGAGTAATGTCACAGAGTTGCTGAATTTTAGAAATGTAAAAATAAAATGGAGATAATTTAGTAAAATCTCCTCATTTCCAAGTGAGAAAACTGAGATCCAGAGAATTTAAATGATTTACCAAAGATCACATGGTGAATTAGTATCAATCTTGCTTCCAACTCAGGCCTCCTGAAAAATCTGAGACCATTGCTTTTGTCATCTGAGTGATCTTTCTTTGTGTAAATTCTGATGAGCTTTTGAAATAATCATAGGCAATTTCAAGTTCCTTTTATTAAAATGTCTCTATAAAAGTGGATGTGTTGATTCACAATGGTGTCCCAAATGTTTCCATCTGTGCTGAAGTCTTCATGGTCTAAACTGGAGGGGGGAAAAGAGAAAGTTTGCACTGTCAGAAAATAAACTAATCATATATATTCAGAGCAACTAAATCAAAGGTGTGAAATCCTCAACATTCCCATGTGACCTGGACCAGATTAAAATGTAATTGGGAAACATTTAAGAAAAATAAGTAAAAATACAATAAAACATAGATAATGTCAATATGTGATTTTCTAAGATCTGATGGGGACATGCAGGGATCCTCATATATGCTTTAATGATCCCAGTCCTATTTGAGTTTGATATTCAAAAAATAATGCTGCTTGATAGATTTTCACCTAATAAGAAATGGAGTCATGTGATTCACAAGAAATAAGATTTGGAGAACAAAAGTCATCACCTTTTTTTGCCCCCAAAGCTTTTTGCTTTTTGTTGGGGGGATGTGTGAATGTGAGAAGCATAGCTGAAAATTTGGACCCAATTCTGTAGTCACAAGCTGTGAGGCCTTAAGCAAGTCACATATTCTTTCTGGGTCTCAATTCCTCATCTCCAAAATGAGAACATTAGATTGAATAATCTTTGACTGTCCTTTCATTTCTAACATTCTAATAATCTGTTTATTTTTTAAAAGATTCTCCCACCTCTAAGATTTAATATTGAAAGTTTCCAGCTATAAAATTATCAATACTGTATTTTATTAATTACTAATGAAAATAATCTCTACTAATATCTCTTTGATATCTCTATGTAATATCAATTTTCACTTAATATTAATAATATAGATCAAGTAGACATTTATTCTTCTGATCCATGAGTGATTTCAGTCTTTCTTTGGGCAATGTTAGAACTTTTTTGCATAGCTGACAAAGAGCTAACTTCAAAACCAAGAAGATCAATGTTCAGATTCTATCTCAGTTGACCTCTCATTACCCCGAAGCAATTCCATAAGACTGTTAAGTTATCAGCATATCAATTTCTTTAACCAAAAGCACCCCAAGCCCATGAAATCACAGACCCAGTTTCTATCTCAAACATGTTTTCTGTATTTGTTATATTCTTCTTTTCTGTTATATGAAAAACATATTTGCCCAAAATTTAAATGTTTTCCCACTTGTTTGACTTTCACTCTAAAAGAGGAATATTAAAATAGACTAATATTATTGTGCTACTATAAATAACTTTTTTGCAAATTGCCTACCTTTTCAATTACTTAGATGTTAATGAAATTTTGTCCATGTGCATTTAATACCAGTATTTTCATTGGCTTTTTCATTGTTTTCCTATTTAGGAATTTCTTCTTTTATTCCATTTTCATTGATTTTGCTTGTGGGGAAAAAAGTTTTATTTTTAATTTTATATAATTTAAATTGCCTCTTTTGTTTTTAATAATCTTTGCTATCTTGAATTTGGGTAAAAAATCCATAGTTAAGAAAGATGACTAAATCCTCCTCTTATCAGCATTTTTATGATGTGATCTTTCTCATTCAGGTACCATAGGCATTGGGAACTTTTTCTTACCTGTAACTTAAAACATTGATCTAAATACAGTTTCTCTCAAACTGGTTTCTATTCTCCCAGTAGTTCTTCTCAAACAAACAAACAAACAAAAAACAGTAGACTTTGCCCCAGTAACTGTGGTCTTACATTTATAAAGTATGGGACTACTGTTTACAATTGTTTTTGGCTTTTGCTTATCTAATCTGTGCAGTGATTCATTCTTCTGGTTTTCTACCACAACAATGACTTTTATGACTACTCTTTTGTAATGTAACTTGAAGTCCTATAATTCTCTGCCTCTTGCTTTTGTGTTTTTTCCTCACTATTTTTCTTAAAATTGTAGATCTTTTGTTTTCTTCAAATGAATGTTGTTATTCTGTTGTCTAGTTCTACAAAGTATCCTTGCACCAATTTGACTAATGTAGCACTAAAACTATAAATTAATTTATTGTCATTTAAATTATATCAACACAGCCCAACCATGAGCAATGAATCATTCTTTAGCAAAGAATATCAACATTTTGTCTTTATTTCTATAAGAAGCTTTTCATGGTGGCATTAATATAAATTGTAAATATATTTTGGTAGGTTAACTCCAAAACTTTTTATGTATTTTTATGCATTTAAAATGTAATTAAATATAAATTAAATGTAAAGCAGAAAAAATATAAAGTGTTACACACTTCTCATTTTTTTTGGACTTTCTTAATGTGTCAATCAATTATGTTGATTTTTTTTCTCTTTCTAAAAATAAACTCCACTATATTTCATATAGGATGGCTCTTAGGGAGGGAAAGGAATATGTGGGAAACAATGGTGATGTTACTTATTCTTCATTTTCAAAGATGATCAATGACATAATGGGATGATGTCTTGACTTATAAGTGAATTGGATTTAAATGAGGGAGAGTGATATAAGAAACAGAAAATATAAATAAAAATTATTTTTTTAAAGATACAGCTCACACACCATTTTCTCCTTGGAGCCTTTCTTGACTTCTACAATTGTTAACTCATTTGTGTGTAATATATATTATGTATTAATTATTTAATATATATGTTGCATATATCTTATATGGAATTATTATCATCCCCAGTGGGATGTAAGTTCATCAAAAATAGAGGTTGTTTCATTTTTTTGTACTTGTACCCTCAGAACCTAGGCACATAGTAGGTAATTACTAAATATATTTTATGTAATATATTTAATAATTATTATTAAATATAATGTTTATACATAGAAGTATTTGCTTGTGTACTTGAACATAACAATAATGTGTAAATTGATACATTATTATTAAATAGTTTATATAAATAAATATAAATAAAATATTTGTTTATGTAAAAAAAGGGACATATAAAAATAAAACCATAAAAATCATTAGGATTCCTATGCAGTACTAGGCAAAACCAAGAAGAAATTCTCAATACTGTTTTAAGTCCAACTCCTCCCCTCCTTTCATCTACTCCCATACTTTAATTATCTAATCCGTTTTTAATGAGTTGCTAGCTCTCTAATGGCCCAGGGGGCAAAACTTCCCTCTCTCTTATAACCAATCCATCCTTTAACGAGTTCAAAGAACTCTTTATAGCTCCACTTCTTAACATGTGACCTTTCATCTTCTTGTCTTTCCTTTTCCCCATGTATATTGTCATAAAGTGACACTGACCTCATTGTTTCTCACTTGGGACACTCCATCTCCCATCTCTGAATTTTCACTAGCTGTCCTTCCTAGCCCCCTTACTTAACCTCATCACCTGTGCCATACAGCTTCCTTGACTTTCTTGAAGTCTCACTTTAAGTCCTACTTCCTGAAAAAGTCCTTTCTAGTTCTTGTTAATCTTAATAGCTTCCCTCAGAGACTACTTCCAATGGATATCTGCATATATAGGTCTATATATAAAAAGACAAATATAGGTATGTATAGATACACATATGAAGTTATACACATATTACACACCCAATGTTTTACAATATGGCATTTGTATATCGTCTCTCCCATTAGTCTGTGAGTTTCTTGAATGGAGGGACTATTTTTGTCTATGTCTGAATCCCCAGTGCTTAGCACAGTATCTAGCACATAATAAATGCTTTTCAACTTGCCTTGATTTTGGATGAATTGCATTCCCACGAAATTAATTCATGAGGTAGAAAGTGAGATGTGAACTAGGCACTCTGAACCTGAAGTCGTGACACCAATCCTGTTCTATACCATTTCCTTCAATATTCCATGCCATTCCTCTTCTGGACCTATTTTCCCCTATTTGTCCCTCCCTAAGATGTTCATCCTCAAAGTCATGATTTATCCCTTCATTACATGGTCTGTAGTCCCAAGAAGTATGGATTAAATGACCTATCCTACTGATGACTCCCAAACCCACAAATGGAGTTCATTGTAAGACAAGTCCTCCTTTTTCTTTCCACCAATCATGTAGACTTCAGTAGGATTGTTCTGCAATATTTCCAGATCATCTCCTCTGTCCTACTGATACTTTTTGCCAACCCCCTCTCTCTGTGATCTGGCCCAAATATTCTATTTCTGTTTCCCTACAGACCACCCTCCTCCAATCAGAAGAATAAAATGAAAACCTCTGTGCAACTGCTTTGAGTATCTGACTAGTCTCTGTCTGAATCACAATTCTCCCAGTCTCTACCTGAGGGTAATTTCTTTGAAATATTGTACTCTTAAATATATTGACTGACTAATGAAGGAATGTAAAGTTTTTTTTCCCCCTGAAATATTAGCTTCATTGATTCAGAGGCATAAATGATCTTAGGGGTTATCAAATCAATGTCCTTTATTTTAAAAATGAGTAAACTGAGTCCTAGTGAGATTAATTGAGTTGCTCTTTATCACAAATCTAATAAATCTGTGAGACAGAAATTGAATTTAGTTCTTCCTGACTCCAAGTATTGCTCTCCATCCATTGTGTCATCTAACTGCTCCAATTCACTTCTTCCTCCTATCCACCAATATTTTCCCTCTGAAATTATTTTCCATTTCTATCATGGCCACCATCATCTCTCCCATTTCTGAAATATTCACCCTCCTAACATCCACCTTATAGAATCCTGAAAATCCTTCAAGATTCAATTTAAATACTACCTTCTACATGAAGTTTTTCCTTATCCCTCTAACTGCTAATAGCATCTCTCCTCATTGCAGTTGGGCATATCCTTCAGCTTTCACCAGGCCCAAAATTTTGACATGGGGCTGCAAAGTGGGACATAGTAGGTAGATAACATCAGTCAACAAGCATTAATAAAGCCCTTACTATGTGCTAGACATGGAACTAAGTTCTAAGAATATAAGAAAAAAAAAAGACATTCCCTGTCCTCAAGATGTTAATATATGAAAGAGGTAGAGAATACATGAAAAGGTAGCTGAAAGAAGAAGTGAGGGGCCAAGTAGAAAAAGAAGTCAAGAGAGTGGAGCCCAGAGATCAGGAGAAGGAGAGAAAGGAAGGGAATATCCTTTTTATATAGCACCTATTATTTGCCCGGCACTGTGCTAAGTGCTTATTACTAAGCATGTTTTACGAATGTTATTTTATTAGATTCTGAAAACACCCCAGTAAAGATAGCATTGGCATTATATCCATTATACAGTTGAGAAAACTGAAGCAAAAAGAGGTTAAATGCCCAGGTCACGCAGCTAGTAAATGTCTGAGACTGTATCTGAACTCAGGTTTTCCTCAATTAATGAGGTCTTGGTAGTTTCTTAAAATGAAGATTCTAGGAGGAATTGACCAGTCAGAGAAAGGACCCTGAGGACCAGAGGAATCTTCCCAGATAAGAAGACTCCTAGAAAATAGAGGAAAGGCAGCTTCTGGGGAGAGGGGGAGGTGGAAGCTACTGGGACTAATAAAGAAAGAAGTCAAAATTTGGTGCAAATCTCAGAGAGGAATGAAGGAAGGAACATGGGTGGCATTAGAATTCTAGACTTGAACTAAGGAATATGAGTTTGAATCCTGCCTCAAACAATTATAAGCTCCACCTCACTTTCTTTCCCTAGCACCTTCCTCCCTGGATTATGATAAAGATCAAATGAGGTAATGAATATGAAGTGTTTTACAAACCTTAAAACATTATGTAAATATTAGTTGCTATTAACCTATAATAATTTGTACCCTACCCTTCTCTCAGGGTCCAATTTTTATCTGACCCTAGACTGACGATGAGAGCTGATTGCATTGGAGTCCTAGGCCTCAACAAAGGGATGTGTAGGATCCATATTTCTGAGAGGGGTTCAAGCTGCAGAGAGGGGTTCAAGCTGCATCACAGAATTCCATAGTGCCCCCAGAACTCTAAGAGAGGGGGCAGTTAAAGACAGTTGGAGTTCTGATATAAAAGCCAGGTCATCCTTCTTACAGGGTCCTGATTCTTGGCTCTGGGCACACATACTCTGTGTAGCTGCTGGAGCCATCCAGTCTCTGACAGCCAGAACTGCTTTACTTTGTTAGACCTTCAAGCAAGACCACAGTCTACCTTAGTTTAGCTCTTTAGGTTTAGAAAGAAGATTATTAGGGGCTTAGATAAGAGGTCAGCCATTCAATATACATTTCCCCCTTTGGGGGGAAGGGGCTGCTTATTTGACATAGCTGTTTTAGATAGCTTTCCCTTACCTATCATTCCTAAACCATTCCCCCCCCCTTCCTATTCCCAGATATCATTAAACCCTTATCATCTAGGAACTGTGCCTGGGTACAGATAATTTAGGGAAACACTCACATCCTCCATAATCCAAGTTCCTCCTGTGGCTTTGAAGTTGATCCTAACTTCTGAGCCAGGGCAATGCTCCTAAGACATCAAGCCTCATCTATTTTATCCTGTGGGGAAATAATACATACAGAGAAAGATATTATCACAAGGGGTTTAATCTTTATCCACTTACCATCTTGGCCCAGAAGTTACCAAGCTAGATTATCCTCCATAATCAGACAGTTAACTGACTTCCCCAACTGCTTCCAGGGTGGGGGTGGGGGGAGGTGAAGAAGTACTCCACAGGTTCCTGCCCCTCCCATCCCAGTCAAGTCTACCTGCCTCTCTAAAGATCAGGATTGGGGAGGTTTCATTGCCATCTCACAGTTTCCCTAATCCTACAGTTTGGCTAGCCAGCCTAGGATTTTTTTTCTGAACCTGAGGGTGAAAATTTCAACATGGGCAATCTTATTAACCGAATTATTGTTACTCTGGGGTGCACTGCAATACTGCTTCATGGTCTTTGGAGAGCACGTTCAATTCTATGGCTTGTTATGATCCCTCAATTTTTCATAGAAATTATCAGGGTGTATGATTCATGCCAATGGCTGACCATACCCCTGGGAGAAGCCCTGGACTATGTACCTTCAGGGATGGCCATGACAGTGTCATTTTTATGGGGCTTTTATGATATCGGGGAAGGTTTTGAATTTTACTTTTGGGAAGACAGAAGTGACAAATCCAGCTTTGGAAACATTAATTGAACAGATGAAAGTTCTAATTGAAATAAACAAAGAGATTAGGGAAGGCAAGGAGCTAGATGCATGAACCATCATGTAGCTAGAAATTATTGAGGGAACAGTTTTGACAAAAAAGGAAGAAAGCAAGCAAAAAGCCAATGACACTACCAACACTGAATAACAAGTTGCAGGGCTAAAGCAGCTCTTGTCACCATTTTACCCATCATAGACAGGACTGTGGTTCAGCCAGACTTGGAGATTGTGCATGTGAAGGGCTATAAACCATTCTCTGGGGGTGATTTAGAGATTTTAAAATGGAGGTTTCCCCAGTTCTACACAAATCCACATAAGTCAATTAAGGATTAAAAGGGCTATCCATTTCTACAATCCAAACTTTGAGGATGTGGAGTAGCTCTTACAGAACTTTATACCCCTAGTGAGAAAGCAAAGTTTATTGCTGAGACTAGGAGAAACCCCAACCTAGCCTTTTGGCCTGAACAACATCAAGACTTAGAGCTATCATCCCATGACAACATGGCATATCTGAAACGTCGTAGGGAGTATTTGGCAGAAGAAATGCATCTCCATGTATGTCGCTCCAATGCATGGGGATCCTTTGAGAAGCTTAGGTAAGGGGAAGAAGAGCACCCAAGCCTTTATTTAGACAGGCTCTTGGAGGCAGGAGAGACAATTTTGGGCTTTAGGGATATGAGGACAGAGGATAACATTCAACATGTTAGGCATTAGTTTGTAAAGAGTAATGCAACTCCCATACAATCTTACTTTAAGTTGCATTGCCCACAATGGGAAATCATGCCCATTGAAGAACTTAGGAAGATAGCTGCCTATGTTCATGAGTCAAGGGATGTCTAAGGCCTCAGAAAAAGACAAAGAAATAGCAGAATTGAAAAGACAACTGAAAGGCACAAAAGGCAAAGGAAATTGAGGAGTTAAAGAACATGGCTCTAATGTCCCGTAATCAGAGGAGCCAGAGTAGGCCAAGGCAATCTTACAATAGTAATAATAATAACTCTATGAAAAGGTGTTTTCTATGCCAAAAATTGGGCCATATTGTCAGGAACTGTAGATTCAAGTCACAAATAAATTTCAACAAGATTAATTATAACAATAGCAATCGAAGAAACACCTATTATAATTATAGATATAATAATAACAGCAACAACAGGGACAATAACACCAAATATAGTGACAAAGTAAAAGCTAGATATTGTGATAGATAGATAGTTTGTCTAAGATGGAGGAATATGTGTCCCAAGGAGGGAGGCCACGTACCAATTTATGAATTGAGGAAGCAGCATTAATTGTTGCAGTAACAGACAAGGACTGTTGCAGGGATAAGACAGACAAAACTGAGAAAGAGAAATTGGGGGAGAAGTCCTAAATTATGGGCTGGTGGATGTAACACAAAGTTAAAAGGGAAAGACTGAGGAAGAGTTGAAGATGGAGTATGATATATTAGAAATAAAAGAGAGGATTTATGGGAAGGGAAACAGTAATTTGGGGAATGATGAAAGAAAACCATGTACATCTACACAAAATCTTGATCCAAGCTTGAAGAAAGTAGCATTCATTAATTTTCACTATATTAGAGAAGAAACATTATTATGTAGTAAGACTGTGGATCATTTAAATTAATCAGTAGTACAGCAAGGCAAAACAACAAGGGCAATGATTTTAGACAGGTGTTCTAATGGGGATCTCGTAGAGACAGACATTGTCAACATGGGAGATAAACTCCTGCAGACCATTGAGAAGGAAAGTGCAAAATTCTCAGACACAGGCACAATCTCTTTCTTATCACCAGCTAAAGAAGCTGAAAGGGAAAGCGGAAAGTCTAGTTGCTACAATGATAAAGGGATTCTACAGCTGGATCCTGATGCTAAGGAATTCTTACCAAGCCTAGCTATGCAGGGACAGTTGCATCAAGATGTAGCACACTTTCAAGCCTGTGGAACTCCAAAGAAAGCCACCTTTGGAGCAAATTCTGAGTCAATGCATTTAAAGGAATTCAATTCCAGAAATCCTTTCCAAAAGAGAAACAAAATAACACCAAAAGGAACAGAGAAAGAACCTACAACACTTACTTTGTTTCCTATGCAAAGTACATCTGGTGTTAAGTTTCCTACTACTGACATAGAATCTAGGGGTCAAGTACAAGGAAAAGGCATGGACTCACAAGATTGGGATGTCATCATGAACCAACAATGCATTCCCAATTCTGAAGAATGTCCTTTAATGCAAAGAATCAATTCTCCCGAAACTAACTTTGCACAAACCAAGCAAAGCATGTTCAGTGAAAAGCAAGACACTCTACCTTACTCATGGTCTGAGATAAAAGAGATTCAACTTGACACTGATAGGCCCATGAACAATGCAGAAATGCAGACTAAGGCACAGAAAATCCCAAAAGCCAGATTTTAAGGAGACATACCATCATTACAATCACAGAACCCTGAGCCAGCACATACAGAAATCCTAGAAGAAGATCAATGGGATTTGGGTGACATTGATGTAGCAGCACCTTTGATACCTGTTGATCAGTCAGCTAAAGACAGGGAACCCTTGGTCATGGTGAAGATAGAAGACCAGATCTATCCAGCTCTTATCGACATGGGAGCAACTAGATCTTTACTATAGATGGCAAGTGGATCCTTGGGGCACTGTTGAGAGAAATCTCCAAGAAGTCTTCATAGCTGTTTCTCTTCTTACCTTTCTCTAAATCTTCTTATTAGAGAAATATTTCTTCTTTTACTCCACTTGGCACTGATAATACCCCAAAAGTCTTTGCACTTCTGAGCCCTTCTCTTCTCCATAGCCAGAAAATTTCCAAATTTACTAGGATGTCCCCTGAGGATGGACAAATTCATGGCTCCTATTCTCTGGAGGGTCTGAGGAAGGTACAGTTCAGAAATGAGTGAGGAGACACGTGGAGTTTTGGAGGCCACAGAAATAGAGATATCCAGGAAACTGGTAGAAATGCAGGACTAGAGCCCAGGAGAGGGTTCAGAGCCAATAATGGGAATGTAGGAGTCTACATAAAGGTGATAGAAAAAGTCCTGGAAATGGGTAAGATATCTAAGGGAGAATGTGAAGAGAAAGCAAGTTAGGAGTTTGAGGATTAAAGTTTGGGATTAGCCATATTTCAGACACAGGAAAAATAGGAGGAATTAGTGCAGGTGTTCTAGAAAGAAGGTGTCCCTGGCACGCCTATGTCACTGGATTCTTCAAGGGAAGGGCAATGTCAACAGCATCCTTATCCTCATCACCATCACTATTATTTTCAGTACAAATATTTATAGCTTTCAATTAAAACATATCCAGGCTGGCCTAAGGAAAATTGTAAGTAGATTAGAAATTTGCATTTTTTATCCCTCTTTTGGATTCCTTTTCTTCATATGTCCAGTGTCCCTCCTGAGCCACTTCTGGTTCCCTCTTGTGTTTACTCAGGATCCACCTTCTCATAAATCTACTCCCCCATTCTCAAAGGCATAGCTGCTTTACCTAAGAGCTCCTTAAAATAATATATACTGAGCTTTAATGTGTTATTTGCCAATACATTCCCAAATATCCAGCACCAACTATATGTGGAGAATTCAAATGGTTATTGAGTTACTTTCAGTCATGTCCAACTCTTTCTGCCCCCTTTGGGGATTTTCTTGGCAAAGGTATTGGAATGGTTTGCCATTTCCTTCTCCAACTCATTTTATAGAAGGTTAAACTAGAGTAAACAAGGCAAATTGCCTAGGGTTACATGGCTAATAAGTGTTTGAGGCTGAATTCAAACTTAGATCTTCCTGATTTCAGGCAGGTCTCTCTTGCCACTATACCACCTAGCTGGGAATTCTAATCCCCACAGATATTTTCTTCAGAATCTAAGATGATGCTTAACAAAGAAAATAGATTTCTAGTATTATTTAAGGAATCAGTAAATAAATACAAAGTCATTTTATCAGGGAAGAACTCAATATTAGGAATTTAAAGAATCAGTAATTGTCCTGTGAGGGGAGAGGACATCTTTTGGGATGTAGAAACTACAAGCTCATCACTGATTAGTTCAAGCTGTATCTCCCTACCTACCTCATACCCCATTTGGTAAACTATGAACTCCTTGAGGGCAGTTTCAGTTTTGTCTAAGTATCCTCAGTGGTCAACACAGTGCCTGCCATAGAGGAGACATTTAATAAATAATTATTGAATAAATTGAGGAATAAATAGCCCTTCTCTCAACTCACCAGGCTAACTCCTTTACATACAAGACTTCAAGGATCTTGTCTATACAAGTTTCTCTTGTTCTGAGTCTGCAGGATACCAGCTTCTTCCCTCAACTTAGCTTAAATATTTATAGAATCTTTTTCATGTATGACTTTTCAACACTGTACTTTGATTTCAATAGTGCCATTTTGAAAGGATTGTGCTGTTGGAATTGCTTAAGCCTGTTCTTTCCAAGCAGCCAAATGTGCTACATCATACAAAGTTGATAAATATATGCATATAAATATAACCAAACAAATAATAAATAAAATACTTAAAACTTGGAGAGACAATATGACTTAATGGAGGAATCATTGGCATTGGAGCCAGAAAAAAATCTGAGGGTGACTGGTCTCAGACATATATTGACCGAAAGACTCTAGGCAAGCCAGGCCCCTTGGTCTAGTTAACTGTAGGATTAGAGGTTACAGAAAAGGTTTTGACCTGCACTGATGGAGAGAATTTCTTCATCCAGGAGTGAAATTCTATTACAGTCCCTATCCCAGTCCCAGTCCTAGAAAAACCTATGAAAAAGTCTTCCTTCCTAACATGGGATAGATTTATAATTTTATTTCAAGTTGTAACCAGAGATAGGTGAAATTAGTCTTGTTTTCCCAGAATCCTCATAGAATGTGCTTTCCCTACTCTGGAGAGAGCCCTGATGCTCCACTCCCACACCAGAGTCCTAGCACCCTCTTCCCTAACAAAACTTATTCCAGAAATGACCTGAAATCAGATATCTACCCAGGTAGGTATTTATGGATGCATCTCTATATGTAAGTTTAACTCAGTCTTTATTTAAATCACTCCTATCTCCCAGGTTGGAGTGTTATTTTTGGCCTCATCTCAAATTAGGGAATGGTACCTTTTGTCTTCTAAAAAACACATCTCCAAGCAACTGGGAAGTAGGTAAGATATTTTTCAGGAGGGCAGCTCTTGAAAACCCTTGAAATTGAACCATAGAAATAAGCTTTCAAAGCGATATGGGCAACTCTACTTAGGAATTTCTTCTTTGGATAGAGGAGCTCATAGATTTTTCAAATTTTAAAGCTGAAAGAATCCTTAGAGACACAGTCCTCTCATTTTCCAGATAAGGAACCCGATCCCCATCCCCGATAGTCCTAACATGAGCAGACTCACGAGACCTCTTTCCCAAGGCACTGAAATTTAGAGGGTATTGGTAATTGGCATTCCTTTAGCACGTGGAAACAGCTGTGCTTCAAGTCTGAGGAGCAAGAATAATTCTCTAAAGTTTGTTTCTTCCCTGGCTTCTCCTCTACTCCCATCCCCAACCCTCAGCAGCAATTCCAGGTTAAATCTCATCCAAGCAAGCTTCACCTTCCTCTCTTCCAGTGGGTAGCAAGCAGCCACCTCCCAGTATCTCTGCCATTGTCTAGTTTTCTACCCATGGGACTTTGTTTTCCTCCTATAGGTGATATCCTAATGTTTTCCCCCTCTCTGTTATAAAAACTTATATTTGAAGATCTGAAATCTTTCCTTGAGATCTCATGCCCTTATCCCTCCAAGAATGCCTTGAGCATACTAAAATCACTCATTCTAGCCTTGCTCAAATGTGAAAGGATTTGTCCACAGTCCAATTCCTTAGTGCCTGAGGGCTGAAAAGGCTTCATATCCCATGATTTTTCTCCTCCATCACTTTGCCCAAGGTAGAAATGCTTTATATTAAGGAGATACCATTGGATGAGTTTTAAAAAGAATGTATCCATAGTACGTGGTGCCCACACATCTGATGGGTTATAAGACTTTTGGGGGCTCATGTTTTTTATTATCTCATTACTCAATTGGAGTTGCAAAACAATGGTGGTAGGACATCAATTCAGAGTTGTTGTTGTTTTTTCCCCCATCTGGGAATCATTTCTTTTTCAAATGATAGTGTAACTAAGGGAGATTTTAATTACTTTATTATCTTTTATCTCATCATAAATCTGCTCATTTCAAGTTCTTTTCTAGGAGAATGTTAAAGCCAGAGTCATCAAAGTGTGTTTGGAGAATGGCCCCACTGAAATATGCACAGCTGTAACTTTTAATGCTCCCTAACTTATCGCAGCCAGTCCCATGGGATCTCATTGAGAGATGTCCATCTTTTACTATTCTGGCTTCTTTTCCCAGGGGAAAAATGCTTCTTTGAATCAAAAAACTTAAAACCTCATTCTTGAAAATGATTGAAAGTGTTTGGAGTAAACAGGAACATCCCTGATCTGAAGATTTCTTACTCTTTTAGCTCTGCCTAAAGCTTGCTATTTTCCCCTTGGTCTGACATTATCACTTTTCTTATTTAATGTATCATGTTGGTACTTCAATTAGCAAACCCTATTTGAAACTCCTATAAGTGAGATGAGAAATTTAAGGGAGAAGATGCCGAATGATCTAATGAAAATCTTGCCAATAGTCTATTTACAACTTGGGAAAGGATTAAGAGGATTTCTTACAGGCCTTGTTCCTAATCTTGTAAGAAATGAAATGTAGATGTAGCCCAGTTTGGTCCTGGGTGATCCTGAGCAGAGCAAAAGGGATTACAACATAGATTGTGTCACATACACGGGATATTATCCCACATATTGATCTAGTTATCTCTTGGGACTCTGCCCTTGTTAAAGGGGGAAGAGGGAAAAGAAGAGAAAAGAATTGCCCATTGCTAGTGGCCTTCTCTTTCAGAGACTCTCATTTTCCTGATTTAGAAATTCTTTCTTCTGAGAGAAAATGCTTTCTGGGGCTCCAAGAGATTAAATGACTTGCCCTAGTCACATAGCTATTAAGTGACAGAGGCAAGAATTGAACCTAGGTCTTTGGGATTTTAGGTTCAGTGAACCATCACCTACACTATGCTGTCTCTCTCAGCCCTCAAATATCAATCAAATCAATCAACAAGCATTTCTTAAGATCCTATTCAGGAGAAAGAAAAAAAAAAGTCAGTTGACCTGATTTTTGTCTTCCCCCTGGATTTCAGTGATTCTGGAAGAGACTGAGACTGTTGACTTTGTGTAACTCTCTCTGACAAATCCAATTCATTTACATCTTTTACTATTCTGGCTTCAGAATACAAGTTATATATTTTGAAGTTATGACTTACAAGCTATGACTTCACACTCCTGAAGTCACTGGTCTTCTTTGAAAACAAACAAAAAACAAACAATTAATGTCCTATTATATGCCAACCTTTGTGCTAGGTATTCCAGGCATAACTATAAACGTAAGTAAAGTAAAAATAAGATAGTTCCTGCTCTCTAGGAGGTTACCTTCTACTAGAGAAGAGACAATAATTTATTAAGTTCTTACCATGTTCTAGGCACTGTTCTAAGCACAAGGGATAGAAATGCAAGTAAATGGAAAGACCATCCCAGCCCATGAGAACTTTGCATTCTAAGGGAGGAGACAATGCACAATAGGGTTTATAAAGTGGGCAAGGAGGTGAGCAGTGGGGAAATGACCAGTCCAAGGACATGGTTTTGAAGTCCAAAAGCCAGGAACTGGTCCAGGAGAAGAATGAGGACTGACCTGGGCCCTTTTACAATATGGCAGTTTGAGGATAAGTTCACCAAAGGGAGAAGGGGTTAGACCTTGCAGTGAGACATTCAAAACTGAGAAGGCTGCAGGGATTGTTGGAAGAAATTTTACCCAATGAGAGATGGCACAGATTATAAAAGGCACTGAGTAAAGGAAGTCCAGAAGTTAGAAATGGACCCAGGAGTCTACCACTCTGTTCTATAATTCTCTAATATTCTTATCATGTCATGTTGTAAACTGCAACAATAACTAGAATAGAGAGATAGATAAATAGATCTAAGCTTGACAAAATCCTTTGCATATTCATCTTACACTACAGATATGATTATCTCTGTTTTATAGATGAAAAAAGTGAGCATGAGAGAAATTGGTGATTTGTCCAAGGACACACAGTTACCAAAGGTCTGTGGCAGGATTATTACTCTTCCTGACTCCAAGGCATACTCTATCCACTACTCAACATTGCCCTTCCATTGCTGGTGTCATCTCTCCTGTAAGGAGGCTGTAAACTCTTATAAAGAAGAGATCATGTTTGACTTAAGCTCACATCTTCTCTAGCACCTAACACAATCACTTTCAAACAGTAAATATTTTTCTGAATGCTGATTGATGAATCAAATGAAATAGGAGTAAACCCCTTCAATTATTGGATGGCAAAACAGGCACCCCTGGGCAGCTGGGTAGCTCAGTGGATTGAGAGCCAGGCCTAGAGATGGGAGGTCCTAGGTTCAAATCCAGCCTCAGACACTTTCCAGCTGTGTGACCCTGGGCAAGTCACTTGACCCCCATTGCCCACCCTTACCACTCTTCCACCTAGGAGCCAATACACAGAAGTTAAGGGTTTAAAAAAAATAAAATTTAATTTAAAAAACGGGCACCCAATGTTAGAAAAGATACCTCTAATCCAGCATCTTTAATATATTTTTCAAAGCCCATTCCCTTTTCCCATCTTGATAGATGTTGCTCATAGAGAAATCACATGAATCTGGGAAGAAGAGAAAAAATATAGCATCTCACCCTCCTTCTATCCATCCTTAAGTGAAGGCTGTAGGGAGGAGGATAAGAAAGATTATGTAATCAAGTAAGATACTTCACTGTTGGCTGCTGCTTTTGTGTGAAGGGCTGGCATATGGTTTACTAAAATTGGCATTCGTTTTGTTGATGTTGAAAAATATACTACTTTTTCCCATGTATTAACAGTGAGGTTGGTCTATTTACAATTTAGAATTCATTTAGTCTATTTAAGGGAGCAATGTTTTGCAAGCATTTGAGAAACTGTAACATAGTTGTAATTCTCATGTTTCCACAACAATATTTTTTATATCTTTCCCTGAAACCCAATGGGTAGCCTGTATCATCTAAGAGATCATCAATTTCAAGCTCAAGGAAACCTAGAGGTCTTCCATACCAGCTACCTTATTTTATAGATGAAAAAACTGTGGCCCAGGTAGTATCAGAAGTGGTTTTTGAACCCAGGTCCTCCAGCCCCCCTGTTCCATACAACATCCCTTTATTATCTCTAATATTCCAATGATCCATGATCTCATCAATGTCAATATTCTCTTCAAAGGTACAATGCTCAACCTGCCCCTCCTATGCAAGAAGCATGGCTTTGTCCCTGGGAGGAGTGAATTACCCAAAATTCTCAGGATCTTCTTCCCAGTCCTTTAACTTTTGAAGGATTCCAATGTGTTGTCTATACATTAGTTCATCTTAATCTTTCCATCAGACCAATCCTTCCTCCTTTGTGATCGTCACATCCTTTATTCACATCCTTTTGTGTAAGCTTACATTGGCAGTTTATTGCAACTTGCCCATCTCAGCTATGAACTTCTCCATTGTCTTTTGGGTGAACCTCAATTTCAGTTCTTTTGAGATGATAGTATTGCCTTCCTTGAAGTCATCTAACAGTATTGGGGAAAAAATGTCATTAAGAAGTTCGGTCTTGACTTCAGAGAGAAGCTAAGATAATTAAAGAAACTTTTCAACTGTGCAAAGGCAATCCAGTGCTTGGATTGAGCTCCATAATTTATCTAGGCAACTACATATCAAAATCTTGACAACAGGAATTCTTTATCCACTTGGCATTTTCTTTTTGAATGGTTAGGCCCAACGCTTAAGTGATTATAAATTTTATTTATGGGATTATGAGATTATGAATTAAGAACTAGAAGAAATTGTAGAGGGTACCAATGCCCTCATTTTATAGAGGAGGACAAAGAAAAGGGGGAAGTGACTGACCTAGGGTCATAGAAGTATGATGTGACAAAAACTAGGATTCAAAGTCTGATCCTTGGACTTCAAATTTAACCTTTCATTGAGCACCACTTATCCAACGTCCTTGATGATGTTTTGAAACTTGATCCAATCAACACTTGTTATCCCATGAACAAACAGGACCTCACCAATCAGTTGCTCATTTGTTCAATCAATAAAAAATTATTAATTGCCTACTGTGTGCAATACATTGAGTCTCAGAGATAAGATACCAATACATGTACTCGGATGGATCCCCTGCCCTCTAGGTGCTCATAATATAGTAATGATCTGATATATATATATAGACCATTGAAGTCACTACTAACTCTAAGTCTAAAATTCTGCAAGAAAAATATAATACAATTTAGAAATCATCAGCAGCATTAATTAAGCTCTTACTATGTGTCAGGCAGCATTATACACATGGGAATATGAAAAAAATCAAAAGACAACGAGACAGAGGGGCCATTTTCAGTTATGAGAATCAGGGATGGCATCATGGATGAGCTGGCATTTGGGTTAAGCCTTGATGGATGAGAAGGATATCAATAGATGAACTGAGCTCATGGAGTGAATTCCAGACACTAGTAAATAGCACAAACACAAGCATGGGGATGAGAATGTAAGAGGATTTGATGAAGCGGTAGCCAGTTTGAATGGAGAAGAGGAAATGAGGGAACTCAATGTGAGATAAAGGAGGTGAGACTATCCACATCTAGATTGTAGTGAGCCTCAAATGTCAGACTAAATGCAATGGTTCCCAAACCTTTTTTGGCCTACCGCCCCCTTTCCAGAAAAAATATTACTTAGCACCCCCTTTAATTTCTATCTTAAAACTAATACTGAGTATTGGTTCCAAGGCAGAAGAACAGTAAGGACTAGGCAATGGGTGTTAAATGACTTGCCCAGGGTCTCATATCTAGGAAGTGTCTGAGGTCATATTTGAATCCAGGACCTCCTTTCTTCAGGCCTAGCTCTCTACCCACTGAGTCACTTAGTTGTCCCCAATCCATCCATATTTTTAAATGCCTACTACATGCCATGTGCTCTGCTAGGCAATGGACATCAATCTAGGGTGAAAGATAGTAAAAATCTGTGTTTGACCAATCAGACTAATTCTGACCGACACCACCACCCACAGTGGCCTTTTCCAGCCTTCTCCTTGGTCATGCTTCATTTTACTGAGCCTGAAATATGTGATTCTGGCACCAAAGACATCAACTTGCTTAATGGTATATGGCACAGAAACAGTAAAAACAACAAAACAATGCTTATTTCATTCTATGGCTATACATCCCTAGCTTACCCTGGACAGTCCAATGACTGATCCAAATCTAGGAGTTCTAGGAAAAATAACCCATCCAGGGTTTATTCAGAGATTTATATCCCAATTTGACTAGTGCCCTAACTTGTTCTTCTTTAGCATGGCCACTGGAGTGTTGACAATATGACAGGACAGTTTCCAAAAAATATTCAACTTCCAACATTACCTGAAAACCTAAGAAGGTTGAAGCCATATCATCATCCTCTCTCTAGGGTGGTTTACAAGTGACTTGGTATTTTTGTGTCACATTCCATCATGGCCTGTGGCCTCTTCCTGTGCCTTGCTTCTGCCAGCCCATAGAACAAAGTGAGTAGACTCAACAGCAATCTCCAAGAAGGAAACCCTACCATTCCTCAACCTCTCTCATCTCTGACCTTGATGTCTTCAGATCAAATTTCTAGTAAGTAAGAGCTAGATGACGTCCCCCCAACAACTTTTCCCCTTAGTTTTTAGTTTTATGAATGACATCAGAGATGCACCTATGATACTTACCCCCTTTGAGTCTCACTCTTCTTATCTGAAAAATAATGACAATGTTTTAGGAACAACCACATGGGAAGGCAACATAATATAGTAGAAAGGATACAGAATTGGGAGTCAAGAGATCCAGGTTCAAATCCTGGCTCTGTAACTCATTACATGTGTGACTTCAGACAAATCATTTATCTCCTCTATACCTCTGTTCGCCTCAAATGTAAAATGAGGAAATTAAACTAAATGTTCTCATAATGCTAAAAGGTCAGATGATCCATAAAGTACTTTGCAAACATTAAAGTGCTGTATAAAATATCATTTGTTACGAGGAGGATGCTATCTTTCTTTAGGGTCATTCAGAGTGCTTTATAGGCTTTGAGAAGTTAGGAACAATTTTCACAAGATCTCCTAAAGTTTATTGGTGTCAATCAGGAGCCAGCTTCCCAGAGCATTAGCTACCTCCCCAGCCCTTCAGACCTTGTTCAAGGACTGACTTTTCTGTTTTTTAGAAATAAAAGATCCTTACTTTGTACTCCAAATCCTTTTGGACTACAGACCTATAGGCTCCTGTCAACTTGAGCTCTCAGGAAAAAAAAATTATATATATACCCCATAAACTTCAGACCTTTCCTTTTGATCTACTCTCAAAACATTTCAGCTAGCAAACCTGTTTGGGTAGTTAAAACTGCCAAACTCTGCCTCTCTCAGGGTTTCAATGTGACATTTTGATCTACAAATTCTCTGGCATTTATTTAAAATAAAGCCAGGTAGAAAAGATCTAGTTTACTCTCTCTATCAAAGAATTCATTAAGCACCTACTATGTGCCAGGCATTTTGTTATAACTACTGAGAAGACAAAAACAAATGCTCTGCTAACTGAGGGGAAAATCTCCCCCAGTCCTGGCAGTATATTCATTTCTTTGCCTATTTACAATAATTTACTCACCTTGAAAGCTCTTCATTTTCTTAGTGATAGACCTGTTTTTACAAGATTGTGTTGTCTGTTTTTGTTTTTAGTTTGTTTCTCCTGAAATGAGTGGTGAAATTTCCTTCCCCCAGGCTCCCACCTGGCCCAGTGAGCATCTCATTTTATGTGCTATTGCTGCCCAATTAACAACTAATTAACCTGCCCACCTGCAGCATCTGTTTCTCCCAATCCAGGGAGAGCTTGTCCCCTAGGTCCATTCTGCCTTCATTCCTCATAGCATAGAAGTTAGCTCAGGCTTTGGAAGAAGACACTCAGGCCACCATTTTGTTGGGAGATGTCTCTCCAGAGATCTCTCTCTCCTCTTTAAGAGCAAGCAGACAAGTGCCCGAGGGGAGGGACTATCTTCTTTGTGTACCCTTGTCCTCATCATCTAGTATCTTACTTAAAATATGCTGATTGATTGAGTGATAATTCATTTTAGTACAGTAAGAGGTCTATGTTCCATCTAATTAGATAAATGCCTTTATTTCTGAATTATTACCACATGTTCCAAGAATGGTGGCTCTAAGCATGGTGGCGTAGCTCTACAATGCTACTGGAGAGGTTGAGGCGGATGAATCACTTGAGTTTAGGAGTTCTGAGGTTCAGACCAGAATCAAAGAAGGTCAGAATTCCCATGCCAAACAGCACTGGGATTGGACTTTGAGTGACAGGTTTGTGCTTCAAGCCTGGAAAAGACTAGGACATCAAGTTGCAAAACAAAAGAAACAAACAATAATAACAACAAAACTCCTTTGTTCCAGACTTAGATTTGATTCTTGTCATCCAGAAGGCTTGCTCATTAGGCAAAGTTTCATAGGATCATTGACCAAGAGCTAAATAAAACCTCAGAGGCCATCCAGTCCCATTTCCTCATTTTTTACTTGAGGATGAATCCAAAGGAGATTAAATAACTTGACAAATGACAAACTCAGGTAGAAAATGTCCAAGGAAGGACTCAGGAATTCCAAACCAAGCTCTCTTTGCCTGGATCTGCTATTGTGTCTATGACAAATGATGACCTGATTGAGGAAAGACATTGGGAATCCAGACTAAGACTATTCTACTGCTTTGTTTCCTATACAATCCATGAGATTTCAAAGTACAAATATGGTAATCACATACACACACACACACACACACACACACACACACACACATACACATACACACACACACACACGGCCCATAGTAAAATAAGAGATAGTACATATACATAACTTTGCGAATCTTACAATACTTTGGAAAAACTGAGTTCCTTTGCTTCTAGAGAAAATACCTATCTTTGTCTCTGTTTTCACATTCCATTATAATCTCTAGTGGAAAAAATAGGTCATTTATTAGATTAACTTCTGGATGGTGCCAAGCACCATGCCTCATCCAAGTGCACACTTGGAATAAATATTATTGAACTGACAGCTGGAGCTGACATCTGTGGACCAGAATTATTTGTCATATCACACACTGTTTGTCTACCCAAGCTTGACTGAAAACTAGGCCCCATATAATGTTTATGGTAATGCAGAACTACTCAGTGCATCTGGTATATATGACTAGAAATTCTTTTGGCCTCCACTGATGTCCTCTTTTGATGCCTCAACATGACTTACAGATGATTCTGGGACCTCAAACCTCCTACCAGCAAAGAGCAAGTTCTGGAAAGTCCTATCAACCAGGAAAGGCGACCAGTATGACTTACTGCAAACTTTTGGAATAGAAGTACAAAAATAAACTGCAATAAAACTTTGGAAATCCCCAAAGGCAATCCAGTCAGCTGTCTTCCTATTGTTCTGTGCTGGTCCCAGCTTAATTGGTGATTGGCAGTATTTGTTTAAAAGAGAGACAGATAGACAGACAGACAGACAGACAGATAGACAGATACAGACAGATTAGATTAGATAGAATAGATAGACAGAGAGATACAGACAGATAGAATAGATTAGACAGAGATAGACAGAGAGAGGGGGAGATTAGATTAGATAGAATAGAGATAGATACAGACAGATAGATTAGATTAATAGATAGATGATAGATAGATAGATAGATAGATAGATAGATAGATAGATAGATAGACAGACGAACAGACAGAGAGGGAGATTAGATTAGATAGAATAGATGGATAGAGACAGACAGACAGCTAGATTAGATTAGATAGAATAGATAGATAAAGAGGGAGATTAGATTAGATAGATAGATAGATAGATAGATAGATAGATAGATAGATAGATAGATNGATTAGATTAGATAGATAGATAGATAGATAGATAGATAGATAGATAGATAGATAGATGGATAGATAGATACAGACAGACAGACAGCTAGATTAAATTAGATAGAATAGATAGTATAGATAGATAGATAGACTGTTGCATGAGCTCTACAGATTATACATCTCAGTGTATAATTTTATCTGAATAAAAGGTATGTTTTATCCACTTGGTTTTTCATATAAGGCTAGTTGGACCTCATTAGTTAAAATAATTATGGACCTAATTCAGGAAGTTCTGAAATGTTTTAGGACTTGATATGATTGACATGATGTTACCTAACAGACAGGTGCATCTACACTAGTACTTCTAAACTTTATATGTGTTATAAATGTCTATTCGTGTTTTTAAATGCATGAAATGAAATAAACAGGAATACAAAGGAAGCCAATTGAAACAAAAATTATTTTTTTCCATCCAAGTTCAAAATCCCCTTGCTATCTATCCATGGACATCTTAAACTTAGGAATCCCTGATCTAGAGGACCTTAACCTCTATAGAGAACTGTCAAATATATTGGCAAGCATACTTAGGGATTGAAAATTATCAGAACAAACAGCTTAAGATATCACTAAGGGGGTCACATGATTTCAAGAATATATAATCAAGTCTTGAAGTCCTGAATTCAAAGTAATTTACTCTTTTTGAGCTTCACTTTCCTCATCTGTGAAATGTGGGTGTTGGACTTTGTGACCTCTAAAGCTCCTTCTAGCTCTAAACTCTTAAAATAATCCATTAGATTGTAAGCTCCTTGAGGATAGAGGTTGTTTTTTGTTTCTTTGCACAATGCCTGGTACATAGTTGTTGTTATTCAATCATTTTAATAATGTCCAACTCTTCGTGACTCAATTTAAGGTTTTCTTTGCAAAGATACTGGAGTGGTTTGCCATTTATTTCTACAGTCCATTTTACAGATGAGGAAACTGAAACCAATAGTTTTAAGTGACTTGCCCAGGATCACAAAGCCAATGTGTGAGGCCAGATTTAAACTCATGAAGATGAGTCTTCTTCGCTTAGACCTAGCACTCTACATCACCTACCTGTACCTTTACCTCTCTATCATGAAGGTATAGATTTCATATATCTACATCCTATCATTTATCTATTCATTGTCTACATATCTATTTCTCTATCTTTCCACATATCTTTATTATCTATTTATCATCTACCATATAAGTTGTATAAGGAGCTCAGAGATGACTAACGCCACTGGTATGTAGACTTGCCAAGGCCTTTTCATGGCTGCTCATTCACTTAGTATCTACCTTTCACTAACTCTTACCTGTGGCTCCTAGAAGCCAGAGATCTTCAGACACATCCCAGTTAAATCAACTCAGCAAATGGTCTAAGCTACATTAAGACAAATGAACAGGCTCAAACTCTTTGATGAGTTGGTGAGATGTCTACCATAAACTATGTGAAGATATCCCCCACTGGAAGGGCCTCACTTAATTCTAATTCCTGCTTGAGTCAAGATACTTCTCTGCTGATGTCATTGATGTCTTTCAAAAACTAAGGACAAATAATATCCCTCATCTATACATCTATCTCTCCACTTACCTTTATCTATGTATCCATTCATCCATCTCTCTGTCTCTCTCTCTATTGATCTATCTAGTCTGTCCATCCATCCATCCTTCCATCTGTCCATCCATCTGTCATCCATCTATCCATCTATCCATTTATCCATCTGTCCATCTATCTATCTATCTATGATATTGTAAATATTTGTGATATGTAAAATTTAAATTCTTTTGAGAGTAATCTCAGGAGAGAATGTGTTATTCTCCTCATAAGGGAATGTATGTTTTATAATCTATAATGTAAAGTTTAGATTCTTTTGAGAGTAATTTTAGGATAAGAAATTTGCCATCTCCCCAGAATCCAGATAACAAACCTGTTTGGAGAAGGCACCGTGAAGATGCCTGAAGAACCTACACTGCATCATGAAGATCCAAAATGAACTTTTCGGTGCAGTTGATTGAACTATGGGGAGTTGAATGCATTTGTTTTGGATGTACGCTCTTATGCCGAAGGAGACTGCCCCCTAACTGGCTTTTTGTCAATGCAGCTAGCAATCATAAGATCATTGTTTTTGTCCTCTTTTCTTTTTATCCCCAAATCTCTGTAATTTAAAAGTTAGTTATGTTTACAAGAGCTTTAAGGGAGACTAGTCTCTCTCAGGCTCTTCAGGGGGGAATGTGATATTGGAAATTTGGGGGTCCTTGAACTAATTTTGAGGTCCCTGGTCTAAACTTCCTGTGGACATTTAGATCTCTTTTGAACTACATTTCCCATGATTCCTCTTGCATTATCACATATACAGAAAGCGTAGTAACATGGAGAAAAATATAAAGACTGAGGACTGGATTGGTACTTCCTCTTTTTTGGTGATTGTGGAGCAGCAGGAGGATGGGAGGAGCAGATAAATGGTGGGTCACTTTAAAATAATTCAACAGGCATGTGGCTTCATTTTTCTAAATGGCTTTCAATAAACCCTTTGAAACCATGATATGTTTAATTTTATCACTCTACATTAATTTTATTTCTTACACATCTCTCTGTCTCTCTCTCTCTCTAGTCTGTCCATTCATCCGTTTTTGCATCTGTCCATCCGTCTAGCCATCTATCTATCTATCTATCTATCTATCTACCTATCTATGTCTCTTTGTCTATCAACATACCGTTCCATCCCACTAGAATGCCAATCTTCTGACTCCAAGGACAGTGGCTTTCCCACTACACCAGAGTAATTATCCTTAGCTATTTTCAGGTTCTGTTGCCAGGTCCATTTATTCTGTGAAGCTCACATCTAGCCACGCCATCTTCAGAGTGGGACCCAAAACATGAGTATTCTTCTATTAAAAACAGCATGCCACAGCAGAAAGAGTATTGGATTTCAACACTTGGGGCCTGGCTGTGTTCCTGACAACTGGAGTGAACATGAACAAGTTGCAAAACTCTCTAGACCTCCGTGTTTCACCTATAAAATGAAAGACTTGAACTCTATTTCACTTTTAACTCCAAATCTATGAATCTATGAGATGTCATTTGTTCTACCCTTTTATAGTTCAATTAAATCTATCTCATCCAGATTTTATTCCTTTCCTAGTGACTAAATGATAGCTAAACTTGCCTGAAAGGTCTGTGATTCCCTAAATACAATGTAGAAAATGTCAAAGATTGTCAACTCTTTGAGGGCAGGCATTATTTCATTTTTGTCTCTGCATCACCAGTGGTTAACATAATGCCTCATAGGTAGTAGTACGTGCATAATAAATACTGATTTTTAGAAAATAAAAAGTGAATGGATAAAGGACTCTGTGGGATGTGTGTGTGTGTGTGTGTGTGTGTGTGTGTGTGTGAGAGAGAGAGAGAGAGAGAGAGAGAGAGAGAGAGAGAGAGAGAGAGAGAGAGAATGTGTGCATATTTACAGATAAATTGACAGGAAACTAGATAAAGCATTTACATTCAGATTCATATTTATGATTGAATTGGGGCACAGTTAGCTCCTATAAAGAAGAAGAATCTTGAATAGAAGCATGTCTGAAAGACAAATTAGGTTTTGCATTAGAAAGGAAAACAGATGAGATACCCGGTTAAAATAATGGCCCTAAGGACACCAGGTCTAAATACATCAGCCTTGGCATTTTTCAGATCAAAGGACCATAAACTCAGAGGAAAAAGGGACCTGGGAGACCAGAAGGCCATTTATTTAGATTTTGAAGGGAAAGAAGAGGTCACCTAATGCAATCTTTTCAGTTTACACTTGAAAGAAGTCTAGTTCAGAGAGCTAAGGCCACTTGCTTGAGTTAGACATTGGAAAGGAATGGAGATAAGTCAGTCCAAAGTCTAGAAACCAGTTGCATGTGGGAGGTGAGAAGGAGTCAATTCTGCCTCTGCCTTTACATGTTTGCCTCTATAAATGAGATCACCAAACTGGATCCTGAAATGAATAAGAAGCTGGTACTACAAGTCTGTAGATGAACAGGTATATTCCCATCACATTCCTTTGTTTACTTTTCTTCCTACATCCCCCTCACTTCCTTGCTATTCCATTGCCTCCTACTCCAGAACAGAGGACATTGCTGTTGTTATTTACAGTTGTGTCTGACTCTTTGTGATCCCACTTGAGGGTTTCTCAGCAAAGGCACTACAGTAGTTTGTCATTTCCTTCTCCAGCTCATTTTACAGATAAGGAAATTGAGGCAAATAGGGTCACGTGACTTGCCTAGGGTCACACAGCCAGTAAATTCTGAGTCCATATTTGAACTTGGGTCTTTATGACTCCAGGCTGAACATTCTTTCTACCACATAACCAGCAAAACCTAGAACTAAAATCATCATCCATCATGGTCAAGCAAAAAAGGGAAGGAATGGAGCATCAGAAAAGTCAGGGTTGTCCTCTGGATGTAACCAATCTTCATCAAGTCACTTAGTTATTCTATTCCTGTTTTCTCACCTACACCCTATTTATGACTTCCCAGACCATAAATCCATTCCTTGGTCTCCATTGCCTGTATGTACCATCTCTCTTATTCAAATGTAAGCTCTCTGAGAGGGCAGGGATGGTTTCCATTCTGTATTTGTATCCCCAACATTAACACAGAGCTTTGTATGTACATTTTAAGTTCTTAATAAATGCTTTTAAACCATTCAATGGAATGGGTAGAAGGATCCCTACTCCAATTGTTTCCCAGAGTGGCAGCTCGTGAACATGAAATGAAAGCCCAGTCATGAAAAGACTTGGGAAAAGAAGTCTTATTCAACATCGAACTATTCCATTTGAGTGAGTGAGTCATGAATATAACAGTCTCTCTTTCTACCTTATTAGCATGAACATTAATTAAATTGACTTCTTATCAAATTAGTCAAGTGTTTCCAAACTAGCTAATTGTTCTGTACAACTAAAACCTCTTTTTAATTTGGTTTCCAAAATGAAATAATTCAGTAGGTTAAAATGGAGCTACTACTCTCCCTCCCATCCACTTCCCACCCCCTTCCCCATAGCCTCACACATACCATCCTCCTCCTGTTATTGCTCTGATGCGAGCTTGAAGAATTTGTGGTGGTAACTCCCCTACCATGTTGGTGGTTGGGAAGCCATCCAAACCCCCTGCTGATGCAAATAGTCCTTGGGGGAGGAAGGAACAAAGTTGTCCATTTATGTTGCATGGAGAGCATAATGTTGGGCTTTGTTGGGTCATCTAGTCTGGGGCTAGGGCATGATTTGGAAAGGAATGTTCTTGAAATGATTTACTATGCAATGGAGCTAAAGAATGGTGAGATACAGCCATGTGATTGGTGCTCTTAAGGTGGAAGAGAAATTGACTCAGGAAAACTAGACTGGAGGAAATAGCTTAAACCCTAACAAGGCTAGAAAATTAATTCCTCCTCATGTCTTGTTCCAGTTGTGAGCTCAAAGCCACACAGTACAATGTGCTCAGGATAAAGAAAGTTGGTTTTGCAGTGGGAACATGTGTGTGTTGTGGGAAGGGTCTGATCACTTTTAAAAGAATACAGGAAATGGTTGGCTTTCTTCACAAATAACTTTGTCTTCAAGGGTGTTTGGTACAAGGGATCTGACATTAAAAAGGCCCAGGTTCAAATCCTGACTTTCACATCAAACTCTGGGGAAGCCATTTAACTTCTAATTGTCTCAAGCAACTTCTGAAGTTTATTTAGGAAAGTCTTTGTTTTTCCTCAAACTTATATTAGGTAGAGGGCAGCTAGGTGGCTCCATGGATTGAGAACCAAGGCCAGAGACTGGAAGAATTGGGTCCAAATCTGGCCACAGACATTTCCTAGCTATGTGACCCTGGACAAGTCATTTAACCCTTTGCCCTTACTACTTTCTTTTTGCCTAGCCTTTACTACACTTCTGCCATGGAACCAATACATAGTATTGATTCTAAAATGGAATGTAAGGGTATTTAAAAAAAATAGGAAAGATCTCTAAAAGGAGTTGGCATTTGAGCTAAATCTTGAAGTAAGGAATTCTCCTAGAAGTGAGATATAGGTAAGGAGAATCAGTATTCCAGTGCAAATATATGTAGATGGAGATGCAGCATTGTGCTCAAGAAAGAGATAATAGGCCTGGGTGGTGGGGCCATAATGCATGTGGAGGGCAGGTATTTGTAAAGATGGAAAAACAGGACAGGTTGGGTCTGGTTGTGATGACTTTTAAATTCTAAATTTAATTCCAAAATTGGAATGAAACTCCAATTCTAAGCTCTAAGGAGTTTAAAGTTCACTTTATAAATATATTTATATTACATTTATATAGTTTCTATATGATCTTATGCTCATATTTATATTAGTTGATATTATATTTATATTGTTTATATTTGGTTTTAAGGGCAATAGGGAGCCATTGGAAATTAATGAGTAGTAGATAACACAATCATACTTACCCTGTAGGAAAATCATTTTGGCAGTGATGTAGAGGACATATGGATTGGGGGAGAAACAAGACAGAGAGACAAATTAGAAGTCTATTGCAATAGTCTAAGTGAGAGGCATTGAATGCCTGAATTAAGATGGAAAAAAGGGGATATATATGAGAAGTGAAAGACACCTTGAATATAGCATGAAGTCCAAACCCTCTCATTTTATAGATAAGAGAACTGAGGCCCCATGAGGCAGAACAACTTATCCCTGGTACACAAGAATGAATAATAGAGGTAGATTTTGAACCCAAGTCCTCTGACTCCATATACAACATTCTTTCCACTGAATCATACAACCTCTCAAACCAAGTTTCCATCTTAGTTAAGCCATAAAATATATATCAAGATAATCTAAGGAGACAGAATTCTACACTGAAAATAGAAGTCCAACCAGCTTTGGATCTTAGTTTATACTGAGATATAAAACTGTAGGTGAGAGTAGAAGATTTGTCAGGTTCCTTAAGCCAAGACCTCCTATTCAGATTGTCAGCAATTACTCAGAATTATTGGCTTCCTGGGTTTCCACTCACCATGGTTCATGTTCCTTCAAAATAACTTGTGGGGAAGCATTTTCTTTCTGGGAAGAACTCAGCATAGCCTACCCACCACATAGCTCAGAGTCAAAAAAGTGACCTAGAATCATATCAATGTGGGGGAAAGAGAAAAATGTTTCCTAGTAGGATTAGATTCCAAATGCACATTTCCAGCATTCCAAGTTATTTACATGCCAATCTAGGAACTCACGTGAGTGCCCTCAAGGCACTGACACTGAAGAATTCAAGGGGGTGACCAAGAATGTCTGAAAGTGCAGACCTTATAAGCAAGAAGAAGAATAAAGATATGCTTTTGGAGGGTTCTTAACCTGGTGACTATGAACCTGTTTTTGGTTTTGTTTTTGCATATATTTGAATAACTGAATTTTAATGTAATTGACTTTTTTTGTAATTCCATGTATCTAATTTTATTTTTTAAATATATTATTCTGAGGAGTCAACAGGCTTCACCAGACTGCCAAAGAGATGTCTAACATCCAAAAAGGTTAAGAATCCCTGTTTTAAGGATATCTTGAAACACAGCTAAAACCAGCAGGCATCAGCTAGGAGAAATGAAGATAATTCAGAAAGAACACAGACAGAAGGAAAGACAAACAGATGGACAGACGTTAGACTAGATTATGGACAGAAAACAGATAGATTACAAATAGACAATAGATTCCCAGAAAACAGAGACTACAGTCTATAGACAGAAAACAGACTACAGAAAGACAACAGACACAGACAGACTACTGGCAGACTGACAGAAAGCTCTACTGTGTATGTATGTGGAAGTCTGGATTAGGGCAGATCCTGAGAGCAAAATTCTCCAACAGCTTGAAATGAATTCTATCACTAACATATATACTACTATTTGTTCAGCTACTCCCCAAATTTCCAATTCTTTGCCATCACAAAAAATAGTGTTGTAAAGGGTTTTTTTTGTTGTTGTTGTTGTGTTGTTTTGTTTTGTTTTTACAAATAGGTCTTTTCTCCTTTTTTAAATTATCTCTTCAGGATACAGATCCAGTAGGATCAAAAGGTATACTCAATTTCGTGGCCCTTTGAGCATAGTTCCAAATTGCCCTCCAGAATGTATGGATCAGTTCACAACTCCACCAACAATACATTGGTGTCCCAGTTTTGCTACATCCCCTCCAATATTGATCGCTTTCCTTCACTGTCATATTGGTCAATCTGATAGGTGTGAGGTGGCACCTCAGAGTTGTTTTAAGTTCATTTCTCTAATCAAGAAGGATTTAGAAATTTTTTTTTCATATGATTATTGATACTTTTGATCTCTTCATCTGAAAATTGCTTGCTCATATCCTTTGACTACTTGTCAATTGGGGAATGATTTGTATTCTTTTAATTTTGACTTAATTTTCTTTAAATCTGAAAACTAAGTGCTTTATCAGAAAAAAAAATTGTTATAAACTTTTTTCCCAGTTTTTTTTGTTTTCTTCTAATCAAATGCTCTTTAATTTAATATAATCAAAATTATACATTTTACATGTTATAATGTTCTTTATCTCATTTGGTCATAAATTCTTCTCTATAGTTCTGCCAGGTAAACTATTCTATGTTCCCCTAATTTACTTATGGTATCACTCTTTAAATCATATATCCATTTTGACCTAATCTTGGTATAAGGCAGTGATAGGCAAACTACTGCCCACGGGCCAGATGTGGCCCCCTGAAATGTTCTATCCCACTGCACGACATTATTCCTTATCTGACAAATACAAAGAGTAGGATACAATACAATGAAACTTCAAAAGAGTTGCCTTAGAAACAGACTGACAAAGGAACATTGCCTTTTCTTTGGTCCCCTCTTTAAAAAAGTTTGCCCATCACTGGTATAAGGTATGAGATACAGGTCTATACCTGCTTTCTGTCATACTGTTTTCTAATTTTCCCAACACTTTTTGTTAAATAATGAATTCTTTTTCCAGATAACTCTTTATAGTTATCAAGCAGTAGGTGCTAAAGTCAATTACCCCTATATATTGTATATCTAAACTATTCCATTAATTTACCACCATTAATTTATTTATTTCTTCAGTAACTCAGACTGTTTTGTTGATTACTGCTTTATAATACAGTTTGAGATCTGGTACTGTTGGGCCACCTTCTTCATTTTTTTATTAATTGTTTTGATATTCTTGCCCTTTGGTTATTCAAGATTAATTTTGTCATTATTTCTTCTAGTTCTATAAAATAATTATTTGGTAGTCTGATTGGCTTGGCACTGAATAATAAATTAATTTAGGTAGAATTGTCATTTTTATTATATTAGTTTGGCCTACCCCTGAGCAATTAATATTCTTCCAGTTGTCTATATCTGACTTTGTGTGAAAAGTGTTTAATAATTGAGTTCATATAATTTCTGTGTTTGTGTCAGCAAGTAGATTCCCAGGTATTTTATGTTGTCTATAATTATTTTTAATGGAATTTCTATTTCTATCTCTGACTGCTGAACTTTGTTGGTAATATATAGAAATGCTGATGATTTATAAAATAATAATATGTATGTATTATTGTTTTATATCCTGCAACTTTACTAAAGTTTCAATTAGTTTTTAGTTGATTCTCTAGGATTCTCAAAGTGAAGGACTTATGAAAAAAAAATACTATTCACCTGCAGAGAAAGAACTTTTAGAGTCAGATGCAGATCAAAGCAAACTATTTTTCACATTCATTTATTTACAGTTTTATTTTGGGATTTTGGTTTTATATCATTATTTTCTTACCACAACGACCAATATAGGAGTATGTTTTACATGAGAATTCAGGTATAATCCAGATCAATTTGCTTTCTCTCTCTGAGAGCGGATAGGGAAGAGAGGGAGGGAAACAATTTGGATCTCATACTTTCCAAAAACATGTTGAAAATTTTTATTATGTGTAATTCATAAAATAAAATATCTTTGAATAATTCAAGAATATCAACTTTGAATACAAAGGTATCAATAGTACTCACTATTCATAAAGATTTTTTTCTCAAAGGCCTCCTTACCATACATATTCTCGAAAATCAAAGTTGACACTGAAGTGACAATTTCATAAGAATCATGTAACTCAATGACAAATAAGGCGTAGAGTAGAATCTGAAAACCATTTGGACCAGCAGTTCTTAGCCTGACACCCTAATATTTTAAAATATTTCAATAATTATATTTTAAATAGCTTTATAATCCTATGTATTCTATTTTTTAACTTTGGTAACATGTAGAGGTCTAAAAGCTTTACCATTCTGCCAAAGAGGTCCATGGTAGACATGAAAAGTTCAAGATTCTTGATTTTTTTAAATCAATGTATTAAATGTATTATATACTTAAAAAAACAGCTGTACAAAATAGAAATTCAGTTTCATATACAGTGCTCTTTTTCTGTTCTTTTTTTCTGTAAATAAAAATGCTAACATTTATTGGTATTTGTTAAATTCAGAATATCAAAATGTATATTATCAATGAAATTAAAATGAATAAAAATTCTTTTTTCAAAAAAATACTACCTTGATATGATTGTTGATCCAAAGTTTTAACTGGCAATGTAAAATTCTTCAGACATAGCAACTCATAAAAACTATCCTAGTAACACATAGAGGAAAGTTGATCAGTACTGGCAGAGAGAAGAGACATTTCTTTTTATTCAAGTTAAAATTATTTATTTGTTACATTAAAATATCCTGGCAACTCCCTCCCTCACTCTTCTCCCTCCATCAAAGAAAGTATCATTTGACAAAGATATGTAGATAGATAGATAGATAGATAGATAGATAGATAGAAGGAAAGTCTTGTTTATTTCTCTTCATCAGTTCTTTCCCTGGAGGTATATATACATGTTATTCTTCAAAAAGTATTTCAGCTATTGTATATAATGTACTCTTGGTTCTAATCATTTCACTCTTCAAAATTTCATATGTCTTCCCATTTTTTTAAAAACTGACTTACTCATCAATTTTTACATATTAATAGCATTCCATCACAATCAGATGCCACAACTTGTTTAGCCATTTTTCAATTGATGGGCATCCCTTCAATTTCCAGGATTTTTTGTCACCACAAAGAGAGCCATTATGAATATTTTGGAACATATAAATTCTTTCCTTTTTCTTAATCATCTTATGAAATAAGTCTAATAGTGATATTACTGAGTCAAAAACTTACCAAAGAAAAAAATTCATTAAAAAATTAGAATGGGGGGGGGGGGCAGCTGGGTAGCTCAGTGGATTGAGAGTCAGGCCTAGAGACGGGAGGTCCTAGGTTCAAATCTGGCCTCAGACACTTACCAGTTGTGTGACCCTGGACAAGTCACTTGACCCCCATTGCCTACCCTTACCACTCTTCTGCCTTGGAGCCAATACACAGTATTGACTTGAAGATGGAAGGTAAAGGTTTAAAAAAATTAGAATGGGCAAGGGGAAGGTGATAAATTTTTAGGACAACAAGAAATAATGAACCGAAATAAAAATGGGGGAAAAGAATTATGAAATGTCTTACTACAAAAGTGACTGACCTGGAAAACAGATCAAGAATAGAAGATTAAGAATTCTACAATTACTTGAAAGTTATGATAAAGGAGAGAGAGAGAGAGAGAGAGAGAGAGAGAGAGAGAGAGAGAGATGCTACACATCAAGAAAGTATTAAAGAAAATTTGCCCTGAAATTTTGGAATGAAAGGATAAAATACAACTTGAAAGAATTCATCAATCACCACCTCAACAGGAAAGCTCTCAGGAACATTATTGCTATATTGAACATTTTTTTAGGAAAAGTTTAAATACTATGGAGCTACAATCAGGATAAAAGAAAAAATATTTTAAAATTTTTAGTTTGGAGATTACAAATTTTAGAGGTTTGAGGAATAGGAGAATTAGGTTCTACTGTGGTTCTAGTCCTGATTAGCACTACAATGAACCATCTTCCATAGTCTGAGTTCAAAGTCAATTAATTCCATTCTTCAGTACCTTAAATTTTCAGAGAATGTATTCTCCATTTAGAATATATCAATAGAGATAATTTAGTATTTTCTTCATTTTTCTGAATCACAACAAATTTCTTATTTCTTCTTATTCCTATTTTTCAGGGAAGTTAGTGATTATGGATAATAATAGCAGCAATGGTAATATCAATCACAACATAATTTCAAAGTCTCTTGGCAATTGGGTGAAACCCTTATGGCAGATTTACAGTAAGTCATAGAAAGTCCTGGAGATGAATGGATTAGGACCTGTACTAGAACATAGAATATACATATAATTAAGGTCACAGATGCACTGAAACATCAAATAAATTGATGATAATAATAATAATATAATTCATGATGGTGGTGGTAGTGGTGGTGGTGGTGATGGTGGTATTAGACAGTACAGATAGATAGATAATTGACATTGGAATCAGGAAGCCTTAGGTTCAAGGTCTGCCTTTAACAGATACTGTATGAGTAGAAAAATTACATTACTTCTCCCTGCCTTAGACAACTCGCCAGGACTGGAAATCATAGAGCAGACAGTAATTTTCATTGGCAGTGTAAAATTTGTCAATGGGAGCTCCTTGTAAGTATAAGGTCTCAACAAATACTGGTACAAACACCAAAAACAACAATGAAAACAATAATAAAAAGTCATACCCATCAAAAAGATTTACTTCAACACTTGATAAATGAGTGTTCATTAGAACCTTAAATTTTTTTTTTTTAATAAAGAGCATAGGATTCTGTATCCATGCCTGGAACTGGAGTATGGGGGTTGGAGTGGGGGGTAGGAGTGGAATCAAAATTGAAATCATTAAGAATCACAACAAGGATAGTCAAGAGAGATCATGGAGAGTATTACAGAACTCTGGAAGTGGAGTCAAGAGCGATTCAGATCCCTTCTCCACACATTCTTGTTGTATGTCCACAGGCAAGTTTCTGAAGTTTCCTCACCTATAAAATGGGAATAATAATACCTCTTGCGCCTGCCTCATAAGGTGGTCAGGAGGTTCAAAATGAGTTAAGTAATGCATTCCATAAAATCAATTATCAATATCAGAGGAACAGACCTACTTACAGAAGTCATAAACACATTTTATGAAAGCTAAGTGTCACCCCATGTTCTAATGTTACTCCCAAAGCACAATTTTTCAGATTCAATTCTTTCTCATCTTCTATCCAGAAATGCTGATTTTTTTGTGTTAAAAGATGGAAGAGTACCTTAATGGATTTCAGAAAACATTTTCACTAGCCAAACAGGTCACATGCTTTAATGACAACAGAAAAACCTTAGCTCCCATCTCTACTGCCATTTAAGAATTTAAAAGAATTTTACATACTTCTCATTTTCAATACAGCTATCTCAGGTAGATGCTATTATTACTCCTATTTTACAGATGAAGAAACTGAGGCATACAAAGAAGAATTGATTTGCTCAGGGTCACATAGCTATTATTTGCTGTTGAATTCAAACTCCAAACTTCATGGCTCATGTCTAGCGTACTCTCCGCTATGCCCTGTGGTCTTCAACCAAAAGGGTGATAACACATTAAGTACAATAATTACTGCTTCTTTGTGGGCTTTTCTAGGTATGTGTGGATGCTGAGAAATGGGAATAAAGAGATAAAGGTATTAATCCTGATTGTGATTAACATTCCCTGTAAATTGGAACCAATATAAAGTAGACAGCACAATGAGAAAGAAGAGCATGAGTCCACAAGCCAACTCAATGTAGCAAATGCTCATCTCTTTGACAGTGAAACGAAGCAGCTGGAGGCATCACAAGTTTAGAATGTAAGCTCATCTGTAAAAATGACAAAAGAAGGTAAATGAGTCCATGTTGTATCACTTCATGGAATAGCAAAAAGCAGTGGAGATTGTAGGAAGCCTAATGGAAGAAGTCGGTTCTACATTATAATCCCAAGAAAGATCAAAACTGAGACTGGCAGAAAAGCAACAAGTAGATGCAAAATGGAATAAATTGTTCACTAATTCTGAGACCTCAACTATGGCCTCAGACAATTACTAGTTGTGTGGTCCCAGGAAAGTCACCTAAGCCTGCCAGCCTCAGTTTCCTCATCTGTAAAATGAACTGGAGAAAAAAAATGGCAAACCACTCCAGCATCTTTGCCAGGAAAACCCCAAAATGAGGTCACAAAAAGTCAAATACAACTGAAAATGGCCTAAGAGTACTTGTATCTATTTTCCGCATCTGTGACCCTACCCAATTATAATTTACTACCACTTGAATGTATAATAGCGATAAGCAGGAAGAAGGCACTTTTTTTTTTTAAACCCTTGTACTTCGGTGTATTGTCTCATAGGTGGAAGATTGGTAAGGGTGGGCAATGGGGGTCAAGTGACTTGCCCAGGGTCACACAGCTGGGAAGTGGCTGAGGCCAGGTTTGAACCTAGGACCTCCTGTCTCTAGGCCTGACTCTCACTCCACTGAGCTACCCAGCTGCCCCCAAGAAGGCATGTTTTAAAAGACAGAGTCAGATTGAAGAGTTGAACCAAATCAAGTACAAAGAGAAAATCCCTTCTAGAAATGACAAATGCTTGAAAACACTGGGTAAATTTTTCTAGGATAACTCAGAGATACAAAGATACCAAAAGAATGGAAATAAGTGCAAACTACATTTCTACTCCCCAAAAGGTTGTTAAGAAAAACATAATGACACACTAACCAAATGCCTATATTCTGAAATTTATAAAAATCTTTATAAAAATGACATATAAGCCCATAATAAAGAGTTCCAAACATTTTTGAGCCAAAGATATCTTTGGCAATCTGATAAAATCTGCATCCCTTCTCAGGATGATGTTTTAAATAAATAGAATAAAATATATAGGATTAAAAAGAAAACTAATAAAATATGGTTACCAAAAACACAAGGTCATGGACCTTAAGAACATCTGCAGAAGGTTGATGATGAGACTAGAAAAAGAAAGCAAGCAGAATTTGTCAAATGATTTCCCACAACAGACGATAACATTAGTCACACTGTTGACAGAAAGCTACAGAGAATACAGGCTCCCATTATCCTTGTCTTTTTGTTAATTACCACCAAAAAAGTATTTGATGCAATAGAAGAAAACAGACCTTACTTGCTAAGTTTTAGCCATAGGAATTACTTTGTCACATTTCCTAGAAATGGTAAGGTCTTCTGCATTCTCTTATTTTCAGGTGACATTGTACTGATGGAATCATGTCCCAGAATCTATAGAACCTCCAAAATAAGTCCTAAGCTAAAATAGAAAGGTGGGGAAAATAAATGAATGAAAAATATTTATTGCCCAAAACATAGATGCTTGGCAACGGTCAGTTCATTAAGTTCATCTAACATTGGCACATATAACAAGGATAAGTAAAGTAGATGGATTATAGGCTCAACTCAGAATTAAATGGAAAACAAGGAGGGGGGAAGGGAACAAATATTTAGAAAGCATCTCTGATGGGACAGAACTCTGCTAAGCACTTTGCAAATATCTCATTTGAGTAGGAGGAAGCAAGTGGGCTTTATTTCACCTAGGAAATTTTATAGTGCTTTCACAAGAAGAAATTTCTCTCCAATACAAACACATGAGCATATACACAAGCAAACAAAATTATAAAGATCAAAAGAACTGCAATTATGAGATCTGAAAAGACATCTCAACCTACCTCTTTGTGGAGATGGAAGATCTACAAGTGTTACTCATTTGCACGTTTTCAGACTTTTTCACTATAACAATCAGTTATGCTGGCTTTTCTTTTCCCTCTTTGAGGAAATGCCATTGTCATTGGGAATGGCTGTCTGGAAGGTGGAGGCAGAGAGATACATGGGATAATATGGTGATAGAAGAAACAAAATATCATTAAAATGAATTTTTTAAAGTATTAACATGTCTGTGTTAAGATAAATGTCTTTGTGTCAGTCCATTGGAGGTAATACATGGAACAAGAAAGGCTCTTATATTAAATTACACACAAATTGTCACAATAACCCTGGGATCTTAATGTAACTGAAGAGATGAATTAGAAAGGGAAGGTCTGTAGGCAGGGATATAATAAAATGTCTATAGTAACCAAATGTACTCATGTCTTTAAATAATGAAGAAATTGTTAAGATTGGGGGTGGGGGGCACCTAGATGACTCAGTGGATTGAGATCCAGGTCTAGGGACAGGAGGTCCTGGGTTCAGATTTGACCTCAGACACTTCCTAGCCTAGCCCTTACAACTCTTCTGCCTTGGAACCTATGCACAGTATTGATTTTAAGATGGAAGGTTTTTTTAATATGAAGAAATTATACATTTGATCATTGATTTATTTTTGGACTGAGTCTTTTATTTCATTAGTACAGAGAACTCTCGGTGAGGAAACTCCTTCTGCAGGGCAGATTGACACCTTTTTTTTAAAAAAATCCTTAACTTCTGTGTATTGGCTCCTAGGTGGAAGAGTGGTAAGGGTGGGAAATGGGGGTCAAGTGACTTGCCCAGGGTCACACAGCTGGGAAGTGTCTGAGGTCAGATTTGAACCTAGGACCTCCTGTCTGTAAGTCTGACTCTCAATCCACTGAGCTACTCAGCTGCCCCCAGATTGACACCTTCTATGCTGCTGACCATCACAAAGTCCAAGGCCCTGTACTTTCCTGAGATCACAAAATCCATGTGTCAGAGGCAAAACTTATATTTAGTCCTTCTTGACTCTAAAACCTGCTCTTTATCCTCTATGTAATTATGCCTTTTATTAATAACCCAACTCATCACTTGAAAATATCTAATAAAATAAGTGACTTTTAGATAATAGAAAAGCTTTGCTGAAGCCATTATATGCCATCTCCCCAGAGCAAACTATTAAAATTTCAACATGAGCATTTACATCTCAGAAACCAACAAATTGAGTAAATCAGGGCTTGAACTATGTTTATATTAATGTATAGACTTAAGAAAGGAATGATGAAAACATTAATAATTCAGATTAAACTCAAAAATTTGTTGCAATTTTTCAGAAAGATAACTGTTAAATATTTACCAGTATGTCTCTGGTTATCAACCATCAGAGACTGATATGTGAAGCATAACTGTCACTGATAATTAAACCCTACTGTTAATTCCCTGGTGTTTTTGTTAATGTTGTAATTTTAGGATTTAGAGAGAAATTAAATATTTATTGTTACTATCTCTATAAATAATGAATCAACACCAATGATTGATACCTATCCCAAGGTTGATACCTGTCCCAAAGAATGTCTGTGCTACATCAGAAAGATGTTTGCCTAGAAAAGCAAATCTTGTCAACCCCACTTTGTGTGAGTTTGTGCATCTGTGTGTTTTGAAGATGAGAGAGTAGAAAGAAATTACTACTTGACATTAGAATTTTCAATTATGGAAAAGTCAGGTACTGCCTAGTCCTGTGGGTAATTAATGTTCCCCAGTGGGTTGAATCTCTTCAAAAATGCATAGGAGACAACAGTTATTAGCATTCTGATCATGAGTGAACAAAGAGAAATAGCTCTAAATGGATTGTGTGTCCATTCTCCAGATCTGTCCTGGTCCATCTTGGTTTGCAGCTGTTTTGGGACTTAGGGCAATGATGGGCAACCTTTTGAGCTTGGTGTGTTGAAATTCACCAAAAAAGTGAACATAACTTGAGTGATGTGTCACTTTGTGAAAAAAAACCCATAATTTCATGATATTTATAGTTTAAATAACAAAAGTGTATAATTGTAATATATAACTATTTAATAAACCAAAATAGGTAAATTAATCTAGGTAGAATTGTCATCTATAGTGCACAGAGTGTCTACACTACACTACAGCAAATGTTTCATCCTTGGCATGCAGCCCCATAATTCTCCATATGTGGCTACATGAGGCCGCGTGTCATTGAAAATGGCTACGTGTGTCAGTGCTGACATGCATGTCATAAGTTTGCCATCACCAACTTAGTGTCTTTCTTAAATGAAGCAGACTAGCCAGTGATGGTAAAAAGCAATAGACCTTCACTATGGATCTATTTCAAAACATACAAGAAAAGACATGTTGTCCAAAATGAGATATCTGAGTCTGGGCAGAGGCCACTGAAGTTATACCCAAGAGGACAGGGGTAACAAATGATGTGATGAAGAATTCTTCAGCTCTAGCAGGAAAAGGTTCAGTCATATTCCTGCCTCTCACTCTCAACATGGCACACTTAACCCTCTTCAATCCTTTTGGTTCAGTACATCAAGGGTTTCTCTCTTCTTCCTCACTATTGGCAGCTGACTGGCTCACCTCCTTCTTTTCCAGTCCTTGATCATATCTTTTATACCATTTCCTCTGTGTGAGTCATTGTGGGTAATGTACTGCATAAATGAAGTTGGTAACTCAGATCGCAGTGGGAACAGCTACAACCACAGGAAGTTTGTGGTTCTAGCCTTAAGGTTGCCAGTTACTTGGAAAGTTTAATGTTGTATTTTTAAAATTTTTATATTTGATTCATTAAATATTCCGAAGGAGCCTTGTGCTACATCAAAAAGATGTTTGACTGGAGAGGCAAATTAAAATTAAATTCCATTCAGCAAATATACTCATATAATAAAAGTATGTATTTCTTTGGGTCACGTGAAATTAAGGATATAAAATTTTACTGTGATTTGGCATAAGTCATCAGAATGATGGGAAGAATGCTGGCTTTCGAATTAAAGTAACTAGTTTAAAATCGCAAATTCGATGCCTATGACCTGTCTGACTTTGGACAGCTCCCTTAGTCTCCAAGTCTCAGATTCTTCTTCATTGGTAAAATAAGAGAGTTGGACAAGATGGTTTATCAAGTCCTTCCCATTAATAGGCCTCTGAGCCCATAATAAACTATGAACTATTGTATCATAATCCACATATTTAAAAATCTATATTTCACATGGACCAAAGTATTAGGAGGTTGGAAGTATAGAGAACACAGACAGATTCCTATCCCTTGTGATATTATGGCTGAATTCTTAAGAAAATGAGGTTGTTGGGACCTATAGTATGTTACAGGAGGCAGTCTATATTAATACCTATGAAAGACAGAAAGAAAGAAAAGTGAACAGGGAACTGGAGCAACTTTGGCTCAAAGAGCCACTTGGTGGCTGATGAAGAGGTTGTACTTTAGGTAACTACTTTTTGCCCTCTTACTATCCCTTCTGCCTCCAGTGCCTGAATGTGTCAAATGATTCTATGAAATATCTATAGGCTCACATTTATATTTCTTATTAGAGTAAATTAGTTGGGATATTATATAGGCAAACCTTTATTTGTTGGGTTCAAATTTATTTAATGCAGAGTCAATTCATTAATTTTCTCTTTTTCTATGCTGTTAATGCATGTGTTGAGGGATATAATTTTTCCTTTAAGGACTCCTGTAGCTTCCTTCCTGTAGTTTTTTGGTATGCTTTTTCCTCATTGTCTTTCATATAATTGTTAATTATTTCTATGACTTGTTCTCAATATTTGAATTTTTGTCATCTCATTTTAGGTCATCTCTTTTTGTTTCCCCTGCATTTATTATTACTTTATTGTGTTATGATTTATAAAGAATGTTTGCTATTTCTGCCTATTTACATTTATTTGCAATTTATGCATGAACAATTTTTGTTGATGTATTAGTTACACATGGAGCTGAAAGATATGTTGATTTATTAGACGTTCCATTCAGAGGTGTTATAAATCTTTTTGCTCTAATTTTATTAACATGTTCAACTTTATATCTTCCCTTTAAAAAAAATCTTTCTGTGAGATTTTTCCAGCTCAAAGATTCTACAACTATTATAATGTCTTATTTTTCAATTGAGTTAACTTTTGCATTATGGATTTAGATGGCATGCCATTTTTAGCATACATATTTAATATTAAGATTTGTTTTCTTTGGTTCCTTTGAACAGAATGCAATTTCCAGAGTTTATCTCTGTTTATATTATGATTATTTGCTTTTGCTTTGTCTGAGAGCATGATTACCACTCCTTCTTTTTCCTGGATTCACCTAATGAATAATAAATTTTGTTCCAGCTTCTCATTCACAATCCTTGTATGTCTTTGCTTTTCATAGATGTGTTTCTGTAACCAACAGATGATAGGGTTTTGTTTCCTAATTCAATGTTGCTCTTTTTTGGTTACTGTTTTATTGGATTGTTTAATATATTCACATTTAAAATTACAGAGTAAAATTGCTATTTCCTCTATTTGTGCCTTTATTATTGTTTTTCCTCTTTCCCTTTTTGGCAGTATTTTCTCTTATGATTAGTTTTGCTTAGTCTTAATCTGCTTGATACAATCCTATTCCTTCTTTTCCCATTCATAACTCCCTCCAATTTTTCAATTTACATGATTATTCACTTTTTCTTTTACCTTCCATCCTTCCTCTTTCTTTCCTTCTTTTCTTCTTTTCTTTTTTCCTTTTTTCTCTTTTTTCCTTTTTTCCTTTCTTCCTCCCTTCCTTCCTTCCTTTCCTTCTTTCCTCTTTTCTTTCTTTCTTTCCTTATTTCTTTCTTTCTTGCTTGTTTTCTCTTTCTCCCTCTCTCCCTCCAACCTCTCTTCCTTCCTTAGTTTTTCTCCTCTTTTCATTTTTTCCTTTTTTCTTTCTTTACTTCCTATTTTTCGGTTTGTAATTCTTTTATTTTCCTGTTTCTTTTTTCCTCACTTATACATGTTTAATTTAGTTTCTCCAATTTTCCTTATCTCCAACTTGCTATATTTTTCTTTTTCTATACTCTTGTCTAATAAATATTTTTTTACCTTACTATTTTCATTGATTCTCATTATTCCTATATATTATGGATTTTTTTTTGGTTCTAGTCTATATGGTATGTTTTTATCATATAATCCAAGTTTCTAAAGTGCCAATATTAAACTCTCTCTTTTAGCTAGTATTGATGTGTGTGTATATCTTGCCACATTATCCCTTTTGTATGTTGTGCCCCACTCTTAGAGGTATCAATTCATGAGGGAAGAAATATGCCTCCCAATTTATAAACCCTCTCAGAGCAATCTAGTCCCATAAAATACATTTATTCACTTATATGGAGACTTTAGGGAATTAGTACATGATGGTTCAAGTCTACTTCTCCATGGTCAGTTCTTTGAATCTTACTTTTAATCTTTATCCCTTGTTTATTTTCAGAAGGCATTTCTTAACTTCTCTCTTGTAATAAATTTTTAAATCTTACCTTCTACTTTATAATCAATACTGTGTATTGGTTCCAAGGCAGAAGAGTGGTAAGGGCTGGGCAATGGGGATTAAGTGACTTGACCAGGGTCTTACAGCTAAGAAGCGTCTGAAACCAGATTTGAACCTAGGACCTTCCATCTTTTGGCCTGGCTTTCAATCTACTGAGTTACTCAGCCACCCGCTCTTGTTATATTTTTGAAGCAAAAAAGTTAGTCAGATGTTGTTCTATGCTCTCTTAGGATCCCAAAGGGTTCCATGTTTCATCAAGTATTAGCTCAATATTCTTTTGTCTTGTAATATTTTGTCTTGTAATAATAGAGGTGTGATCCACACACCCTTACTTCCAATTATATTGTCTTCTCTGGATTTACCTATTTCTGCTCACTGTTTTTCATTGAATTATTTTCCTCTTCAAATCTTTGGAGGGTTTGGCCATTTTTTAATAATTCCCTTCCACCCACTTTCTGACTCCTCCCCCTTTGATGGTGGCTATACCCTTGGGCTAGACCCTCTTTGGAATTTACTTTTCACTGACCTTGGCCCTTTCCCCAAGTAGCATCTGGAAAAAAAGTTCTAGAGATGAAGCAATTTGTTTCACACTTTACTCCTTCCTTGATAGTTTTCTTGAAAAATCTGTTTATTTCTGGTCTCTTGCCTCAAATAATGGATCAATATCTCTCTTCTTTTTGGATAGTTATTGCTTTTTCTGTAATGATTAAGCTCAGGGTTATATGTGGAGTTATATCTTGATCTCTCTTCTTTTTCCAAATATATTATAATGTTCCTTTTTATAGTGTAGGTGCAGAATATTCTTTTGCTATTTGAATTTTCTTTCCCTTATGTTTGAATCTTTATCCTAACTGCAGAATTTTTTTTATAATTGTTAAGTTTAACACCTATGCATTTCAAATATGGGCTTTTTTTGTTTTATATTTGTTTTGGCCCTTTTGTTTGTTTTTGGTTTGGGTTTTTCCTGGAGAAAAGTTGTGGATTCTTTCAACTGGTACTTTGTCTTCTGTATTCCTAAGAGCTACATTGTTTTCTTATGTTGTTTCTTACACTCTGATGTTCATTTTTTTATTCATCATATTATTCTGGAAAACCTGTAATCTATATGGTGGCTCTACATGTCCTGTCTTCAAGATCATTGTGTACTTTAAATATTATTGCCTTTTCCTTTTCTTCTTCCAGATTGTCCTTCTCTTGAACGTCTTTTTTATTCCCAATTTTTTTTTATTCCCAATGTATCATTCTCTATCTTTTGTTTCTTGGGAGAGACTAGCAATTGTAGATTTGAGTTTTTTCTCTTTTGTTAATTATTTCTGCTGTGGAGGCAGTACATTCAGAAATGCAGTCCCTCTAATTGCCTTGAAGGTTTTCATTTCTCTTTTGAAGAATCCCAGAATAGTCAGATGTTGTTCTATGCTCTCTTAGGATCCCAAAGGGTCCCATGTTTCATCAAGGATTAGCTCAATATTCTTTTGTCTTGTAATATTTTGTCTTGTAATAATAGAGGTGTGATCCACACACCCTTACTTCCAATTATATTGTCTTCTCTGGATTTACCTATTTCTGCTCACTGTTTTTCATTGAATTATTTTCCTCTTCAAATCTTTGGAGGGTTTGGTAATTCCCTTCCACCCACTTTCTGACTCCTCCCCCTTTGATGGTGGATATACCCTTGGGCTAGACCCTCTTTGGAATTTACTTTTCACTGACCTTGGCCCTTTCCCCAAGTAGCATCTGGAAGGAAATGATTGGGCCCAGCTGTGTTGCAGTCTTCTTTCCTTCAGGCCCAGCATAGCCAGGCACACTGGCCCCTACTCCAGTTACTTCCATTCTTAAGTCCCTGAGCCATGTTGAATCAATTTGAATCAGTCCATATCTTCCACTTTTTGCTGGGCTAGCAGAAGGTGGAGTGGGTTAGGGTTAGAATCATAATTAAAGTCAGGATAAGGGCTAGCCTTTAGATTCTCTAACCTAGAAGGAAATCCACAGTCCCCTCTCATTTCTCCAAGTAGCTGAGGAAAGTCAGTGTCTGCTGCTTGTTGCAATGACATAGGGTATGGGTATGGGATGGAGTACCTATATTATTTTTTTAATTCAAAGATATTTTATTTTCCCAATTACATGTAATAATAATTTTTGACATACATTTTCCATAATTATAAGATCCAAACCATCTCCTATCCTCACTTCCCTCCCCCTAATGAGAGATGGCAAGATATTTGATCTGGGCCATACATGTGTTATCATGCAAAACATACTTCCATATTGGTCATTGTTGAAAGGCCAAACTCACACAAAACCAAAATAAACTGTAAACACATTGATGTGAAAGATAATGTGTTTTGATCTGTTTCCATCTATGAAGTGTGAATCAAACTTTCTTTGTCCATCAATCAGCAACTTTTAATTTAATCAACCAAAAACTCAAAACACCCCTTATTAATACTTTGTTAGCCAACAAGAGAATTCACAGGTCACTTACTTAAAGAGTTCACACCCTCAGAAACTCAATCAGTCAGGAACACGTGAATCCTTTTGATAAAGTTTACACTTTCAGAGGATAAGAGGTGTGAATCCCACAGACACTGCCCCCCCTGGGCAGTGCTAGGCAATTTGGAAGCTATGATTGGCCCCTGTGAAGAGGGAAAGGGACAAAAAGGACTATGAAAGTCCTGATCTTCTTCAGCTTGAGTCTTTGAGTCATCTCCAGCTTCAGTCTTCAGTTTGGAGCTTTGGCTGGTAACCTGCCTCTTGGAGGTGACTCTGGACTTGGACCTAGCTTCAACTTGGGACCTTGGCTCTTGGACTGATTCTTGGGTGAGTAGCTGGCCTTCCTTTTCTGGCTTTTGGAGAGATTAGTTGTGGAGAGGCCTTCCCCTCTTGGAGCAGATCATGTAGTTCAGTGATGGGTAAACTGCAGCTCCCTAAAATGTTCTCTCTGGAGGAGACATTATTCCTAATCTGACAAATACAATGAGTAGAATATAATACAATGAAACTTTGAAAGAGTTGCCTTAGAAACAGACTGACAGATGAGCATTTCCTTTCCTTTGGCCTGCTCTTTAAAATGTTTGCCCATCACTGGTATAGGTGGAATACCAGGTCCTTCAGTCGAGGGTTAACAAGCCCTAATAGGCTAGACATCTTCTCTACCCTCTTTTCATATTCCTCTACTTTCACTCTTTCCACCTTTTTGTAAATAAATCTACGAAAAGACATTTTGGCTTGAGCTATAATATTTTAAAATCAGCAACCACAATATTAATTTGGAATCCTCATATATTTTAGTCAAACCCCTTAATTTAATTCCTTTTAGTCAAACCCCTTAATTTAATTCCTTACACATTTGACTCACCAGTTCTTTCTCTGGAGGTCTATAGCATTCCCCATCATTAGTCTTTCAAAATTGTCCCAAATCATTATGTTGCTGAAAGTAGCCAAGTTTTTCACAACTGATCATTGTACAATATTGCTGTTATTGTGTACAGTGTTCTCCCAGTCAACTTATTTCACTCTGTGTCAGTTCATGCATATCTCTCCAACTTTTTTTTGAAATCATCCTGCTTATCATTTCTTATAATACAATAGTATTCCATCTCTGATGGACATCCTCTCACTTTCCAATTCTTTGCCACCATAAAAAGAGCTGCTATGAGTACTTTTGTACAAATAAGTCCTTTTCCCTTTTTTTATTATCTCTTTAGGATACAGACCCAATAGTGTCTACAGAATCAAAGGTATGCTTAATTTTATGGCCCTTTGGGCTTAGTTTTTTTTTTAATAGGCAATGGGGGTCAAGTGACTTGCCCAGGGTCACATAACTGGAAAGTGTCTGAGGTCAGATTTGAACCCAGGAACTCCCATCTCTAGGCCTGGCTCTCAATCCACTGAGCTACCCAGCTGCCCCCTGGGCTTAGTTCTAAAGTGCCTTCCAGAATGGTTGGATCAGGTCATAACTATACCAACAATGCATTAGTGTTCCAATTTTGCCACATTTCCTCCATTTATCAGTTTCTTTTACTGTCATATTGAGCCAATCTGATAGATGTGAGATGATACCTCAGCATTGTTTTAATTTGCATTTCTCTAATCAAGAGTTATTTAGAACATTTTTTTCATATGATTATTGATAGTTTTTATTTCTGCATCTGAAAATTGCTTGTTCATATCATTGGACCACTTGTTAATTGAGGAATGGTTTCTATTTTTATGAGTTTGATTTAATTCTCTATAGATTTGAGAAATTAGACCTCTACCAAAAATTTTCTTCCAATTTTTTTTTTCAGTTTGTTGTTTCCCTTCTAATCAGGGTTAAGCTAGTCTTGTTTGTACAAAACCTTTTAAGTTTAATATAATCAAAAGTATACATTTTACATCTTTTAATGTTCTCTATCTTTTGTTTGGTCATAAATTCTTCCCTTCTTCATAGATACACCAGGCAAACAATTCTATGTTCCCCTAAATTATTTATGGTATCACTCTTTAAATCATATATCCATTCTGACCTTATCTTGGTTTAGGGTGTCAGATATTGAACTATACTTAATTTCTACCATATTGTTTCCCAATTTTCCCAGCAGTTTTTGTTAAATAATAAGTTCTTATCCCAAAAGCTGGGGTCTTTGGGTTTATCAAACACTAATTTGAGAAGGTAATTTACTCAGGTATTTTGGGTATCTATTCTATTCCACTGATTGAGTATTCTATTTCTTAGGCAATACCAGACTACTTTTGATTATTACCACTTTATAGTACAGTTTAAGATCTCGTACTACTAGGCCAACTTCTTGCACATTTTTTTCATTAATTTCTTTGATATTCTTGATCTTTTGTTCTTCCAGATGAAATTTTAAATTATTTTTCCAGTTCTATAAAATAATTATTTGGTAGTTTGGTTTGGTACTGAATAAGTAAGTTAATTTAGATAAAATTGTCATTTTTATTTTATGAGTTCCAGTCTTCCCATGAGCAATTGATATTTTTCCAATAGTTTAGATCTGACTTTATTTGTGTGAAAAGTCTTCAGTAATTGTGTTCATATAATTCCTGTGTTTATCTTGGCAAGTACATTCCCTGGTTTCTTATATTGTTTAGAGTTATTTTAAATGAAATTTCTCTTTCCATCTTGATTCTAAACTTTGTTGGTAATATATAGAAATGTTGATAATTTATGTGGGTTTGTTTTATATCCTGTAATTTTACTAAAGTTATTAATTATTTCAACTAGTTTTTTAGTTGATTCTTTAGGGTACCTATATTAAAATGGAAATTCCTAGAGCAGATACCAAAGCACAAACACCTGGATTACCTTATGGACATTATTGGAATATGGGGACTTGTGAGAGAGGGGGTGCTGAGTGAGCTCCAGGTGTTCTAAATCTCCAATATTAATTTATAAAGCTGTTACCTTGTTGGCTTTCTTCTTTCCTATCCCATGATCTCATCTGTGATTATTCTGCCTGTAATATATAACTTCTCTTTGGGGGTATTGATTGGTTTATTGTTTTTTTTTTAAGAGTTAGTGGAAACTGAACAAACTATCTTGTCCTCCATCTTGTTGATCATATAGCCCCCAAAATTCAGGTAAGTCCATCTTTTTTTAACACCCTTGCCTTCTGTCTTAGAATCAGTAGATATTGGTTCCATGACAGAAGAATGGTAAGGGCTAGGCAACTGGGGTTTAGTGACTTTCCCAAGTTCACAGACCTAAGAAATATCTGAGGCCAGATCTGAATACAGAACCTCACCTCTCCAGGCCTGGGTTCATCCACTGAGCCGCCTAGCTGCCTCTGTTGAACTTATCTCTAAAATGAGTCTTCTAGTATTCTTCAGCAATTGTAGGTCCATGAGGCCAGGACTGGAGGACAAGAAAAAGTAAATCCGGGGGCAGCTGGGTAGCTCAGTGGATTGAGAGCCAGGCCTAGAGGCAGGAGGTCCTAGGTTCAAATCTGGCCTCAGACACTTCCCAGATTTGTGACCCTGGGCAAGTCACTTGACCCCCATTGCCCACCCTTACCACTCTTCCACCTATAAGTCAATACACAGAAGTTAAGGGTTTAAAATTTAAAAAAAGCAAAAAAAAAAAAAAACAAGTAAATCTGTCCATGAACAATAAATACTGAGAAAGCCATTCATACCAAACACCTTCCAAACAGCAGGAGAATACTAAGAATAGTGGGTATATGAATACAAATCCTCCTGGTCACTTGGGCAACATAGACAAGGTATCTTCTCTTTAACCCCTCCTCTCACTAGAAACAGTTAGCATTGACCCAGAAAACCTTAGGTAAGTCTACTTCTGATTCTGGGATGCTCAAATGAGTTATAATAGCAATTATTTCCCATTAATGTGGGACCATAAAGCTGGGTGCTTCTCCAGAAAATGCCCTCTAACTCTAAATGTCCTTCAGTATTCTTGCCTGGGCCCTCTTTCCTTCTCCACCTGTTCCACTTCACTTGATGGTCTCATGAGCTCTCCTGGATTTAAAGACTATCTCTATGATGATGCTACTCAAATCTACCTTTCCTCTTCAAGCACTCTGCTCATCTCCAATTTTGCATTTCCAATGGCTGCCTCTCAGACATCTCCCGGAAACATCTCAAATTCGGTATGTCCAAAACAGAACTCATATTTCCCCCAAACTCTCCTTAACTCCTACCTTTCCTATTATTGTAGAGAGCAACATCATCTTCCCAGGCCCAGGCTCCCAACCAAGAAGTCATCCTGGAATCCTCACTAGCTCTCACCTCCCTCCCTATGACATGGGCATTGTGTAGAGATGGCAGGGACCCCATACCCCTTAACTCAGGCAGGCTGTGAACATGGAAATTCCCTTCCCCCTTCATGCCCTAGTGACTGCAGAGGCAAAGACCATTATCCTTGGAAGTCCTTTAGTTTGAGATAGACAAAAGAGATACACCTCAAGGCCACACCTTGATAGCCCAAACCCTGAGGATCCCAGACAGACCCTCCCCATCCACCTAATGCCTGAGTTCTAGGAGTCACATCCACACTACTGGAAAGAATATGAAAGTCCCAGAATTGGGGCATCCAGGGAGCAACCCCTGAGTGTTGCTCCACTCGTGCTTCTGTGCCATGTCATGGAGGGCAACCCCCCAGGGTTGTTACACTCATGCTGTCTCACTGGCCATTGATCCCATCTTACTAATAAATCTTTCTTATTACTTTTAAATTAAGTTTGGAGTCCTCTCATTCCTGAGAAAGGCTTCCTTCCCGAATGCAGGGGTTCACCATTTGCACCCCCTATAACACCTATATCCAAGCTGTTGTCAAGGCCTATCCATTTCACCTTTGCAGCATCTCTCAAATATGGTCCCTTTACTCCATCCTGTGTATAGACCCTCATTACATCCCACCTAGATTATTGTTTATAGCTACCAATGGGTTTGCCTGCCTCCAATCTCTTTGCTCCAACTCAGCCTCCATTCAGCCACTAAAATGATTTTTCTAAAACACAATCCTCTACTCAACAAACTCCTGTGGCTCCCTTAGCACCTTTAAGAGCAAATGAAAAATGCTTTGTTTGGCATTCAAAGTCCTTCATAACCTAACTGCTTTCCACCCTTCACTTTATACATCAGTGGCACTGGCTTTTTGGATTTCACGAACAAAACACTCTATCTCTTACCTCTAGACATTCTGATTGTCTCCCCAGCCTGGAACACTCTCCATCCTCTGTTCTGATTCCTGATCTCCTTGGCTTCTTTCAAGTCCCAACTAAAATTGCATTTTCCCCAGGAAGTCTTTCCCAGTCCCTTTTAACTCTGGTGCCTTCCCTTTGTTAACCATACCCTATTTATCGCTACATAGATTGCTTTGTATCAATTTGTTTTCATGTAGTCTCCCCCATTAGATTGTAAAGTTCTTGTGGACAGGAAGTGTCTTTTGGCTCTTTCTGAAACCCCAGTGCTTAGCACAGAACCTAGAATATTGTTGTTGTTCAGTTGCATCTGACTCTTTGTGATCCTGTGGACCATAGCATAACAATACTGATCATGGGGTTTTCTTGGCAAAAATATTGCAGTCATTTGCCATTTCCTTCTCTAGTGAATTAAGGCAAACAGAGGTTTAGTTACTTGTCCAGAGTCACACAATTAGTAAGTTTTTGAGGTTGGATTTGAACTCAGGTCCTTCTAACTTCAGGTCTAGTGCTCTATCCACTGAGCCTTCTAGCTGCCTCTGCTCAGCACATAGTAGACACTTAATCAATGTTTATTGATTGATTGATTAAAGATTAACTTTTATATAGTTTCATAGCTAAGAAGTCAGTGGTTGAACAGACCTTTGTGACTCATCTTTGCCAATAGTGTTTTGGAATTTGTCCCTTATTGCTATGGGAGTTTCTGTGCTTCTCTTTGAATTGAGTCGTGTTAGACTGGCCAACAGTAGCATGTCATTGTTAGAAATGGATGATGCTAGGATGACTGGGTAGGAAAGCTTAAGTATTTGAATGAACACATACTGCCTTCAGTTCTTCTACTATACAATGGTTCGGCCAGTCCTCACTTTTATAAATTCATAATCTAGGAGGCAAGTAGGTGACTCATGGGATTGAGAACCAGGCATAGAGACTGGAAATTTTGAGTTCAAATTTGGCCTCAGACACTTAACCCCCTTTGCCTACATCTTACCACTCTTTTGCCTTGTGTAAGGATGGAATTTATGCAAGGGGGATGGTACAAAAGGAGCCAGAGGAGTGGTTGACAGTTGGTGACAGCAATACATGGCATTAATTCTAAGACGGAAGATAAGGGTTCTAAAAGAAAACTCATAATGTAGAGTCTGAAATTGCAGGCAAGTCAGTGGAATGTAAGACTTTTTAGATATCTGTAATGGTTTTAATAGCGATGGTTCAGGTTTTGTTTTCCTACATCTTTCCCTGCTATTTTGAGAAGCCCTAGTTATGGAACCTCTAAAAAAAAGCAGTAAGAAACCTCTGGGCCGTAGGCTGCACTGGATTCCATATACAGACAACAGACCTTCATGACCATTTTTTCTAAATGTTCCTGTGAGAGTGCAAATCTGTGAAAGGGCTTCATCTCTCTGTTTATCTATGGAGAGTGGAAAGGAATTTGGTATTGTCTCAAATTGACCTTGTGACTAGAAATTGGAGTCACTGGTCAAGACTCATCATAGATAAAGCTCTGGAAGACTTTTTCTTAGAATGAGACCCTAGGGTTATTTTTATCACCACTTTCAAAGAATAATTCCCTGAAAAGAAGGTACCCTTCTCTCCCCCTTTTTTTTTGACCCTGGGACCATAGATCTGATGAAGGTCACAAGTATAAAGATTATCTACTAACATTTTCTTTGCTCTTGCAACATGGTAAGAAGAAGATCTTTGATTATCCAAGGATATGACCTTTGGGACAGGTTAAATCTATTATAGAGGTAACTGCTGAAATAGAGAAGTAGTGTCATAACCCAGAGGTCCTGGGTCAAATCTTGCCTCTCTGCCCCATACTATGTTTTTCATCCTGAAGAAGTCACTTCTCAATACTCAGGGAAAAGTAGACTATCACTTTCAAAGATAGTGCCAAATGGCATTAATAGGGGAAGTATCTTTGGAACCCCATGTAGCTGACACTGTGCTAGGTGCTGGCAATATGAAGACACAGATGACATAATGCAGACCCTCAGGGAGCTCATGTCCTATAAGGGGAAATGACATACACACACAAAGTCTATCCAATATATAAGCAAAGTAAATGCAAAGTAATTTGGGGCACCAAGAAGACAGTATATTAAAATGTGGACAGGTGGTGGTTAATGTTCTTTGATGGAGGACAGCAAGGAAATCATAGGCCTTGTAAAGATTAAATCATGTACATGAAAACATTAGATGATATATTTGCATGTGGAACATGGTCCAATTTGGGGATTGATCTTGATAGAAAGGAGAGCATAAGGCTGTAATTCTTTTTTCTATTTGGAACCCTTACTTTCTATCTTAGAATCAATAATCGGTATTGGTTCTAAAGTAGAAGAGTGTCAAGGACTAGACAGTTATTGACTTGAGCAGGGTCACCCAGCTAGGAAGTATCTGAGGCCAGATCTGAACCTAGGACCTCTTGTCCTTAAGGCTGACTCTTTATCCACTGAGCTACCTAGCTGCCCCTGTAATTCTTTAATGTATAGATCTCCCAGTGTGGTAACTCCTTCCATTGACTCAGATCTAATTCTAACTCTTCTACCACTTATAATTTTAGAGAGCTGCCTATCGATTTGAGAAATTAAGTGACTTGCCCAAGGAAGCCGTCCAACAACTCCACGAAGATTCCTAGTGGGTAGGACACTCAGAAAGGGGAACCAGGGACTGAGAGAAAATGGGTTACGGGTAAAGGGACTAATGGAAAGAGAACATAAGGCGAGAATAAAGACATGCAGACAAAGGAAGTTCTGACATAAAGTAGTCAGACAGAGAGTAAGCTCTGATGGTCAAGAGCTTAGATGGTTCAGAGCTTTTTCCTTAGCTGATATACTGCTCTTTTTTGGGAGTTACAATGGTATAGGGGGGAAGGGAAAAAAAAAACAAGTGGTCTGATACATTGGCACTATGAGGTAATCACCATGAGAAACTGTTGGAACCTAAAACAATAGGTAGAGCTAACACCTAGATCAGGAGTTCACATGGTCTAAGGCATCTACAGTTGTTTGGTACATAGGTTAATTGATTGCTTTAGGTAAATTAAGGAGACTGAGATAACTAACCAGTCCCTTAGGGAAGGGCTAGGAACTTGGCAAATTTGAGGTTCAATTTTACTCAGGGTTACAGAAATCAGTCATAAGCAATACAAGAGTCAGTTTTTGAACCCTCTCAAAATAATATCAAGATTAATGTATACCTGGATTGCTACAACCAGGGTCACACAGCCAAAAAGTATCATGGGAAAGACTGGAATTCAGGTCTTCCTGATTCCAAATCTAGTTCTTTTTCTGATATGTGTGCAGGTGGAAAATTTGCCACACCTGAGCTCCTAAAAGGGTTAGGGGATCCTAAAAGAATGCTGGGAATGTAGCTCAGGTGTGGCAGATTTTCCACCTGCACATATGCCACATGACATCCCTCTGATCATCTGATTTAATATGTATATGTACACATATGTATTAATGATAGGTACTCTAATGAACAGGCTGAGGGTTTTTAAAATATTTATGTTTAATGTTTAACTCATTCATTAATTCATGCCATACCACATGACTACTGGGAGATGTTAAGAAGATCCAAAGGTAGATCTAGGGTTCGCTGTTAGTTTGTTTGTTGGTGATTTATTACTTTCTGTCCTAGCAGACAGAGGAAAAAGCATTTTGAGTCTTTGGCCACTGTGCATGGAAATGATTAAAAGCTTCTCAGAAGAATGCCTTCTGTAGCACCAAAAGGCAGAAGAGCCCAGTCAGCCTGAGCAGTTACAGGGGGAGAGCACAAATGAAAGTTAATTAAACCACCTGATCAGAGAGCTCATCTGGTCTAATCGGCCTCTTGTTAACCCATGAAGGCTATCCAAAGAACAGAAGAACTACAAATAACTGTTAAGACTTGTCCCCAAGCCTCCTATCATCCATTGGGCAAAGGGCTCTCATGGCATCCACCCCACTCTGAGGCTTCTTTTGCCCTAAAATGGGTGGGATTCCAAAGGTTTCAAAGATTAGCATTCTGGCTGCCTACACAATCCAAGTCCCAGCTGTAATTAAATCATCTAAGGCTAATAACAGAAGGATAGCTTCATAGAGAAGAGGCCGGAAGCCCTTCCCCTGCCCACCACCTTGCCCAGATATAATCGCTTACAGAAAGAATGCAGGAGGAACAAGGCTTACCAAATTAGGCTAATGTTCCCAATGTGAGACCCAAAAAGGGCATCCACAAACCAATTGTCGTCTCCAATCTCCCCTTCTGTTCTCCATCCCCTCCCCTTTCCCCCAACTCCACACAGAGTTCTTTTTAAAGACTTGGGTTTGGCAAAGCAATTAGGACTGGAGCTGAATGAATGCAATCATAATATCTCAGGTTTAGACCTGGAAGGGAATACAGAAGTAATCCAGCCTAAACTCTACTTTCTACAGATGAAAAAAACTGAGGCTTAGGGAAAAGAAGTGACTTGGCAATATCTCCCTTGTTGGAAGGTGCCAAAGGCAGGATTTCAATCTAGATCCCCTACGAGCGAATTCTCTTCACATTATTCAATACTGGCTGCCATAATTCTTCCTCTATGATTCCTTCCCCCTTTCCTGAACTTCCTGACTTCTTAGTCTAAGGTAGTTACTTTGGTTTGGTTTAGTCTGGTGAATGAGCTTTTTTTTTTGGGGGGGGGGACTTCTGACCCTTTTTGTATCCCCATCAGGCACAGTACCTGACTGGCTTGCTTCTCTAGATTTTCTTTTGATAGGGGGCAAGGGGTGGGGGCTTTGAGTAAGGAAGACCCAAGTTCAACTCTTGCTTCAGATATTCATTAGCTTTCTGACTTTTGTAGGGTTTCTCAAGCTTTTGAAAGCTCAATTTCCTCATCTGTTAAATGGGAATAATGAAATAAAATGGGAATAATTCCTACCTCACAGGGAAGTTATGGGATAATATTGGTAATAACTTTGCAATGTGGCTTAGTCTGGAAAGCATATTGCTAATTTTTAGCACTAAATACATCCCAAGTCATTATTTTCTCTAGTGAATCTTGGCCTGAAACTAGGCACTTAAAAAACCCCATGTGTATTTATATTTGGGGGTGCTACTGTCCTACAACCCTAAGTCTCTTCAGCCAGGATATAAGGACAAGGACAAGATGAGATCAACAACTGTTGTATCCGGAATTCTTGGAAGAAGAAAGCTAGGATGCCTGAGGTCAGGCCAACTACCTTGGAGAAAGGACCAGAGAGGGCAGGGAATTCTGGTATGGTGACGTTATTTCGAAGAGTCAGGAGAAAGGAGAGGATTCTTGGAATAGCAAAAGAGGTCAGTACTCCAGCAAGCAACAATAGACTGAGATAAGAATCAGAGGTAAGAAGAGTATCTGCCCAACATACATCAGAGTCAGCAACTGGGTATGAATAACCCCAGAGTGTAGGCGGAACCAAGAATGCAAGGGCAAACCAAGAGTTAGCAAAGATATGACTACTAGGCAGAAAAATACAACCAACATTCATTTAGTATCTTCTGTTAACATGGTAGTGTCTCTGGCACAGGGGCTGGGGGGATATTGGAACAAGTTAAATCTGGTCCTATCCAATGCTTAGAATAGCCCATATTTCTTCCTTTTAGTGTGATAATTATCATCCTCATTAACAACAACTATAAGAATTTATGAGGCTCTCACTGGGTGCCAGACTGATGTATAAAGTGGAAGTCTGAACAGAGTTGGATTATGAAAGGCTTTTAAAAAGCCAAACAGAGGATTTTATTCTGTTGCTGGAGTTAGTAGAACCCCACCATAATTAATTGAGACAGGGAGGAAGGGGTGGCCAGATCTGAATTATCAAGATCATTTGGGTAGCTGAGCGGAGAATTGGTGGGAGTGAGAATAAACTCAAGATAGAGAAAGTAACCATCAATTGTCCAGGTAGGAGGAGATGAGGGCTGCACAGGGCTATCTATGTGAGGGGAGAGAAGTAGAATGTATATGAGAATTCTTATAAAGGTAGAAATTACAAGACTTGGCAAAAGATTGAATGTATAGGATGAGAGTGAGTAAGAAGTTGAAGATGACACTGAGACAAGTAACTGGGAGGATCTTGATGCCTTCTACACTGTGGTGCGGAATAAGGGAGAATTTGGGGAAAGATAATAATTTTAGGCATGTTGTGTTTGTAATGTTAATAAGAAATCCAGTTGAAGATGTTCAAAAGATAGTTGGTAATGTGACACTGCAGGTCAGTCCTCAGTCAGTCAATAAACAATTATTAAGCCCTTCCTATGTACCAGGAATTCTGAGAAGCACCAGTGTATACAAAAAAAAGAAAACAGTACCTACTCTCTAGGAGCTCACAGGTCAGGAGAGAGATGAGGGCTGGATGAATAGATCAGATAATCATCTTTCTACATGGAGATGATAAATGAATTCATGGGACCTGATATGATCTCTAAATTACATAGTTTAGAAGCAAAAGGAAGAGAACCCAGGACAAACCCCTTGGGACATATTGGTCAGCATGACCTGGCTCCTGAACACAAGCTCCACCATCACCTTGATCTACCATGTTCCTAAAATTGGCAAAAGGTAAAAAAGATGAGATTGGTTTTGCCTGACTAATTTTCAGTGAACCTTAGGGTGTGCTGGAGTCAGATCTGGAGACCTGATTGTTAAACATTCGGGGTGAATGTTTATACCTTTGAAATCAGCAAATACTACTAACCATGATTTGATTGGTTGTTTTATCTATTGTCTAGACTTGAAAGGACAAATGGGCTAATTTTGGAAAAACATGAAAAGACCTACATGGAATGATGAAAAATGAAATGAGCAGAACCACAACATTATAGACAGCAACAGAAATATTGCTTGAAGATTAACTTGTATATGTCCATCTCCACATGCATATGTGTGTGTGTGTGTATAGAGAGAGAAAGAGAGAGAGAGCATCATTTAACAAAAAATTCATATATAAATTTTTTTGTCAAATGATGCCTTCTCTAATGGGGAAGCGGAGAGAGGGAGATAACTGGATATTTTAATGGAACCCCCAAAAATAAAAAAAAATAAGAAAGGTTGTTAAACATTTATCAGCACTTACTAAGTTAAAGCCATGAGAGTTCTCTACAATCTTTTTTCTAGATGAAGAACTCTCAATCATACATTCTAGAATCATTCTAGATATCTTCTAGATATGTCTTCTTCAGAAGTCTGTGGTTTACAGACTCTGCTTTCTTTTCATTTGTGAAATCCATCCCATCTTTTGCCTATGTACCTCCTCTATGCAGCCTCTGTCAAAGATAATTAGGTGGACAATTGCTTTTGCCTCTTTAGTCTGAAGCTAAGTAAGGGTTCTTAATCTCAGGTATGGACCCCCTAAGGTTTCCATGGATATATTTTAGGAGTTCCAGTAACTTGGATGGAATATACATACATATATATATATATATATATATATATATCTTTTCACCAACCTCTGACTAAAATTGAGCATTTGCTTAAAGTATGTGTGTTATTTTAAACCACAGTATGGTTTCTGAGAAGAGGTCATAGGTTTGACCAGACTGCCAAAGTATGCATAAAAGGTGCTTAAGATGTATATTCACTCCCTTGTCCTCAAATTAGCATCCTAGCAAAGAAGTCTCTATTAGTATTTCTATGAGCCCCTTTTCTTTCTAAAATACTTTTTTAGTCCATAGAATTCTCACAGTATGGCCGAGAATATTTTTCAATGTCCTGAAAATTGTACCCCATCTTTGTTCTGGATTTTTTGGACTGTCTAATTAACTTATAACCTTGCTTCCAGTGGACACTGGGATATGTGCATTTGCTTAAGAGGCATGGATGGCATCTAGAATCTCAAAATGGCAGAGATCCAGTCCAGAAAATGTATTAAGGACAAGGAGGGAGTCCCAGAGGAAGAAAAATTGGTACTGAGAACTAAGATACTACTATTTTCAGCACTAACAATGGCCAATGAAATGGCTGGCCAATATTGGGGCCCA
>NC_058132.1:653870942-653881430 GCF_016433145.1 Gracilinanus agilis
GAGAGCATCATTTAACAAAAAATTCATATATAAATTTTTTTGTCAAATGATGCCTTCTCTAATGGGGAAGCGGAGAGAGGGAGATAACTGGATATTTTAATGGAACCCCCAAAAATAAAAAAAATAAGAAAGGTTGTTAAACATTTATCAGCACTTACTAAGTTAAAGCCATGAGAGTTCTCTACAATCTTTTTTCTAGATGAAGAACTCTCAATCATACATTCTAGAATCATTCTAGATATCTTCTAGATATGTCTTCTTCAGAAGTCTGTGGTTTACAGACTCTGCTTTCTTTTCATTTGTGAAATCCATCCCATCTTTTGCCTATGTACCTCCTCTATGCAGCCTCTGTCAAAGATAATTAGGTGGACAATTGCTTTTGCCTCTTTAGTCTGAAGCTAAGTAAGGGTTCTTAATCTCAGGTATGGACCCCCTAAGGTTTCCATGGATATATTTTAGGAGTTCCAGTAACTTGGATGGAATATACATACATATATATATATATATATATATATATATCTTTTCACCAACCTCTGACTAAAATTGAGCATTTGCTTAAAGTATGTGTGTTATTTTAAACCACAGTATGGTTTCTGAGAAGAGGTCATAGGTTTGACCAGACTGCCAAAGTATGCATAAAAGGTGCTTAAGATGTATATTCACTCCCTTGTCCTCAAATTAGCATCCTAGCAAAGAAGTCTCTATTAGTATTTCTATGAGCCCCTTTTCTTTCTAAAATACTTTTTTAGTCCATAGAATTCTCACAGTATGGCCGAGAATATTTTTCAATGTCCTGAAAATTGTACCCCATCTTTGTTCTGGATTTTTTGGACTGTCTAATTAACTTATAACCTTGCTTCCAGTGGACACTGGGATATGTGCATTTGCTTAAGAGGCATGGATGGCATCTAGAATCTCAAAATGGCAGAGATCCAGTCCAGAAAATGTATTAAGGACAAGGAGGGAGTCCCAGAGGAAGAAAAATTGGTACTGAGAACTAAGATACTACTATTTTCAGCACTAACAATGGCCAATGAAATGGCTGGCCAATATTGGGGCCCACTTGGGGAAAAAAACCAGCATCTTCTAATGAGCAGTAGTTGACTCATTAATTAAAAGACAGGGAATGAATGGGGCCAAGCCCCAAACCACCCATACCCATAGGACATGGCATTCAGTGCCTAAAGTGGGAAAATTATATCTTATTATCCCTTATGGATTTTTAATTCAATGTTTATATTTTGTCCTGGATTAAGTCATATTCTATAGAAAATAGTTTGTATTTATTCCATCCTTCAACATTTCTATAATTTAAACAGGATAGATTTGGCATATCCTGCTCCCTCCCTCTAGCTGAGTGAATGATCTCACCTTCATCATATGATACCTTATTTACTTCTCTGGCCAGTCAGTGTGGATAGCAAGCTGTCTTTTCCTCAGACACCTGGTTTGAAGTCCCATCTTCCATTAATACTGATGGCATGACTTTGGATAAGTCACAACCTCATTTTGTACCTCAGGCAATTAGCTGAAGCCAGAAGCTGCAGAAGAATTTTGTATGTGCATGGGACAAATAAAGTTGTATGTCTGGTCCATTTGTCTGGTTAAATGTTGTATCCATCTAGTAACTGTATGACTTTTCTTCATCTGTAAAATGGGGATAATAATAGCATCTGCCTTGAAGGATTATTGTGAGGAATCAAATGAGATCATATTTGTGAAGAGCTTAGTAAATATTAGTTAACATTATCAACATCATCATTGTCATTAATATTCCTATTTCACAGATGAAGTAACTAAGGTTTGGAGGGGTTACATGACTAGAGCAGGTTGTGAACTCCAACACTCTCTATTGTACCAGCCCACAAACACCTAAAGTGAAAAAAAAAGCTGGGGAAAAAAGAAATTAAACCTTTGAAACCATATCATAAACCAAACTCCCCTAGGAGAGATACTGTCCAACTGCTTTTTTTCCACACTCACTGAAAGTCTAAGCTTGCAGGAAGAAGATTCAGAATGGCAGCAAGCACTAAAGGACATTTGCTTAACCAGGCTGGGATTTTCTAGGAGGCCTCTTGAAAAGTGATGCTGTAACAAGTGTAGTATGGACAGATTTGCACCTCGGTTACTGGCAAAGGATCTTGCTTTTTCTTCATTCAAAGAAAATTTGAGCAAAGATCACCTTCTTCTAGGCCTTCCCTGCCTAGCAGAAGGTTGAGTGGTGGACATTGTTATAGGGAAAAGAGTGCAAACAGGTAAGAGTGATTTTGCACAGAGAGCAGGGGCTGGATCTGGCCACATACCCTGGAATCAGAGTCTGTGTTCTTAGCATGAGGAGACATAAGAAAGGAGACAGAGAGTTGCTGAAGGCTTTTTGGCCTACACTCATTTATTTCATCCTAGTTTTAGCTACTTTATTCTAAGGAATTAAAACAACATCCGGTGATGGATGTCCCTAAACCTCATCCTCCTTGCACAGAAGGACCATGAAATTATCCCTCAATCCACAAGTAATTATAGAGGGCTCACTGTGGGCAAGGCAGCCACTACCAAACCCACCAGCAGTCAATGCTTTGGAATGGATAAGTGCTCTTAGGGAAGCACTTCTGCCTTCCTCATTTAGCCTTGTTATGTATAAATTTGATCTTATTGATATATTGATATCGATGATCAATTGATATTGATAGACTAATGCTCCAACACTTATTTATTATTCACTATCAGGAGAGGCAAGGACAGGATAAAGGAGGCAGAGATAAAATAGGAAAACTCAACCTAATTTTTAAGATTTCTTAATATAACCCCCCAATCTAATCCGCAAGGATTTGCTTCTTCTTCACCAAGGGTGAGCCTCCTTAAAAACTATTCTCAACTGTTTATCTAAAACCCAATTCTATCTAAATTTATTCTAATATGTAAACTTTAAATAGTATTAACCTCCTTAAAGCTATTTATCAAAAGTCAAAAGTTGTCTTCTCTTACTACTTAGATCTGATAGTTAGAACTCAATGGCTTCCTCTGACTCTTCCCAGCAGAAAGTCAGACCTCAGGCTGTTCCAGTGAGAGTCCAACCCCACTGGCAGCTGCTTCTACCTTCAAGAGAACAGCTCTCAAAACAAACAAAACTCTTCCCACCTTCATAGATGTTCTTTTAAAGTTTCAAAATTAAGTTTAACCAAAATTACTAACTGATAGTATCCAGAGAAAAGTCACCAACCCCCTCTCAAGACAGTGAGTTCTAGAGAGTGGCCCCATTCTCTAACTGCTTTCCCACAATGCCAATCTTCCTTAAAATGACCCTGGCCAATTTTCCCCTGGCCGTGCCTTACAGGGGACAAGGAAAGAATCCTTTCTCTGGTATTTATCTCTCTACTTCTAATTATGCTAGATAACTAATTAATAATGAATTAAACTCAACAGCCTCAATTTCCCCTAAATATTTACTCCCTCTGTCTTTCTGTGCTCTCTTTCTTTCTTTGTCTCTCTCCCCATCTCTCTCTCTGTCTCTTTCTCAGTCTCTCTCTGTCTCTGTCTCTCTCCTTCTCTCTGTCACTCTCAGTGTCTCTCTTCCTCTCTCTCTCCCTCCCCCGCCCTGTCTCTCTGTCTCTCTCTCTCTCTCTTTCTCTCTCTCTCTCTCTCTCTCTGCCACTCTCTCTTGCTCTTTGGGCAGTTTGGTGACATGCCTATGCTTCTCAAAATTATGTTTTGAAATACATAAAATAAACTACATTCCATTAAAAAGGAAACCAATTCTATTGTGATGAAGTTATTAAAAACAAAGTCATGGACTGGATGTTAAGCATCACTGACCTACAAGCCAAAAGTCGGAAGTTGGGAAAGAAGTGAGAGGTGAGGGACCTATCCCACATTCTTGCTTGAATTTCTCTGTTCCCTCCCTCTAATGTCTATCGCTTAAAGACAGAAATAAATCAGGCCCTGCCCTTAGGGGTGTTTACTCTCCTTCTTGCACCCTGAGATTGCCGCCTTCCTTTACTCTGTATTTCTTTTTTGCATTTTTGTCTCTCCCTTTAGAATGTGAACTCCATTCAGGACAGGAGTCAGTGTCTTCCTTTCTTTGTATCAGCAGTATTTAACACAATTCCTGGCAAATCCTAAGGATCTAATGGATGGTTGTTGACAGTCAGCTAACTGAGTTTCTCCAGAATCACTGTCATCCTAGACCTTTGTGCCTCAACTAAAGTCTTAGAGAATGAGATTGTTTTTTGTTTATTTTTTTTTTACATCTCTTCCTTCACAAAATCGGCTACCAGCATGCTTCTCCAGTCTTCTTCAGGCAAAAACTTCCTTTAAAAAGTACGGTTTCACTTAAGGCAAGGAAGGAACTTACTTGAAGTCATTCCAGGTAAATCAGCTGTGTCCAATTAGTCCATGCATGATTGATTGATCAAAAGTCCATTCTTCTGACACAGTATTATAAGTGATTGAACATCATGTCAAAAACAGCTTGGAATCTGGCATTCTGTGGGTACGATCACCTCAAATGCTTCATCAACAATGACTGAATTTGGTGCTTCAGAAAACAGCTGTTATTTCCTGTATCCTCATCAAAAAAAAAATTATCCCATACCTCCAAAAGACATCAGGCTTTGTGTGATGTTCTATATCTCATAGCTGCCTAATGATATCACCAAGGGTTAATTGGCATTGACCAAATGTTTCTAGCACTCAGAGTTATATTTAAAGAACATGTTTTTATGGGTATCCATGGATCATAAAAGGGGCAACTAGGTAGTAGAGTAGATAGAATACCACTGGGACCCTGGAGTCAGAGAAAACTCAGATACTTACTGGCTAGGTGACCCTGGGCAAGTCACTTCACCCAGTTTGCCTCACTCACCTCATTTATAAAATGAGATGGAAAAGGAAATAGTATATCTTTCCAGTATTTTTGCCAAGAAAACCCCAAATGGGGCCATACAGAATTGAATGCAATTGAATAATAATGATAATGGTCCATAACATTAGGAAGATTTTGCTTAGGCAAATTGGTTCAGTTAATTTCAATTTAATAAATATTTATTAAGCTCCTACTCTGTACCAAAAGTTGTACTCAGTATTAGAGACACAAAACCAACATTTGTCCTCAATGAGCAAACATTCTGGAATCCTTCAATGAGCTCCCACTCAGGAACTACTTGGGTGTGATACTTATTTCATTTTTAATTCAATTTTTAAAATTTCAGCTCTGAATTCTCTCCCTCCCTTTTGCTTCTGTACCCTCCCTTGAGAAAGCAAGAAAAACAAAACCCACTAAAGAATGTGTAGTCAAGCAAAACAAATTCCTGAAATAACCCATGTCCAAAAAAATATGCTTCTATCTATCCTCTGAGTCCCTCATCTCTTTCTGGAGGTAGATGACATGTTTCATCATGAGTTTTCTGGACCTGAGGTGGGCTCCATTGTATTGACCAGAATTCCAAAGTCTTTCAAAGTTGTCATTACAATAATATTGTTATGGAATAATTGTTTTCCTAGGACTGTTTGCTTCACTTAAAAAAAAATTAAAAACCCTCATCTTCCATCTCAGAATTGATACTGGGTATAGGTTCCAAGGCAGAAGAGCAGTAAGGGCTAAGCAATGGATATTAAGTGATTTGCCCAGAGTCACACAGGTATAGGAAGTGTCTGAGGTCACATTTGAACCCAGGATGTCCCATCTCCAGACTGGTTCTCTACCCACTGAGCCAACTACCTGTCCATTCTTCACTTTCTATCAGTTCATATAAGTCTTCTCAGGTTTTTCTAAAACCATTCTATTTGGGTTTGATATTATATAGTACTTTGCCCCTGCAGTGATTTGAGCCACTTAATCCAGGTAATGATAAATTCACCCAAGAGTTTTCCTCTGTAAATATGCTACCTCTTGCTTCTCTTTCATGATGTGAGCAAATATCAAAGCTTCATTTCAGAAGCGTGCAAATTCAGTGTTTTCTCTACCCAGTTCTCTTCAGATGTGTTTTATTTAACATCGGGGCTGTAATTTTTGTTCCAGTGGAATCAGCACATTTTGGAAATCTCAGGGTACACTGTGTGTGAAGAAGAATATTGAGGACCATCTCTGGTGCTTTTGATCCAATAATATCCCTTCATCAGTTGTGCAGGAATCTGCATTGAAAATAGATGGTCATGTCTGGGTCCTGCCGAGACTATGGCTATGTTTTTATACATAAGCAACTGAGTAATATTAATTATGGCAATTGGCCCAGAGGAGGAAAACATGTGTTGAGAAAGTGATAAATATGTGTGTGTGTGTATTTTGTTGTTTTTTAGTCATTGTTCAATCGTGTTTGACAATCTGTGTCCCTTTTGGGGGGATTTCTAAGCATAGTTCCTGAAGTGGTTTTCCATTTTCTCTTCCAACCCATTTTTACAGATGAGGAAAATGAGGCAAAAAGGATGAAATTACTTGTCCAGGGTCACACAGCTAATAAGTAACTGAGGCTGGATTTGACCTCAAGATGAATCTTCCTGACTCTAGACCCATTGCTCTATCCACTATACCAGTGATGGGCAAACTACGGCCCACAGGCCAGATAGGGGAGGGGGGGACCTGAAATGTTCTATCCCAGGACATTATTCCTAATCTGAAGAATACATTGAGTAGGATACAATACAATGAAACTTTAAAAGAGTTGCCTTAGAAACAGACTGACAGATGAGCATTTCCTTTCCTTTGGCCTCTCTTTAAAAAGTTTGCCCATCATTGCACTAGACCATTTAGCTGCCCTGTATATATAATATAGAGATATTATGTATTATTTGTGTATATTATACATATTCTCTGTGTTATTTATATGTAAATATATATTTAGCTAACGTGTACATGTATTTATGATTTTCTTTTCATTAACAACAATGGCTGGCTGCTGCAAGTAGGCTAGAGTAATAGTAATAATTAGTAATGAATGTATCATTACTATATTCCTCATGTATACACCCATACATACATCAATATATACCTCAATGACCTTAAGGAAGTCCATTCCCCTCTAGGGTTCAGTTTCTATATCTGTAAAAGGCGGAGGTTGATAGAAGTGATTTCTAGAGTCTCTTCCAACTCTAAAATCATTTTATGCTATCATTATCATTTTTGTAAGCATTTTTACTGAAATATATTTTTTTAGCCCTTCCCTTCTGTCTTTGAATTAGTATTGTGTATTGTTTCCAACACAGGAGAATGGCAAGGGCTAGGCAATAGAGGCTAAGTGACTTGCCCAAGGTCACACAACTAGGAAGTGTCTGAGACCAGATTTCAACCTAGGACCTCCCTTCTCCAGGCTTGGTTCTCTATCCACTGAGCCACCTAGTTGCCTCTCAATATAGTTCTTTAAAAGCTGTTTCATGCATTCTTCTATAAGGTATGCAATTCCTGAGGCATCCTTGCAGGGGCCAGCATGTGTAGATTGTGATCTGCATTGGGAGGAGAAGGGAGGCAGGAGAGACTTCCAAATGGATGAGATCATGGATCCAGTAGAGTAGATATCCAAATATCTCATTTGATGTTTACAACATTCCTAGGAGGAAGGCAAAGCTGGTCTTGATCTCTCTCTTTTATGGGAAAGAAAACCAAAGTTCACAGAGATTACGATTCCCTCTAAGGTCACCCACTATTTAATAGCAAAACCAGGACTAGATGCTGGGTCTGTGAAGCAGAGTCCAGAAGATGTGGACAGAAAAGGTTTTGTTTTATTTTGTTTTGTTTTTAAACCATAGAATTTTGATAACAGACAATACATAATCAGGCTCTGGAATCAGAGGTTCAAATCCTTGCTCTGTTCCTTACTACCTGGGTGACTCTGGGTGAGCTAGTCACTTGGCTGCCCTGACCCTCAGGTTCCTCATCCTATGACTTCCCTCTCTAACTCTAGGCACTGAGACACAGAGAGGAATAGTGGATGGAAAGTCTTCCTTGTCATCAGGAAGTTCAAGCCAAACTTGTGTGCCAGTTATATGACCAGTGGACACAAACCTTGCCCTCTTAACACCCTAGGCAACTCTCTAAGACATTAAGGTGCATCAGTGAGGTGACTTTTCACCCTGAAAGTTCCCTGCAAGAATGAAATCATGGGTCTTCACAAGCCTTAAGAGGCATATAACTTGCCCAGGGACAATCAATATAATCTCAATATAAACTAATTTATTTAAATTAACAATAAAATATTCAAGTTTCCATTAAAAAAAGACCAAAAACCCTTTGTGCACACAATACAATTTCCAGACTCATACATGAGACCAAAGGCACATAACTGGAGTTTGTTCCTTCTTGGAACCAAAGTCAGGTCCCTCTCTTGAATGCCAGACTTCACATCCTTGGGCAAGAATGGTGCTGAAATCCCCATGGCTCTGTCTACATATTGAAGGGTGTTTAGAGTAGATTCTGCAAAGGACCTCCTGGACAGCAGCCTGGATTAGAGATCCTGATCCATCCCTGGAGCCATTAAGATTAAGGGTTAAGGTCAATAAAGGATGATATGTACCTGAGATACTTCAAAGCAAGGAGTTTGGTAGAAAAAGAGTCAAGTTCTGGGTAGATAGAGAGCCAGGACCAGAGATGGGAGGTTCTGGGTTCAACTCCAGCCTCAAATACTTCCTGGTTTTGTAACTGTAGGCAAGTCAATAAACCCTAGTTGCTACTCCTTACCACTCTTCTGATTCTAAGATGGAAGGCAAGATTGTGTTTTTGTTTTAAGCTATATGTCATATATTGGGAAAAATATATTTTTAAAAAACCATATGTAACAGAAATTCAGGGTTTTATATACAGGATGACCAAAAAGTATTCATGCAGTTTAAAATCTTAATAACTTGAGATTGCATTAAATTCTTGGACCACCCTGTACAATTCACTTTTTTCTTCATGTTTATTGATGATTTCAAAATTCCTGATAAAAAGAGAAAATTCAAGGATAAAAAATAATTGACTTCTCATTTCACCATTGCCACTAACAGTGGCCTTGAGAAAGAAATAATACTTCCCATTCCCTCATTCATAAAATAGATATTTCTGGAGAAAATGACTTGAAAAGATTGAAGCTCCAAGTGAATTCACAGGAACTGTGTTGTTTTCCTCTTTATGTTTTTAGAGAATAATTCATCTGTTTATTTTGGATTGGAAGAAAGGAAGGGATAAGGTGTCTAGATCTGTGAAACAATTTGTCTAGGGAACTCTTGTATAAGACTGAGTCTTGATGGAAGACAAGGAAGCCAGGAGAATGTGTTGAGGATTTGAATTCAAGTCTTAATCAACCTTTCTCCAACTCAAGACTGCCTCTCTTTTTTGCTTATTCAGTGAATAATTAATCAATGCTTGTCAAATGGAACTGGATGGATTTCTCCCAGAAGATCAATGGCAGCCATTGGGCAATAAGAGATTCCACAGTTGCTGAGTCCGATATAAATGAGCCTCGTCATTACTGAAATAAACCATGGTGTCAAATAAAAGTTGGACACTCAAAAGAGCCCAGAGATGATCCAGTGACAAATGAAGGGTCATAATGAGGGTGCCGTATTCTAGGAGTTTCTAAACAATAAGGCAGATGTCTCAGGAAGACCTGATGCAGCACCCCATAAGAAAGCTACCTGGTAATTTCTGACGATGTCAGTGATAATGAACAACTGTCTAAATGTAGGCATCGCAGTCAAGTGGCTTGTTCAAAAAATAAACAGCAGCCAGCCCCCTGCACCGCTTAACATCTTTCTTCCTTGGCACCCTGGTATCCCTTTCTTAGGGCAAGAGTGAATACGTTCATTTCCAAAATTCCTTAAATGGGAAAAGACAGAATTTAAATGTAAGAGGTCTTAGAAATCATCATCTAACCAACATATTTTTTGCACTGATGAAGAAGTTGAGACATCCCCCCAAAAATGATTGTGGCTTGCCTACAGTTTAGTGGTTAATAAAAAGCTTCCCATGGAACAATGCAAAAATGAATTCTAGATGAGAAGTCAGAGGGCACAAATTCAAATCCTCATTCTTCTCCATTTTACCAATGTGACCTTTGGTAAGTCTAATAACAAACACAATACTAATTATAATAACTAGCATTTTATATAGGGTTTTAAGACTTAAAAAGCACTGTGCATGTGTTGTATCATTTGTTCTTCATAACTTCGGTAACTGGGTGTTAATATTTTCCCATTTTACAGATAATCTCTCTAGATTTCCATTTTCTCATCTATAAAATGAAGGAAATGAAGAACTGAGTTTTGTTCTTTGAGGTCTGTCTGTTCTATCTCCCAATCAAGACTTCTAAGTAGATAACTGCAACATCTGAGTACTTTCCACTGCATTTTCTTTCCTTGAGATACTTTTCTTTCTTTTTATCTTAAACCTTTGCTTCCCATCTTAGAATCAATAATAAGCATTAGTTACAAAGCAGAAGAGTAGTAAGGGCTAGGCAACTGGGGTGGAAGAAAGAAAGAAAGAAAGAAAGAAAGAAAGAAAGAAAGAAAGAAAGAAAGAAAGAA
>NC_058132.1:653884377-653896330 GCF_016433145.1 Gracilinanus agilis
AAGGAAGGAAGGAAGGAAGGAAGGAAGGAAGGAAGGAAGGAAGGAAGGAAGGAAGGAAGGAAGGAAGGAAGGAAGGAAAAAAAGCTAATGAATACATGAACTAATCAAGGAAGGAGAAAGATCATATTAACTACCTGTAGAATAAAAATCTATGACCTTCAACAAGTCCCTCCAAACCTCTTGGACTGAATTTCTTCATCTCTAAAATGAAACATTTGGACTAAATATTTGGTCTAAATCCTATATCCTACAAGATTGTGCTTTCATAAGCTTATCCAAAACTTCCTTCCCAATCAATACCATTTTCCCTCCATTTTTCCAGACATGAAAATTGAGGGTCAGAGAAATTAAATGATTTGTCAGCAGTCCCAGAAATGGTAAAATGGTGGAGTTGAGACACAAAACCTTGTCTTCTCAGTTCCTGCCAGGCACACTTAGTACTCTGGCTGCTAGCACAGAACACATCTGGCTTTCATTACTCTGGGCCCCCAGGTGTGAAATCCATGTTGCCAAGTTGCCAAATAGTTTTCCTCCTTCTAGAAGGCACACCTTTCTTCAAGTGCTCACATAGCATTTACATACTGAGTATTAAACCTATTTATCTCCCCCTCCTCCTCAACATTCCAGAGTCTTTAAAGGGAGATGCAGTCCTACTTATGGATGAAAATGCATTAAAGTTTTTATAAGATGGCAGTGGGGGGTGCAGAAAGGAGAAGGGAATAATTATTTGATCTCAACTGAAAAATTAGAGTGCCATTTGAATAACAGCAGATAAAAACAAAACTCTAATTTCATGGAGTGAAAAAAAGACTCTTCCCACTTTCCAATATCCTCTTGCATAGCCCCTTCTCTCCATCTGTAACATATGGTTTGCTTGTCTGTATGATCTGATTCAAGCTCAATAACTGCTCACCTTGCTTGTGCAGAAAGAGCCTCCAGCCAGCAATAAAAACGATGATGTAGGATGCCAATTGTTGGTCCAACTACCCTAATGGATCACATAACGAAAACCAGATCCCACTCAGACTTTTTCTCTCAGTCTTGATAAATAAAGTGTCTGTGATTTGCTAACACATTTAAGATAGGATCATGAATAAATTCCAAGGTACTTAGAGAAATTGAATTGTGTTTTATACAACTTTAACTATAAACAGCTTCTCTCTAAACTATTAGAGGGGAGAGGGAGAGGGTCAATGTTATATCACCTACTTAATTTCATATATTTTGCTCGAAATAAAAAAAAATTAAATTAAATTAGATCTGACCCATGGGTGTTCTGGCTTTTTTTCTTCTCTTTTCCCCCCCTCTTTAATTCAAATTATCATTAACAATAGTGCCAGCGTTCCTCAGCCTGTTTTCCTCTATTGACAGGATGTATGTGTTGATGGTCTTTTCCTGTAAGAGTTGTTCTTGAAACCCTCAAAGGAGTTCAAAAATTCCAAATGTATTTGACCAGGTATGCCAGATTATTTTGAGACAAAAGATAATATTTAGGGCAGAAAGATATATCCTACAGAGGGGGCAAGGAAAATGAAAACCAGCTTAGCCAGAATATTGCATTGTAAGGCATTTTCCCTTCTTAATTTTTTACATTCTAGTATGGAAAAAAGTATATATTTAACTATTTACAAGGGAAATTCATCATTTGTTGAATTTTGCTTTTGTATGAATAATTTTATGGACATAATTAGTTTAAATTAATTGGAAAAGTAACCTCCCAATCTATTAAAAATGTTCAAAAACAATCCTAAAGCAGAAATATGTCCAAGAATTTAATATTGCTCTTGAGCTAGAATGTATTTTCATAGGCAATCAAGAGCGTGGCCTGAGCATCCATAAAGCCAGGCATTTTGTAGGTGACACCCAAAGGAGAAAAATATACAAATAAGATTTAGTGGATGTTAATTTTTTTTTTTTTAGAGACCAGTCCCCCAGACTCACATTTATATATGGTGTTGTTCAGTCGTTTCATTATGTCTCTGACTCTTTGTGACTCCATTTGAGGTTTTTTGGGCAAAAATACTGAGGAGTTTTGCCATTTCCTTCTCCAGCTTACTTGACATACTAACAAACTGAGGCAAACAGGATTAAGTGACTTACTTAGGACCACATAGCTAGTCAGTGTCTGAAGCTAGATTTGAATTCAGGTCTTCTTGAATCCAGAACTGGTGTTCCATCCTATCCACTGCATCATCCAATAGCAGATGAAATACCTAAAATTGTGCCCCCAGAAGAAGATGAGCTCCTCAAAGGCAAAGACTATTTTATGTTTGCTTTTGTTTCCCCATTGCATAATCATAATCGATAATAATAATAATAGTAACAATTAAAAAGCACATACTCTATGCCACTGCTGGGTTAAACACTTTGTAATTATCTTATTCAATCTTCATAACATTCAGGAACTACTGTTATTCTCCCCATTTTACAGATGAAGAAACTGAGACAAATCAAGTTGTATGTGACTTGCCTAGGAATCCACAGCTAGTCAGTGTTTGAGGCAGGATTAGAAACCTGGTCTGTATAACACAGTGCTTGACACACAGTAGGTTCCTAATAGATGTTTGTCCATAAGTTGAGTAATTCTGTCAGCTGGGCTTTTAGGCAACTTTCAGTTAAATGTTTAAATACTTTTGTTTGTTTTTAAGTGGCTCCCTTCATTCCCTAGCAGCAAATATTCATCCTGGCTTCTTCCAGAGAATAAAATGGGCCAGCTGGATGAAAGATCTAGAATTTACAAGGCTGTTATAAGGTGAGTTGGGGGAATGTTCAACAAGCTTCCAGCAGAAATGCCCTCCTTTTATTATTTAAAGATGCCATTTCATTTAATTTAGTACTACATAAAGGAAATGAAAAGATAATGGTTAATTAAATTGCAAGAAAATCCAATTTTCATTACTTCACTGTCATACACCACGGAACCGTATTGAGAAGTCATAAAAACATTTTGGCTTCGTTCCCAATGTTATCCACAGGTTACTTTGGGATTTTTTTTCTTTTAGAAGAAAAAAAGAGTTTATTAGATCAGAGATGTAGTTCTGGGCAATCTTAGCCACGCAAGTTTGGAATTTAGGATGGACTTCCAGAAGGTATTTTAAAACTAAGCTAGCTAGTCTGCAGATATTCAGTAATTGCCTACTCTGGGCTACGTACTCTGCTGGACAGTAGGGAAACAGCCCCTACCCTCGAGGAGCTCCCATTCTATCATTCCCTAACAATGTTTTTAACCCTTCCCTTCCATCTTAGAATCAGTGCTGGTTATTGGTTCCAAGGCAGAAGAATGGTAATGACTAGGCAATGGGGGTCAAGGAGGATTAAGCATCCCAAATCGCCTTTACTTTTTTGACTGACATCACACTACGGTTTTGTGTTAAACTTGCAGTCCACTCAAAACCTCAGAATTTTTTTTGGAGAAACTACTGTCTAACACTACTTGTCCACAACCCGAATTTTTTAAAAACCGTTATCTTCTGACTTATCATCAATTCTAAAATAGAAGAGTGGCAAAGGCTAGACAATTTGGGTTAAGTGACTTATCCAGGGTCATACAGCAAGGAAGAATATGGGTCAGATTTGAATCAAGGACCTCTTGTCCCTAGGTCTAGTGTTCTATCCATTGAGGCATCTGGTTATTCCCTACCTAACCAAATTTAAATAATTAAAAGTAAATACTCCATTGCCTGATTTCTTTCCTTTCCTTTTTCTCATCTTTCTTCCTTCCTTCCTTTCTCTTTTTTCTTTCTTTCTCTTTTTCTCTCCCCTTCTCTCTTTGTTTCTTTATTGTTTTATTTTTGTCTTTCTCTTTCTTTCTTTTCTTCCTTCCTTTCCTCCCTCCTTTCCTTCTTCCTCCCTTCATTCCTTCCTTTCTGTCTTCCTTCCTTTTATCTTTCTTCCTTTCTCTTTTTTCTCTCTTTCTCTATTCCTTTCTCTCCTTTTTCTTTCTTTCATTCCCCCTTTCTCTCTTTCTGCCTTTCTATCTTTTCTTCCTTCCTTCTTTCTTTTTCTCTGTCTCTCTGTCTCTCTCTTTCTTTTTAAGAGGAAAGGTATCCTCAGGCTTACCCTCATTTAGAAGAGCACACTTGAGGTACGCCTTCAAGGAAAATGGAGATTCTGTGAGACAAAAATGAGGATAATCATTTATGCCTCTTATCAATATTTCAACAAGTATTTTATAAAACATCCACTATGTGCTTCAGATTGGGGCAGATAAGTGATGTAGTGGATAGAGTTCCAGTCCTGGAGTCAGAAAGACTCATTTTCATGAGTTCAAACCAGGTTTCAGGTTTGAACTTATTGGACAATTGACCGGAGAGAAGTCATTTAATCCTGTTTGCCTCAGTTTCCTCATCTGTAAAATGAGCTGGAGAAGGAAATGGCAAACTGCTTCAGTATCCTTGCCAAGAAAATCCCAAATAAGGTCATGAGAAGTCAGACATAACTGAAAGACAAACAACAACTAGTCTGTTCCCTGGAGTCTTGCTTATTGACTTGCCAGCCTCTTCATATGCAATTAAAATGGTCATATGTCCTACTCTTTCTGTAGTCATTTCTCATTAAAATTGGTATGGGGGATAAATAGAAAAATATCTAATAGTCATATTAATTTGTTGCATGGTTACCTGGTCTGTAGGGTTTGAGCTGGTCTCCATTTTGACAGACCAAATGAATAACGAGGTTGTTTCTCCTTAGAGATTTGACACAATATGACTAATGTAATGCAACATGGTGATAATACTGAATTTATCAAGTCACAGAAAGCAGTCATACAGTAGGAGGGAATGATTTAGATGATCCATCACAGGAGGTCAAAAGTCTGCCTGCAGCCTATGGGACTGCTTTCTAATCATTAGTTTCTTTTCATTGCTCTCAATTGCATGTCACTAGATGACAAAAGGATGCAGGGTAGGGTGAAGAAAGGGACAGAAGCGCTCTAGATGGTTTTCCAGATTATTGACAGTGGGTGATCAATAGATATGGTTGGGGAATAACTGGCAATGCCTAATACAATGAGAGCAACATGAAGGCTAATTGAACTATGCTAGGATATATAGTGTATCAAGCAAGTCTTGGAGTCAGCAAGATTTGAGTCCATATTTTGCCTCAGACAGTCATTACCTATGTGACCCTGGATGAGTCTTTAAACTCTTTGTATCTCAGTTTCTTCATCTGTATATAATACCCTCCACTTGAGGTTCAGTTACTCAACTCCTACCATCATTGACAAGTTCCATCTCCATACCGGTAGCTGTTGCTATTCCCAGAGTTCCCAGAGTAACCCCATGAATGGTTGTCCTCTTAAATGTTATTTCTGGAACCTTTACCATTGTGTCACTGCTTAAGCAGCAACTTGGTCTTAATCAAAAAGTATAACTCAAATAGCATTGCAAAGACCATAGGCACAAAGCATTGCCCTCTAATCTAGGGACGCTCTCCCACTTTTATTAGGTAGAGAGGCTGAGGTCTGAGATGGTTTATCACTTCCTGGAAAAGTCTTCCCTACAGAAGCCACTCCATGTTGGTTTAGGGCGTTTAGTTTCAATTTGGTCCTCTTCACCCCACTCTTTAGGGAATCTTATATGAATGAGGAGCTCAAGACAAGCAAAGGTGTGACCCAGGCTATTCCATAGTGATGTGTTTTATGGAGCTGCCAGCCTCTTCATATGCAATTAATATGGTCATATCTCCTACCCTTTCCAGGGTGAGGAATGTCTACTTTGCATCTAAAGACTGGGTCTTTGCCTTTCAAAGTCTCTATCTTTTACCCTCCACTTGATGAAGTCTTAGTAAAAGGAGGAAGTTGGTCTAGATGACTTCTAAGAAGCACTCAATCAATGATCACTTTCTGTCTTCCTTTCAGCTCCAAATCCAAGATTCAGTGATTGGAAAATTTGATTCTAGGGCAATAGAAAAGAGAAAGGGGTTGGGATCCTTGCACAACTTTTGGAATTGGGACAGTGGTACATAGAATATTCTGAGTCATCCAGTAATTAGAATGAAGACAAAGGGAAAGCACCATGTCAATGAGTTTCAAATCTCAGTCCTTAGTTTATTATTAGAATCACCATCAGCATTAATGAAAACCTTTAATTGAATACCTACTCCTACTATAATAAAACACGTGCCTGCTGTGATAATGAAATTAAAATCTGCCCTGTCCATCCTTAATCTAATCATGAAAGGTGAGAACATCCCCACTTAATTCACAAATTGGGAGGTCTGTGACCCATGTGTGCTAGAGTGAGTGACAAATAAAAATTTATTGACTGCCTCCTGGGCAGTCCTAAGAAAAGTGTCTGTTGTGATTGAACATGTAAACTAAGAGGAAGGCACAGGAAGTGATGCAAAAGAGGCCCCTTTAAAAGAGAGTTCAGTGAGTTCAGCTCTTTTCTTGTTTGTGGCTTGGACTTGAAGGAGCTCTGGCTGGGACCCTGAGACCTTGGTGAGTGAAAAAATCTGACTAACAACCTTAACTTCCCTGAAGGTACTAGCCTCCAGGAGGCTCCCTTGATTGGGAGAAGCCCTAGTGGCTAAATCCCTTGCTAACTGACTTTTAGGCTCTCTGGATTAGCCTCTGTAGCCCTGCCAGAGTAAAGCCCAGATTTGAATACAAATCTAGTTTGTTGAATTAGATCTCTTACTCTACCCTCTTCTCATCTCTCTACTTCCACTCTCTCCTATATTTTGTAAATAAATTACTAAAACCATTTTAGGAATTGGTATTTATTCAGTTCCTTGATGAACACACATTTAAATATTTGTATATCCAACCCAAAAATCCCTTTTCCCTCTTACACTGCCCTCTGACATTATCTCCATTTTTATCCCCTCTGCATCTTGTGTGCACATATTTATTTATATGTTGTTTTCCCTTTTAAACTGTAATCTCCTAGAGAGCAGGAACTATTTTTTTGGTTTTGAGGGTTTTTTAAAGTTTCTGCCTTTATTTTGCAATACTTAACACAATGCCTGGCCCATAGTATGCCTTCAACAAATGTTTTTGACTTGTAAGGTACCATATTAAGCCCAAGGAGTATAAAGGAATAGCTAACAAAATTCCTGCTTTCAAGGTGAGTACAATTTAATTTGCCAAATTAAAAATTAACAATCTACCAAATCTATAATTTAATCACAACACTGATTGGCAAAGATGACTAAGAATAGAAATAGTCAATACTAAAGTAGCCTGAGATGACAGGCACACTTACACATTGTTGGTAAAGTTGCAAATTTATGCAACAATTCCAGAAAAATTAGAATTATATGGAAAAGCAATAAAAACAGCCAAATCCTTTGACCTAAGCCTATATCGCCAAAGAGATTAGTGATTTTTTTTAAAGTCCAATAAGCTTCTTTGGAGGACAGGGACCATTTCATTTTCAGTTTTGAATCCCTAGCACCTAGCATAGTACCTGGCACAGAGGAGGAATTTAATAGTTAATTTGTGGTTCCCATGGTTTTGGTAGTAAAAACCAGGAAACAAAATGGTACCCATTGATTATATATCTCAATATTTATGTGTTTCAATGGAAGGAGTTATTATTTCACAATAAGAAATGATGATTATGAGGAATTCAGAGAAATATGAAAAGACTTGTAGGAGATAAAATAAACTAAGTAAAGGAGAAACAGGAGGACGATATTCATAACGACTATAGTCATGGAAATAAAACACCACTAGAAAGAAGCTAAAATCAGATTAATTGCAATGAGCAATTTTGGCCCAGAGAATCAACAATGGAACTTCCTCCATTTCTCTTAGTTGAGGGGTCTACAGTGGAAGAGCACTACACACATTCTCAAATGAAGTCAGTTTGCTACTTATGTTTGCTTGACTGTTTCTCTTTATTATAAGGTAGAATTCAATAGGTAAATGAGATATACCTACAATTGGGTATAAGGAAACAATGGGGATATGGAAAACCAAAATGTATTGATGAGTCTCTAAGGGCCCTTCCAGCTCTAAATCTATATTTTTAAAAGAGAATGTAGGGTGATCCCAACAATGATCAAGTAGAGTTCCTACTGGTTTGCTTTAATGAATATTTATTTTGTTTGTCATCTGAGTTCATAATGCCAATGAGTTTTGCTAAAAGGATGAAACCTACTTACTAAATAAATATACACCTGAAATTTTGTTTACTTTCTTACTTTCTATCAATAAATTCCAAAATATTTATTGTGCCTACCTACTATCTGCCTAATTCTATGCTAGATACTAGGGCATACAAAACCAATTCAAGGCATATATTTTATATCTAGAAAAAACACAAAATTAATAGAGAGGAAAATCTTAAACTTTTACATTGTTTCCTAAGTTAATATTGGTTTGCTCTATTCACAAAGGAATGAAGTAGAGCATCAAAAAGGAGAAGCTAATGATGATACAATGAGTGCATTTGACAGTATAAGCTCAGAAGAGGTTGTCATTGCTCCCTCAGTTTGCTGAATAACTTGCATACAGTGATGCAGTGGATAACAAAATCTACCCACTGCATTGATTCCTCTCTGGCATTCTGTCCTCCCTGAGGGGGAAAAAGGGGCAAAACAGGGTAGGAAAAAAAAACACTAGTTTGAAAGCTTGAGAAAACAATTAATTGATATACATTTACTGGTACCTACTATGTGTTAGTCCCTCTGCTGAATGCTAGTAATACAAGTTCCCCACGTGAAGTCATTTCTCCAGGAGTTAGACATTAGAGTAAGCATTCTACCAAGGGAGCAGCATATCCACATAAGCACAGAATGGTCTCCTCCTCATGTCCACCTCCTGGCATCTCTGGCTTCCTTCAAGTCCCAGGTAAAAACCCACCTTCTTTAGGAAACCTTTCCCAATCTCTCTGTATTCCAGCTCCTTCCCTCTTTTGATTATTTCATATTTAGCTATGTAGCTCAATATGTAGCTCGTTTCTACTTTTTTGTCTTACTTTTCCCAACAGACTGTGAGTTCTTTGATGCCTCTTTTGTTGTATCCCCATCACTTAACACAAAGATTGGAACAAAACCAATGCTTAATAAATGCTGATTGACTGACTAATATGAGCACACACAGAATCCGTATATAAGACTCTGGCACAAACTAGCTACATTATTCAGAGAAGTTGTTCGACACCCCCAAGCCCTTTGAGACTCAGTTTCCTCATTTGTAAGACAAAGGGGTTTGGATTGAATGACATCTATGATCCTTCTGAGCTGTGTGATGCTGTCAGCTTTCTCTTGTGATGACCTCGTGCCCACCTCTATCCTCTTTATCATTTCTATTCCCTACAATTTCCTCTCAACTATTTTCCTTTCAGGCTGAATCAAAGTCAATTCTCAGGTCATTCAGGACTCTCTCGGTTAAATCTGTTATCTCACTGATTTAGAAAACTTTTCATTTTTTTCCCCCCTTATCGCTGGGGGCAGCACAATACTTATAAAACAGTTTTATTTCTAGCCCAGAGGATACTCCCTCTAGCTACCAACTACTTTTAAATGACTTTCAAGGTCTCTCTTTTGTCCTAAAAGATTTACTATGGTTTTTACTCACAGCTTACACTCCTCAGAGAGCTGCAAGTCTGATGGTGGCCTTTTGAAATGTGTGAAGAATGGGAAAGATGAGGCTTAGCAAAGGCAGGGAGAGGAAGAGAGAGAATGTCAGATTCATTTTCTAGTCTCAGTGGAGTTCTCCATGGCCTCCATTCCCCAAGTGTATACTCTCCTGATGTCGATCTGTAATGGAGAAAATCATTCCAATTTGCAAACGATGGGATAGAGGCTCTATAATCACTGCCATTCATTCAATCACTCAACAAATATGGGAATAATTGGTGTTGTCCTTTTAGCCAGAGGACTACTGAGCATCCCCATGATTTTGCTTCCGCCATGGATTACACCCCATTATAGGATGGCCATGCCCTTTTTTTTTAAACCCTTGTACTTTGGTGTATTGTCTCATAGGTGGAAGATTGGTAAGGGTGAGCAATGGGGGTCAAGTGACTTGCCCAGGGTCACACAGCTGGGAAGTGGCTGAGGCCAGGTTTAAACTTAGGACCTCCTGTCTCTAGGCCTGACTCTCACTCCACTGAGCTACCCAGCTGCCCCCTGGCCATGCCCTTTTGTGGGCATCTTTAACCTTCTTTGTGTCATAGATGCTGATCGCTGCTCAAAATCATGTTCCTCCATACACAAAAGAAATACTTGAAATTTTGTAAGGTAAAACAAGCAGCACTGAAGGAAAATCAAATACAGCAAAAGAATTAGTATTTGAAGAATGACCTGGGGGTGTCCATCTCCAAAGAAAGAACTGATAAATAATAATAAGTAAGACATAGTTTTTTCTATATATTTATCTTTTTGTCAAATTATACCATCTCTGATGGGAGGAGGGAAGGGATGGAGGGAGTTAACTGAGTAGTTTATTTAAAAAACAAAACTCTTACTTCTCATATTAGAATCAACACTTAGAATTAATATCCAAGGCTGAAGAGTAGTAAGAACTAGCCAAGTGGGGTTAAGTGACTTGCCTAGGGTCACCCAGCTAGGAAGTATCTGAAGCCAGTTTTGAACCAAGACCTCCCATCTCTGGATCTGGCTTTCAATCCACTGAGTCACTTAGCTAGCCTCATGGGTATTTAATTGTAACAAATAAACAAACAAATAAATTCAAAAAAAAATAAAATGAAATACACAATATTATTAAAAAGTCAAAGAAATTGAAATATATTTTAAGTTTTTAAAAAGAAAATTCCAAATTAAAAATCCTTGCTTAAGGAAATAGAGTCTTATCAAGTAGTTTCAATGTCTCCTGGATGTAGAGCTGGAAGGAGTCTCTAGGTCTTGTCCAGTCCTTCATTATATCAAAGAAGAAAAGGGGGTTCATGGAGATGAAGTGATCTGTTTAAGGTAAGTAAGCCTCAGTTTAAAGGCAACAAAGCATTATTAAACACGTAATCTATCCCTGGCACTATCCTAGGGACACATATTACCAAGACAACAAAGAGATAATTCCTGACTAAAACAGTTTATGTTCCATTGTGGGGGAGAGGGGGAATAGAAGGAGGAAACTTAGACTCAAATAGCTCCTATCCACAATATAAAAATAATATAATATTCAAATATATAAATAAAAAAATAAAAATGTATTATAATAGTTACCCAACTGGGTCAAAGCTAGAATCTATTATTTTCTAGTTAATAGTAATAGTAACAGGTAGCACTGAAATGGTACTTTAAAGTTTGCTAGGGAAGTAAAGAGGCACAGTGGATAGAGTACCAAGGCTGGGAGCAGGAAGACTCATCTTTGTGAGTTCAGATCTGACCTCAGACATTTAGTAGCTGTTTACCCTTGGGCAAGTCACTTAACCCTGTTGGCCTCAGTTTCCTCATCTGTAAAATGAGCTGGAGAAGAAAATGGCAAACTACTCTGATATCTTTGTCAAGAAAACTTCAAATGAAGAGTCAGACGTGAATGGAAACAATGACACAACAAAGTTTTCAAAGCACTTTACAAATATCTCATTTTATCATCATAACTCAGGGAGGTAAGTGCCATTATTATCATCATTTGACAAATGAGGAGATTGAGACAGAAAGAGAGTAAGTGAATTGTCTAGAAATACACAGATTATATGTGTCTGAAATTGGTTCTGAATTCAGTTCTTCCTGATTCCAAGTTGTGTTCTCTTTTTCTTTCTGTCTCTTCTTTTCTTCCCTTTCTCCCCTCTTCTCTCTCTCTCTCTCTCTCTCTCTCTCTCTCTCTCTCTCTCTCTCTCTCTCTCTCTCTTTCCTATTTAGGCTCTAATTATATATTTATTTAAAACAGTCTATGAAAAGACATGATCTTCTCTTTCCTGGTTGAGTACCCTCTTTTTCCCTCATTAATTTCAGTTTTGAAGTAGATATGTGACATTGTTTAGATAAAAGGTTTTTCAAACTGTATAGCACTCTCTCTCTCTCTCTCTCTCTCTCTCTCTCT
>NC_058132.1:653896482-653941129 GCF_016433145.1 Gracilinanus agilis
ATCTTGTTGTCTTGTTATCCATCATCATCATCATCATCATCATCATCATCATCATCATCATCATCATCATCATCATCATCATCATCATTTCTGCAAGTTGCTCGACCTGAAGGGGGAAAAACCTCACCATCCCGTGATGGCAGATCTCCTAGTAAGCACGCCCTCTGCACTTGATGGGGCTCATCCTCAAGCATATGGTGTGTTGCTCAGTCCAGCAGATCAAAGATAAGCTCCTCAGTTTGTCCTTTAAAGACCTTCACCATATGGACCCAACCTCTCTTTGCAACCCTATTCTACATGACTTCCCTCCCGCCCAGCCAAACTGACTTTCTTGACATTCCTCAGGCTTCTACAAAACATAGCAAAAACATCCAAACATGAACATGAGCAGTAAATGAGGGCAGTGTACCATTCATTAGGCTGAACTCTGGAAAGAAAGATTGCTAATAAGTTGAAATTGGAGAAAATTCAATACTGACTTGTTTTTGCATGGCATCTACTGACTATCTACACATCAAGAAGCATGTCTCCTGGGGGCAGCTGGGTAGCTCAGTGGAGTGAAAGTCAGGCCTAGAGACAGGAGGTCCTGGGTTCAAATCTGGCCTCAGCCACTTCCCAGCTGTGTGACCCTGGGCAAGTCACTTGACCCCCATTGCCCACCCTTACCAATCTTCCACCTATGAGACAATACACCAAAGTACAAGGGTTTAAAAAAAAAAAAGCATGTCTCCTGCTGGAAAGTCCCCTCTTCTTTCTCTTAGGACTTTCCATTTAGTGTTTGTATCGAGCATCCTTCATATGTTTATATACATACATATGCATATAAATATACATGTACACATATGTGAAATATATGTACACATACACATATAGGTAGCATAGTGGATAAGTTTCTACCTGAAGTTTGGAAGACTCATCTTCCTGCGTTCAAATCTGGCCTCGGATATTTAACTGACTGTGTGACCCTGGGCAAATCACTTAACCCTGTTTGCCTCAGTTTCTCAACTATAAAAAGAACTAGAAAAGAAAATGCCAAACCACCCCAATCTCTTTGTCAAGAAAACCCCAAATGGGGCCACAAAGAGTCAAACACAACACAACATGAAGATTCGGAACGAGCAACAATGTCAATACCTATATGTGGAAAAAAAGAAATTCATCTACATTGACCTAATAAACTGAATAATTAGTTATTAACAATCATTATTCACAAGTCCACCTCATTCCTCAGGACATAGCTCATTCCTCATTCCTGCAAAGAGATTTTTCTTACATAATGAAGCTTTAATCACATTGTTTAATCACTTTGTTCTCAAGAACAAAATATTTGTTCAATTTTCTCTTTAATTCTTTTCATTTTCATTTTACTTGTTTTAATATACATAATATTTTAGCATAATAGCATCTGTTTATAGTTTATAATATATATGCAGTATGTATGAATTGTTCTTTTTTGTTTATAGGACTATTAGATGAAGAATATTTGAAGGTAAATGCTAAATTTTTGCAAATTACAAAAATTTGCTTCAGAGTTTCTACCACTTCTTAATGATGCATAATTTACATCAATCCATACATCCAGGACCCTTTAAGGATGACTTCTCTGTAATTTCTGGTTATGAATACCAAGAAATGAATAAATAAATGGAAAGAAAATTTATTAGGTTTTACTGTAGGCTAAAGTCTAACCTCAAGGATTTTATACTCTAAAAAGGGAAGCTAATACACATGGGGTGAGGAGGGGGGAAATGATCAGAAAGGGAGGGACATTTTGCTCCTCAGAGTAATAAGAATGGTGACTGGGAAAACAAATTGTTAAACCCTTCCAGGAGCAATGACAGAATTTATTTGATCCTAGCTCCAAACCTGAAAGAAACCTGGGGAGAGGACAAGCTGAGGAAGGGGCCTCACAAACTCAAGGCAGCTGGTGGCAAGATGGCTGTTGAGTAGCTGAGTAAAGTAAATAAATCATGGCTGTTGGCCACTCTGAAGTGGTGGGTCAGGTGAGACACTCACCAAGCAGGACAGGAGTTTTAGAAATGATAAAAATTTAAGCCTTCAGACCAAGAGTCCATCACTGACTCTTCTTTTCTCAGATATAAGCAACAAGGCATCCTTTTGAATCATTGATCATGGCTCCTAAAGTAGGATAAGATGAATAGAAGTCATACTGTGAAGTGAGAAGCAAAGAGCTGCCCATAACAGAATAGAGGAAATATCGTCCAGAAGATACAGGCTTGCCTAAAACTCTACTGGAATAGTCCTTGATCCAGAAGAATCCTGCCCCAAATCCAGGCCATTCTGATGGCAGAAGTAATGGCCAACAATGGGTGGGAACCATTCCTTGGTGGCCAAAGTTCCCCCTCATGGGTTAAACCTGGGTCCTTTAAGCTCAGATCACCTGGCGAAAGTCTCTCTGGGGGCAACCCTGTTGACAAGAGCTTAATGTTTACATTCTGGCCATGTAACTGGTCCCAGTCCTTGTCAGACCCAAGAAATTACTGACTCCCCAATGCCAAAGGGCAGAATAAGCCCTGCTGTATACCTATTGACTTTATTCCTTTAAATAAACTTTGATTTTATTTTAAAAAATTTGAGCAGTGTATAATTAGAATTCTCTCCCCAGGGACTCTCTTTCCCAGCAGCCCAGTTACGTATCTACGTAACATACTACCGTAGGGAGGATATAAGTTTTGTGTAGCTCCACCCTCTGACTCTCTCCTTCCCTGATCACAAGCTGGGAACGGGGGGGCTTTATGCCAGGCAGGAGAATCTACAGATGTGGGTTTACTTTTTGTTAGATAATTATTTGAACTTCTATTTCTTTTAATTTATTTTCTTTCTACTTCAAGTGATTATTAATAAACTTTATATTACTTGGAGTTATTGGATATTAATTTAAGTATTAATAAATATTATTAATAATGAATATTAATTTAAATCTTACAGCAGCTAAGTGGCACAGTAGGTAAGGCAAAATCTGGCCTAGAGTCAGAAGGACTTGGATTCAAATATGGCCTCCGATACTTCCTAGCTGTGTGATCCTGGGCAAGTCACTTAATCCTATTTGTCTAGGACCAGACCTTAAATTTCATTGTTATACATAACCTCTATCCCTCCAATAAACTCCCTCAACCAATGCCAGCTGTCACTATCTCTACAATTTATATATAATCTTAGAGAGTTGCTCAGAATACTGGGGGAGAGAAATAAGTGATGTGTCATGGGTCACATAGCTCATATGTATTAGAGGCGAAACTTTAATTAACCTAGGCTTTAGGGGCAGCTCTCTATTCACTCTGCTAAGCTTTTTTTAAATCATGAAAACAACTTCCTTAAGGACAGAAACCATATCATATTTTATTTCTTATCTTCAAAACCTAATCTCATGACTATACACCACAGACAACTAAGAAATATCTTTTTAAAAATTAAATTTAGGTCTAGAAGGAAACTGAGAGATCAACTAAACCAAATCTCATTTTACAATTGAGAAAATTGATTCCCTGTGAAAGAAAATGACTTGTCCAAAGTCACCACCAAGGTAATGAAGAAAGTGTCCATGGTGTTGAAAAGTATAAAGATTCTGAATCAGCTCTTTTCTTTTTTTTTTTTAAACCTTGACTTCTGTGTATTGGCTCGTAGGTGGAAGAGTGGTAAGGGTGGGCAATGGGGGTCAAGTGACTTGCCCAAGGTCACTGAATCAGCTCTTTTCTGCCTGAAGTAAGGTAACAATTACAAAAGGATGGGAGAAGAAGAAAAACAGTTCCTCTTATTGACCACATTTTTTTTAAATCCAGAAAACTTTCTACTCTTTGGAGAAGATAAGGCAGGAAGTTCCTGAAAATAAGAGACAAAGTGTTCTTCAACCACAGGAAAGAGATCCTGATCTTGCAAAAAGAATTCGATTAATGAGCATATTTTGGAAAAAGCCTAGGAAGGGGGGGTAGTGTCCAAGGACCATAATAAATGCCAACAAATACTATTACCTCATTAGGGATGAGTCAGTGTTTACACAGACATTTAAGCTCTTTGGTTAGTGTAAATAGAAATTATGAGTATGATATGTAAAGAATAATAGACCCAACCCTGATAGCAATAGTATCAAAGCTTTTCAGGAGCAAATTTAGAAAAACATCAGGTAATTCAAAGAGAATACAGTGCCAACCTGTGAACCCTAAAGTTCAGTAGATATGGAGGGTGATCTTATGAGATAATCAGAAAATAAAAACTAATGGCATAGGGTTTTTTTTTTTAATGTTTCAGTGGTTAAATAAAATCTTAGAGAAGTAGAATGATGGAATGTGGGGTGGGGGGAGGAACTCAAATTATCTAGTCCCACCATCATAGATTTCAAAATAAAATTCCAAATGAAGCCTTCTGATCAACCCTTTGTGATAATAACTAATAAAATAATAATGATGACAAATTACATTTCTATAGTGCTTTGAAGATGCTAAAGTGTTTAAGTTTAATCTCTTCTTTGAACCTCAAAACAACCCTCTGATTTTCCATAACTTTACTTATAGAATATGAACTGATGCCTTAAGAGGATAAAAGATAACTCTAATTAGGTATTCTGATCAATTCAGTAGCAATCATAGCAAGAGCAGCAGCAGCAGCCGCCGCCACCACCACTATCATCAAACTATATAAAATAATAGAATGATCACTAAGGATAAGGTCAGAACCTGTGATTTCAGTGGTAAAGGGAACTTCCAGATGAGGAAATCTATTCTACCAATATACCCTTCTCATCAACTTCTAGTTTGGGAGTACTGCCTGAAGCAGGAAGGTGTTCCAGGGGAAGAACTTGAACCCAGATCTTCCTGGATCCATGATTTTCTCTCTCATATAAATGGCACACGATCATATAAATGATGTGCTATGAATATGTCAAATAATAAAAATGTGAGAAATAAGATGAAGAACATCTTATCATCAGTATTCAATCTGCTTACAAGGATTATCCCGAAGATGCTTTCAAAGAGCCTACAGATGATGGGCTCACATCCCAATACTTTTATTCAACTACAAAAAGCAATTCTTTTATTCTTTTCATTTATTACTACTCTTCAATCATCCACCAAAAATTAGAGATAAAAGAACAGCAGGAAGTTAGAGATTTCTCTCAAGAATGTTTCTATCTTAATTCTTTTGAATATAAGATGAGAAGACCATCTTCTGTTAAAGAGAGGTCTGACCATGTGGTTCCCCAACTCACTAAACTCCAGTGGCTTCCTGTTGTTTCCAGGATAAAATAAAAATTTCTCTTTTTAACTCTAATAGCCTTCACAACTTGATTCCAACCTATCTTTTTAGACTGAGTGAATATTACTCCCCCTCCTGATCTCTGTGATCCAGTCAAATCGACCTTCTCTTTGTTCCTGACACACAACACCCTCTCTCCCCTCCATAACTTTCCACTGGTCTTCCAACATGCCTGGAATTCATTCTTTCTCCTCTAAGAGTCCTTCTCTTTTAAGACTGATCTCAAGCCCCATTTTTTACATAAAGCCTTTTCTGATTCTTTCTACTGCTAATGACCTCTGTCTCCCCAAAAAAGCTTGTAGTTAACTTTTTTATCTTTATAAATTTAATTCTATGCCATATCTATTTATCTATTTACTTCTTATCTCCTTCTTAGGAAGTGAAGCTCCTTACAAGGAATAATTATTTCATTCTTTGTACTTATATCCTCAGCTCCTAGTGTAGTCTCTGGCACAATAGGCACTTAATTAGTGCTTTTTGATTGTGAAATAATAACTAAAATAGTGCATCATTTTCACTTGAGCCTCACAATGTTTCTATGAAGTAGGTGCTATTAGGTTTTATTATCCTCATGCTACAACTGAGGAAACCAAAGTTCAGAAGAGTTCAATAACTAGCTTGTCCATGGCCATGTGCACGGTCATTAAGTATAAGAGGGACAATAGTTGACCTCCATCTTCCTGACTCCTTGGCCAACACTCTAGGTCATCTCCAGACCCTGTAGCTAAAGGGCCAGAAACAAGAAGCAGTGGCAGGTCCAGCAGGATTGGAACCTGAAATGACAAAGTTCAAGAAACATACTAAGAAGTATTCATAAACTCCAATCTGAATCCTATTCTCAGCAATGCAAGTTTCTCTTTTCACATTCTTAGAAACTCTCAATGCCTGCATGATCTCAGGTCACGGCCATCCTTGTGACCAGCTTTCTTGCTATATAAGTACTAGCATGCCCTGGTTTTGACCCAGGATGTACTATTACATGGAGTAATGTTTTAAGAATATGAGATTACCACTGTTCCCACCCATACAGGCCAGTAGCAGCAGGCCAAGGCACCACAGAATACCGAGGACTTTTTTCTGGCCTCTGCTCACATGCCTGTACTCACCAAATATAAGGAAATGTTTTCTTCTCACATCAGCATACACAGTCCAGGCCAGGAGGCTGAATCACATTCAGCACCCACAAAAAAAGAAGACAAAGAAAATCAAAATTACCAAGCCAAGATCGCTAGGTAATAGATTATAATCTTCTTGATGGTAAGGACTATTCTTGGTTTTGTGTTTTTAGCTCCCACACCCAGCACTGTGCCTAGCATATGGTAGTTGCTTGAAAGACTGAATGAACTGAATAAACATAGGGATGAATGAGCACATAAGAGAATCAATATATGAATGAATGAATTAATGTGTAAATGAGTGAATGAACACATAAATGAATGAATTAATGAATCAACAAATGAACAGTGACACAGTATTAATATGGTTGTAAGAGTCCTGGAAACAGAAAAGAACTGAGCTCAAAAATCCTGCCTTTAGTACTCACTGGCTGTGTTACATGGGAATATCTTTTCTTGAAGTCTCAGTTTCCTCATTTTTAAACTGTGGCAAGAGTTCCTCTACTCTTTATTTCACAAAGAAGTTGTATAGGTTTTTGCATTCAAAGTGGTTTGTAATTGTTTGAAAAATGCTATTTCAATAGAAGGTCTTCTTCAAGCTTCAAGCTTTTAGTTTCTGATGCTTTATAAGTCATATTCATCTTATTTTCTTTACAAATGTCCAGATCTTTTCCCATCTCAACATGGAAAGAAGTGATGAGTAAATCAAGTCTATGAGAATTATTCCAAACATTATTCCTCTGGGGGAAAGTCATTGTGCAGCCCTAGAAGGCAAATCAAAGAGTTCATTAGGTTGGAATTGAAGACAAGTCCAGGCTTTTTGAAAAGGAAAATAAAATTGATTTTTTTTCCAAAGCAAAATTGCAGATTGGAAGAACAATTTCTTTGAATGTTTTATTGTGTAATAAATGTTTGTTGACTTTTATTGTATTTACACAGTCACACAAACAAAAACCAAGAGAATCACTGAAAGTAAACTAGCCTAATTTTCATTTTATAAGTGAAAAAACTAAGACCCTAAGCTGATGAGCCTCACCCAAGATTACACAGGAAACAACTGAAAATTTACCCAGGTAGGGGGTCACAGAACTAGGATTCAAACTGGAATTGTCTAAATGCCAAAATCTGTCCAATAGACCACAAAAGAGTTCATGCCTTAGTTTCATCTAGGAAAAGCTAAAGACCAGAGAGTTCTAGTTGCTTGCTCCGTGTCATTTAGCAAGAGAGTAGAAAGCTTTGGACAAGGTCCCAGGTCTCCAAGCCCTAAATGAGTATTCTTTCTAATACACTATTAGGTCCTTTTTATTTTTATTAGACCAGAGTCTAATAGAGTGCCTAACACATAGCAGATGCTTAAGAATCTCTGCTGATTGACTGGTGGATTGGTAGAAGAAATACAAGATACACAATTCTGCAAAGTTCAAATCATGCATTAGAGTGGCATAAATCTACACGGGCATAAAGACTTTGGGTTTCCAGGAAACTGGGTAAAAAGAGCTGCTATGATGATCTCTAACATCCCCTACAATTCTAAACAGATCTTATGGTCTCCAAATGAGCCAGCTAATATTTATTGTTTTTTGTCAATTGTTAAGATTCTATGAGTCTCCTAGGAGCCCACATGTGGAAAATACATAAATCTATGATAGTTATATACATGTAGGCCTATATATTTATATGTGTGTATACACAACATGTGTGTATATAGTATGCATAATGTATATCTTATATATTTATATATGCATGCATATGTGCAAATATGCATGTGTACTGTGAACTTATATGTAAATGTTTGTATGTCCATGCAAATATATGAATATGTATTACAAACATATTTATATAAATGATATATAAATGTTTATATAACATATACACATATATTTATACAAATAATATATATAATACATATGTACTATATGTGTAATATAGAGATACAAATATATATCATATGTAATATGTATTCTAATTTATACCATNTGTAATATAGAGATACAAATATATATCATATGTAATATGTATTCTAATTTATACCATATTAGAAATTTAAAAACATCTCAGCATTATTATGAAAATAGTTTTTACAGACCTTAAGAATCTTGAAGACCCTGAGGAATCCCAGCCCATTCTTTGAGAATGACTGCATTAAAGAAATTCAAATTATGACAATTCTGACTTTTGATCTCTTATTCATCAGATCGACAAAAGATGAAAAGGTAAAGTGTTCGAAGGACGGTATGAATATGGGCACTAATATGCTATTAATGAGCTGTGTGTTGGTTCACCTTTTGGTGAGAAAGGGGATGTCAAACTACACTCAAAGAGTCAATAAATGAACTTGATCTTTGTTCCAGAGATAACCCTTAGATGTTGGACATACAGCCCAAAGAGATCAAGGGCAGATCTCTGAGTCAGTGCTGTGAATGAGAGATGAAGTGCCTTGCCTAGGGCACCATAGCTGGGATGTATCAGAGGCTTTAGAGCTAGATCTTCCTGATGTTGAAGCTAGTTCTCTCTCTATGTCATGATATTTCTCCTAATAATATAAATGCTACTCAAATCGTGCTGAAGAACACGTTAGTCTAGGGAAGATTTCCTTTGAATGGTTAGCACCATCCAGGACCAATAGATTCTTAGACATGTCAGTTACAAAAGCTAGACCTTCTTTATCAATGTACCTCTGTCCACAGGTTTCTTCAAAGATAAGAAACTTTTTGGGGGGTACAGATAATCATTTCATCTAGGTAGACCTCTACTTCTCCACAATGTGATGGATGGTCTTCAAGAATTTATGTAATTAAAAATAGCAGCAATATTTCATTCCATCTCGAGCTTAGCTAAATTGATCCTTGGAGAATAGAAGTAATCCATTATCACTTGCACCATTTTATAATTATTACAACCTGGTAGAATCATCAACTTGTTCTTTCCTGGGATAGCCTTTGAGAAACTAGCAATACTTTCATATCATGATGAAGAATTGAAGTTGGACTTCAGTAGAAAATTCACAGACAATGCTATTCATTTGAAGGCAGACTGCACAATTTGACACAATAGATGCACAGTTTTATAATTCTAAATATATTTCATGCTTTAACATTTTCAAAGTCTTCACATTTGTCCAATATTGAAAATAGAATACAAGGGATGAAAGTCATATATTTCAATAATAAGGCCGGTCCTTCATCATCCACAATCTTATTTCTGTTGCTATTTGTGAACTACCAAGCCAAAGGAGCACCAGAGCAGTGAGCCAATTATTGGAATTGGAACAATGATACAATGTGTGTGTGTGTGTGTGTGTGTGTGTGTGTGTGTGTGTGTGGTAACAATTCATTTCCCATGAATACAATTGCTTTCATACACATTCTTCCATGTTCTTTGATATTCATTAATACATGATATGAAAGGTTGTTTTAAGTCCTTGTCATTGTGTAAGAATCAGATACACCAAGGTACAGCTGATATAGTCTGTCTTGTGAAAAGAGTAATAATTCCTCAGTTGTGTTGGAAGAAACTGAAACTCTCCCCACCACATCCCCAACAAAAGATGTTTTATTAGGAGCATTCCTGCCTATGTGATCAGCATTTGCCTACATATCTAGGACTTAAGAGAGAAACAGAGACAAAGACAGAGATATAGAACACACAAGAAGCCTAAATTAATGTTAAGAAATTCAGTGTCTTCTCTTTATTATATTTAATTATTAACCTTCTTAAGAAAAAATACACCTAAATATTTAAAAGAATTCATGTTGCAACATCTTTTCTTTGATGAGAAAGTGACAGGTTTCATAGGATAAGATAAATAAGTCACATTGGAAGATGCCACCTACTTGCATGACCTACAAATCACATTTCTCTGGATTTGTGTTTCTTCATATATTAGAGATCAGAGAGGGTAATCTCTTATGTAACTTCCACCCCTCACATTCCATGATGGTGCCTTAAAAAATTCTCTACCACAGGCTCAACGTTTCAGTCAACATGCTTTGGGCCACACAGCTACCCAATAGACCTAAGCACTAAAGCCCTGAATGTCTGATAAGAAGAAGGGGAGACTTCATTAGTGCTTTATACATGCTAACAACGGTGCTAGGTACCAGAGATATAAGAACAAAACTGAAATATTTTCTGACCTCAAGGAAATGATTCATTCTACTAGGAGAGAAAACATGCACAGAGATGAGCAAATAGAAACAGCATTTAGGATATTCATACACCCATGTAAGATATGGATGCCTACATGGGTTGTATATGAATACAGACACAGCTCAGGAGTGACAGGGGTAGATAGCTTTGGGATCTGCCTTAACCCTCTTTAAGAAAGATTGCAATCCTTTGATGGGAACAGGAAACAAGACCTTGATTAAGTATTTTTCCTTCCCTTGCCTATCTCTAAGAGGGGCATTGGGTTAGATTTATGTCTATTTGATATGTCCTCCTCAAATATTGCTGGTCTGGGCATACAATAAATTCAGAACAAAGGCCACTTCCCTAATTACTCTTAAGTGGGGGAGAGTGCTACCAAGCTTAGATGAGCTGGGTTGGTTCCTTTGTACTAAGTACCGGTTACACAAAAGACCATCATGAATAACAAATAGTAAACACATTTATCAAAGAAAACAGCCAACAAAAATCTGAGAAGTTCTACAGTTTAGAATATATAAGAAAACACAAAATAGTGAATAAGTTCTTTAGATGGAAATGAGATAGAAGCATAGAAATGAGAGGCAAGGTACCTCACAATATATAGCCCCAATCTTTTTAGGGAAATCTGCAGCAAAGTTCTCCATTGAGGAAAAAGAGAAAGAATGGAGTCACAGGCTTGAGGAGAAAAGAGAAAAGTTGAAAAAACCACTGTGGTTAGTGTGACAGAGAGGCACTTAGAATCTTAAGTCAAACCAAGAGAGAAGGTCCAGTCTGACTCAAGAACTTTTTTTCCTGAAGCCTCTAGGGAAAGAAGATGGATTTCAGGAACATATTGAGAAGTTAGCTTCCCCTACATGTCTTCACCTTCATTTTACAAATGGGAGATAGCCTATACAAATTCACAAACATGGCAGATGGGATGCCATTTGTGAAAAATATCAAGGAAGCCAGTTTCACTAGAGTGGAACACATGACGTGAGGATAATGTGCAATCATCCCAGAAAGACTGGTCAGAGTCAATAGTGTAAATGGCCAAATGATGGAGATGGAATCAGAGGCACTAGGGAGTTTGAGAAGGAGACTTTATCTTCAAGGGAGTGCAATGCATTTATCATCTGTTCTCAATTGAATAAGTCAACATTGCTATGAGTAATGTCAATTTAGCTCATCCTCCTGGAGTTCTGAAGTCATATTTAGTGAGCTGAATGACTTCAGGAGATTGTTACCATCAAGAGATCTGGGATATGTTCATCAGTCTCCTTTCCAGCTGACATGGGATTTGCAGAGACCTCACAGCAGTGAAAGTTATGATCACTCAGATGTTGATTAGATGTCTCCTCTACACAAAGTCTTGTGATACATGTTGAGAATTAAAAGCCGCCCCCCTTCTTGGGGAGCTTCTATTCTGTTAATGAGATCTCGTGGTTCTCCATTAAACATAATATATGCACTAAATAACCCAGGAAATGCAATTCTCAAGTACAAACAATATGAGCGTATGGAAAACTAAATTTATGTCACTGGTTTCCAGATTCCTTTTATTTATCTATCCAGGCATTGCTTTGCATGGACAATCAAATATGGTTTTCTTACTATTACATACTAGTGCTAAAACAGGTACTAATGTACTCTCTCATCCGTAAAATGAGATAAAGAAAGAAAAGGCAAACCATTCTAGGGTCTTCAGCAAGAAAACCCCAGTAGGGATGTAGACTCTAAGTGATCATCCTAATGTAAATATTAACAATATGGAAATAAGTCTTGATCAATGACACATGTAAAACCCAGTGGAATTGCTTGTTGGCTACAAGAGGGTCGTGGGAGGAAGGGAGGGAAAGAGCATGAATCATGTAACCATGGAAAAATATTCTAAATGAATTAATTAAATAGAATTTTTCAAATTAAAAAAAAAAGAAAACTCCAGTAGGGTCACGAAGAGTCAGACACAGCTGAAATGACTAAACAACCATACTATACAGATTTTTTTTCATCAATGCAGATGTCTAAAAGTCCTTTGTCAAACTAGCCTTCGTCACTGGGTTATCCCAGATTGCCCAGACACAAATGTATTTTTAAAAAGTGAGTAGTTATGGTGCTTCACATACCAGAGCAATGAGGTCTAGGTGAACATATGGCTTGCGTCCATTCATAGTTATTCAAGTAATTCATTACTGTCCTTATCCCTGGGAACCTGGGATGGTCTTTTATTCTATTTCATTCTCTTGATGTTCTTTCTTCTATGGGCTGTGTTAAACACACTTGCAATTTATCACAATCACATTCCATCTAATAATGGCCTTCAGACTCTGCAAACTAGTTTTCCTTGTGCTAGCAAGGTATTGACAAGAAAGCAGAAGGATAAATAGAAAGAATGTAAGAGGTGGGCAAAGGAAAAGAAACAGAGCATAAGAGGTAAAAAAATTCAGAATGAGTCTAAAGTGGTTCGCTGGCTCAACCAATAGAAATTAATGGATGAAAATGTGGAAGATCCAAAAGGAGAATAAAATAGAAAGACTTGAACCCATGATTCAGAGTGTTTGGGCTCATTATCTGGGGCAGAGATGATTGGTTTCGTTTTAGAGGACTGAAATCAGACATTTTGCACCATTTTATACAATTTATAAGATGTAGAGCATGATATAATTGATAGAAGCCAGCCTTGGAGCTGGATAAACATGGATTGAAATCCTACCTCTATTGTGTATCTATTGCATAACTACAGACAAATTCCTTGTTCTCTCAGTGTCCTCAGGCAACTCTCCAATCTCCTCTCTAAGACAATGAGTTATAGAGGAGATAACTATCTATGGAGGTAACAGAACCAAAAAAAAAAAATCTAGTCAATGTTTTCGAACATACATTCATTTTTTAAAAATCCTTTAAGTGACTATTCCTAATAGAGCTTTTTAATCAATTGGGTTAGACTGCCCTGGTATAAATAATCAGAGAGGGGAGATATCCAGGTGGCCCAAAATAAAGTGAGAAGATTTCTTGACTTGGCCTTAGTCTTGGTGGATGAAAATTTAGAATGACAAGGAAGAGGAAAAGGGGAAGATTGAAGGGAATCCCATGCATAGGGAAAAGCATGAGGAAAGAGCAATGGGAAATTGTGAGAAAGATACTCTTGAAAGCCAACTTAGACTTTAGAAGTGGAAAGAAACTTAGAGTTCAATAGCCCTTACTTTGCCAATGATAGTACTGAATATACACAACTATTTTCTTACTTGAAGACCTCACATCAACCCTGTGAGTTAGGCAATGTAGGTTTTACCCCTGATTCCTTCCAGAAGAGCAAATTGGGGATATGTCACATGACTTATCCAACATCACCCAACTAAACTATTGACAGAGCCAGGACCCATTTTATATATAATAAAAGGGTATGACCACCACCACCACTTTAGAACAGGCATTTGTATCATCTGACTTTTTCTGACAGCCTATTGAGCCCCAGAACATTGACTATACCTCCAAAGGGACATGGGATACATCACCACCAAAGGGAAGTGGGCTATATCAAATTTCTCTAAAATTACTCCCCATCTTTCTTTTTTTCTTAAACCCTTACTTTCCATCTTAGAGTTGACACTATTGGTTCGAGATCAGAAGAGAGGTGAGGGCTAGGCAAATGGAATTAAGTGGCTTTCCTAGAGTCACACATCTAGGAAGTTTCTGAGGCCAGATATCAATCCAGGACATACCATCTCTAGGTTTGGCACTCTATCCACTGAGCCACTTAACTGCCTACCTCCCTCCAAAAAACAATTTCACCTTTCAATGAGCTCTGGCTGGTTTCCTTTGAACACTGGACATATTTGTTTTTCATAAATGCTGTCTTCTTTATTTAGTTCCAGTGGTGGATTTGGGGTCATGTCCATATCATACTTGGTTTAATGGATGGTGTACTGAACTTTGAGTAAGGAATGCTTGAGTGCAGATCCCACCTCAGATACCAATTAGCTCTTTGACCCTGGATAATTTACTTACCATCCCTGGGTTTAAGTTTCCTCATCTGTAAAATAAAGTAATTGGACTCAATGACCTCTATGGTTCTCTTGAATTCTATATCTATGTCCCTATGACCACGCTAGACAAACAATATGCACTTTATGCTAATAAGTCACTAGAGAGAGGACCAGAAATGATGACCTGTCAAGTCGCAAATCTGGGAAGGATGAGTGAGGAGGTATCAAGTTCCTTAAATCTTCTACTGGCTAAAAGTCACTCACTGCTTTCTCCAACTCAGATAATAGTCCTTTAAACACAGCTTCCTTCTTGATACAAAAGGATAAGCTGGGACAGACTCATGACAGAGACATCATAAAATGAGCACAGCAAATGGGTCCTGAAACAAAAATGGGGTCGTCTCTTTCTGCTGACTATTGAAATCTAGAAAGGTAGAGAAAATTAACAGAGAAGAAGCCTGTTAGTAAAGAATGAAAGATAGCACATAATCAAATACTTTGGGAACCTGAAAATAGAATATTAAATCTCACATGTAAATGAAAGAAAAAAAATATTGTTCTATGTCAGCTCTGAGTATTTTCATCTACATCATCAGACAGAATATAGAAATCTCCCATATGCACATAGCCTTGTGTTGGCCACTGTTAAACAATTTACGCTTTTGTGGCCTGAGCAAACAGATGAAAAGATCGAAAGCAAAAGATACTTTATTCTTGTATCAATGAACAATTTTCTTGGCATAAATCACATTGAAAATCATTCAGGAGAAAGTGTTTTAAATCTATGTGCTTTTCCTTAATTTGTTTTTCTTAGTTTTAACTATTGTGCAGCATAAAATTTTAATTAGTATATTCTCTGAAGTATTCAAGGACCTCAAGAAAAACTACCTCAAGTTCAAGCCATTCTATGGATCAGCAACCACTCCAAAACATGTCTCATGAGTCCACATTAATTTTTGTCCTTTTTTTAAAAACCCTTAACTTCTGTGTATTGGCTCCTAGGTGAAAGAGTGGTAAGGGTGGGCAATGGGGGTCAAGTGACTTGCCCAGGGTCACACAGCTGGGAAGTGTCTGAGGCCGGGTTTGAACCTAGGACCTCCCATCTCTAGACCTGACTCTCAATCCACTGAGCTACCCAGATGCCCCCTGTATGTCCTTTTATCCCCCCCAAAAAAGGCATTAATGTGTGTACTTTGCCAGAAAGCCAGAAGACACAATACAAACAAAATACAGGTAATAAAATAGCATAGTAGAATAAAATGACCAAAAAAAATCACTAAAGCACAGATGAATACCCCTCTTACAGACTGCCATACCATCACTGGAAAAGGCTCACATTCAAAGAACATCTATGTGTAGGAGACATTCAAGAAATGCACCAACATAAGGAACAAAAGACCAGTAAACATATGAAAAGAGTTGTACCAGGAATCCATGTGGCCAGTACACACATACAGAGAACACACATCTCAGGGAAACCTCTGCATAGGAGATATACTTGGCGAGGACAACTAACACCTCTAATGGCAAAGAGATTNTCTGCATAGGAGATATACTTGGCGAGGACAACTAACACCTCTAATGGCAAAGAGATTCTGAAGTCTTTTGAAAATGGTATCACCCTATGATTGGGGATGCAGACTCTAAACAATCACTCTAATGCAAATATCAATAATATGGAAACAGATCTTGATCAAGGACACATGTAAAACCCAGTGGGATTGGCTATGGGAGGGGGTGGGAGGAGGGGAGGGAAAGAACATGAATCATGTAACCATGGGAAAGAATTTCTTAATTAATCAATAAAATTAAATGAAAAATGAAAGAAATAGTATCACCCTATTATCTGTTGATCTATGCTAGCTGGGCTATCTGTTGCTTTTGTGGTCCTCCCTGGATGAATTCACTAGTCCTTTACTGAGTTGAATATTAATTTCTAGGTTCCATAGCTTCAAGGTTTCTGGCCAACTTGGTTCTTATTTTCTAGGATGTCATAGTCATTCCCTGACATTGTGAGTTCCTTAAGAGCAGGGACTATCTTTTTGCCTTTTTTGTATCTCTAGCACTTAGCACAATGCCTAGAACATAATAGAGACCTGATGAATTGATCTTTGTCGATTAATTAATTGATAATTGTGGTCAAGAAGCTCTTTTAGTCCTTAATAGAAGCTATGAATCACCAAAAGAAAATAGGGGCAAAATCCAGACAGAGATAAATTTTTTTAACTGATTTGGTCTGGTACTGAATCAGAGCCCATTGTCATAGAAAACTCTATGATTTCTGGTTAGAATATGAGAGAATTTATTTTTGCCTCCATATTGTGTCCCTAAAATCCATATCAGGAGGCTCTGCAAAGATAGATAGATAGATAGATAGATAGATAGATAGATAGATAGATAGATAGATAGATAGATATAGAAAGACAGATAGAGATTAGCTAGATATACATACACACATATACATACATACAGAGAGTCAGACCATCATCACCTTCATCAATGACACCAACAATACATTGAGCTTTTTTGCTGTGTCCTGGGCAGCCTCCTGACTTTGGAATCCTTAATTTCCAGCTGTAAAGAACCTTAGAGATCATCTACTCTAACTTCATTTTATATAGATAAGGAAACAAAAGCACATGGAAGTTAAATGATTTGTCCCAAGTCAGGTGGGTTCACATAACAAAACTGGCATTTGAACCTGAATTAATCATTATGTTGCACTACAATGCCACATGTACCAAAAAGCCATGCAATTATTACTTGTCAAGGTCCACTCTGTTCAGTTCTATAGGGATTGAAATTAAAAGACAGAATTCATAATCCCTGTCCTGAAGGAGCTTATATTCTAGTTGGGGAAGCAAGATGTCTATACTTGAACAAAGTAGAAATCAAAGGCACGAGTAATTAATTTCCAGATTTTATGGAACAGACTAGAAATACTACACAATTATACCCAATCCCTTTCTTCTCATATAAATGAACTTGATAATATGTCTTTCACAGTTTGTTGACAACTCTCTTCTACTCCAAAGATTTATTATTTCTTGCTTCCGGCAAAAATCCTCCAAGTTTGAACACAGAGGATTCAGTTGCAGCTGCTAAGTCACTTAGAAAGAAAACTAGTGATTCTATGCAAGGAATGAAGACATTTGGCTAGACCACATCTTCTGTCTCTTTGTTGCTGATTTTTTTTTTACTACTCTGACTGGAACAATCAACATTTAGTATTTTCTGAGTTCTTGTTCCTTTTCAGAGTATTTATGTGAGAAGAGAAAGAAGCCTAGTTGGTCCAGAGAAAAAAGAAAGATGGAAGTAAAGGAATCCATCAGGGGGGAATAACGGCTTTTGTAGAGCAAAGAAAAGAATAGGAGACAACTAGCAGGAGGTTCAACTGAAACCAGCAAGAGAAAGCTGACAGAGAGGATAGGAGAAAGGATTCATGTAGTTACCAAAAATGGAAAGAAAAGGGAAACAAATACAATCCATAGTCAAAATAATGGAATCAATGACATTTGAAGAAGTAAGTCCAGAAGAAAGAGACAAATGAGGGCCAGAAAGAAGGAAAGCTGACATTTTTAAATCATTTATTCTAAATCCTATTCTTCTATTAATTATTTCTAAGAATAATTATTCCATGCCTCCCAATCGCTAGTCAAAAAATCAGAAATGGTGCTGGCAAAGATCTTAGAGATCACCTGATTTAATCCTCACATTTTGTAGATTATAAAACTTGGGCAAAGAGAAGAGTTATAATTTACTTAAGGTCATATAAATTGTAAGGAGAAGAGCTGGGATTTCTCCAAATTGCATTCTTTGCATTTGTCTCTATAGTATATGTTTTCCTTTGAAATTAAAAAAAAATGTGTCTACTGTACAGTTAATTAGGGGTTGGGGGGGGGCACTACCATAAGGATATGAGAGGATTCAGAATTTTTTCATTAGTCATGAAAAGTTGTCCTGAGTCACTCTACCAAAACCATGCAGGTTTCTTAAGCCCAGAAATTTTCTGTCATTCAGGTGCTACCAATCACTCACATGTCAGGAGACATATTCTTCTGAGTGGTAATGGTTCACTATATATAGCCAGTCCAGGGCACTGGCTCTTGGAGTTAGAATCAAATCAATACTGCCTAACAGTATTTCTGGAAACGATATATCAAGAAACTGCTCAATTGTTGGATTCCCCATCCTTATGACTTCAAGATAATATTTCCTTGGCTACCGTTCTCCTCCATGTCATCTCCAATTAGAATGTAAGCTTCCTGAGAGCAGGAACTTTTAAAATATGTGTGCCTAAGACTAAGTACACTGGATGGCAAATAGGGAAATGCCGAACAAATGCTTTTCCATTCTCTCACATTTTATGTACAAAATCTCAGAAGCTAAGGGGTCCATGGGGTCCAACTCATATCTAAATAAGAATCTTTTACATACCTGAAAAGTGGCCATCAAGACTTTTCTCAAAGACCTTGAGAGAAGTGGAGTCTACTTCTTGAGAGAGTCCATTCCAAGTTTTGGTAGTTCTAATTGTCAGGAAGTTTTATTTTTTTTCTTGAATAAAGTTTATGTGCCTGACTTCACATTCTCTCTATGATTCAGTGACACTATTCAGTCCCCTTGCTCTTCTCACACATGGTACTCCATCTCCCAATACACTGTCTTTCTCTAAAACAAAAAACAAACAAAAAAACTTGCCATCTGCCTTAGAATCAATATTGTGCATTGGTTCCAAGGAATAAGAAAGCTAATGTCTAGGAAACAGGAATTAAGTGACTTGCCCAAGGTCACACAACTTAGAAGTGTCTGAGATCAGATTCGAGCCCAGTATCTCCCATCACTGGGCCTGACTCTCAATCCACTGAGCTGCCTAGCTGCCCTTTCCCAGTGCATTTTCTTTCTTTCTTTTTTCTGGCATAGATTTTTTATTCTTTTTTAACTTTTTATTTAATTAATTAATTTAGAATATTTTTCCAATGATTTCATGATTCATGTGCTTTCCCTCCCACCTTTCAGAGCCAATGAGAAATTCCATTGGGTTTTACATGTTTCATTTATCAAAATCTATTTCCATATGATCAATATTTGCAATAGAGTAATCATTTAAAGTCAACCTCCCCAATCATATCCCCATCAAACCATGTGATCAATCATACATTTTTCTTCTGCATTTCTACTCCCACAGTTCTTTCTCTGGATGTGGATAGCTTCTTTCTCCTAAGTCCCTCAGAATTGTCTTGGATCATTGCATTTCTGCTAATAGAGAAGTCCATTACATTCGATTATTCCACAGTGTATCAGTCTCTGTGTACCATGTTCTCCTGGTTCTGCTCTTTTCACTCTCCATCAATCCCTGGAGGTCTTTCCAGTTCACATAGAATTACTCCAGTTCATTATTCCTTTCAGCACAATAGTATTTCATCACCAGCATATACCACAATTTGTTCAGCCATTCCCCAATCAATGGACAATCCCTCATTTTCCAATTTTTTGCCACCACAAAGAGTGCAGCTATGATTATTTTTGTACATGTATTTTCCCTATTATCTCTTTGGCATGCAAACCCAGCAGTGGTATGGCTGGATCAAAAGGAAGGCAGTCTTTTAATGCCCTTTGGGCATAATTCCAAATTGCCTTCCAGAATTGAATCAATGCACAACTCCACAGAAATTCATTAGTTTCCCAATTTTGCGACATCCCCTCCAACAGTTATTATTTTTCTTTACTGTCATATTTGTCAGTCTGCTAGGTGTGAGGTGGTACCTCAGAGTTGTTTTGATTTGCATTTCTCTAATTATGAGAGATTTAGAATGCTTTTTCATATGCTTGTTGATAGTTTTGATTTCTTTATCTGAAAACTGCTTATTCATGTCCCTTACCCATTTGTCAACTGGGAAATGGCTTGAATTTTTTGTACAATTAATTTAGTTCCTTTTAAAGTTGAGAAATTAGATCTTTGTCAGAGGTTTTTGTTATAAATATTTTTTCCCAATTTGTTGCTTCCCTTCTAATTTTGCTTGCATTGGTTTTGTTTGTATGAAAACTTTTTAATTTAATGTAATCAAAATAATTCATTTTACATTTTGTAAAATTCTCTATCTCCTGCTTGGTCTTAAGTTCTTTCCTTTCCCAAGGATCTGGCAGATATACTATTCTAAATTCACCCAATTTTCTTATAGTTTCCTTCTTTATATTTAAGTAATTTACCCATTCTGAATTTAGCTTGATATAAGGTGTGAGATGTTCATCTAAACCTAATCTCTCCCAATGCATTTTCATTGTCTGCCCTCAAGACCTGCAATATTCTCCCTCATCATTTAAACTTCCCAGGCCCCCTGTATCCCTTTAAGTCCCAAATAAAATTCTACCTTCTGAAAGAAAGCTTTTCTCATTCTCCTTAATGCTAGTACTTTTCTTCTCTTGATGATCTCTAATTTATCTGTTTGTATATATCTGTTTGTACATTCTCCCCACATTCAACTATGAACTACTTGAAGGCTAGGACTGTTTTCACTTTTCTCTATCACCAGAAATGAATATAATGCCTGGCACATAGTAAGTTCTTAAGAAACATTTTTAGTCTTGTTGACTTAATATTTATCTTTTTCTCAACTCTTGTTGATTGCTCCTCATTCTACCCTCTGGAGCCAAATACAAATCTAATCTTATTTCCACATAACCATTCTTCAAATACTTGAAAAAATTTCTCATATGTCTCCATAATTATTTCCTTTCCTTCATCTAACCCTCACAGAATATAATCTCAAAGTTGTTCACCATCCTTGTCATCCTATACTAGCCAAACCAGTTTTCAAAACCCTTTCCTAAAATGTTCCAAGCTGAACTCAATACTCCAGATTTGGTCTGACCAGGGCAGAAAAGTCCAGAGGAATGATCATCTCCGTAGTCTTGGCTACAAAGGTGATATTAAACCTTATTAATTACTAAAGCTTATTAACCAATGGCATTTGCTTTTTCACTGGGATCAGAGGTGCAGTTTGTTACTTTATAACAATTTTTTAGTATTTCTTTCCTTCCAAATGTATTTTCATATCTTACAAGATTGTTTCTTAAATTTTCCTTTAATAATTTTAATTATTATTTTATTTGCTTTTTAATGTTCAAAAATAGATGTTTTGTGACCCTCTCACCACCCAAGGTGTTAAACCCTCTCATCAACCAGTTAGATGCCATCTTCTTGCCTTTTTTTGTATACCCAGAGCTTAGCACACTGCCTGACACGTAGAAGGCTTTCAGTAAATATATTTTGACTTGATTTGAATAAGAAAAATAGGAGAAGCTCCAGCCACTTCAAAACTGCCCTGTTCAGTCCTACCTCCTGCCTCAAAGTTATGAGATAAACTAATCATTAATGAACATTTTCTCCTTGATGTCCAATAAATGGAGAATATAGCTGAAGGCATTGCATAAGTGGGCCTCAATGGGTCTGGAGGTTTCTTCCAGTTTTCAAATTCTAATTTTTATTCTTCCTCACCAGTCAAGCATCATTCCTCCCCATGTAAACATCATCTTGGATCAATGAATTCCCTGAATACAGAAGGAAATGCTGACTTTGTAAAGGAGTATCATTATTGACTATCAAACAATCACTCCTAGTTTCACCCCATGGGGCCAAACAGAATGAGTCTCATCTTTCTTCCACATGACTCCCTTTCAAAGAATGATATTTTCACTATTAAAACTTATCTGCTTGATTGTAAAATAGGACTTCAACAAATAAAATTTTCTTTCAACGATGTGAAAAGCACAGGCAAAACTGACCATGGCGTCTAAATTACAATGAAGGGAAAACGTAGAGATGAAACTGATCATGCTTTCCATACCTGGAGAAAAAGAAAGAAAAATCTAAAGCAAAGAGAATGCAAATACTTTTTACAAATGCTCCATTATTCCAATAGAGTTCATTTATAAGGATGTTATTTCCAAAGATACATACCACAGTTCTGCCATTCTTGATTGTTCTCTGAGATGTTTTCAGTGTTCTTCCATGTGTACACTAGGAAGTCCATCCAGTGTCAAGAGAGTCTATAGCCCTACTAAAGCACAGAGATAACCACATAACCATAGCTTCTCAAATATTATACTAGACAATGCAATGCTCTGGGACAATTCTGAAAGACTTATAACAGGGAATGCTATTCACCTCCAGGGAAAGAACCATTAGAATCAGATGGATGTGGATCAAAGCATGATATCTTTCACATCAGTGTATTTGGGGGATTTTGGTTTTGTATGAGTGTGCTCTTACAATGCAAGGTGGAAGTATGTTTTGCAAGATAATAAAAAAGATTATGCTAGAGAAACACAACTCTGATGATTTCTATCATCCTGAAAATGCTTCGAGGTCATAGAGAGTCTCTGGTTTCTAAGAATCAGTCTAGTTAAGTATAAAAAAGTTCATTTCTAGAAGACTGGACACTTGGTGGTAGATTCCTTGGCCATGACTTCCTCTGAAGCAAAACTGTGCTTAATCCCATACAGCTTCCTCAGTGATGGTAGCTGGCTGATAGGAAAAAAAAGATGCCAAGAATCATAAATTCTTTTGACTACTTATTAACTTTAACTTTATATACAGATGGCAAAATGCTACTTTTTTTAAGAATCTTTGAGCTTTTCAAAAACTCTATGGTGATTCCTAAAAGATTAATGGTCATCCCTAGAAAATCCTTGTGTCCATCTGTAATAATTGCTGTTGCCTTTTAAATTATCCTGTTTGGTGTCAAGGAGCCCATTACTCAAAAACTGATTATTATTTTCCAAAACAACAAGTCTTGCCAAGTTTGGAGTATTCTTAAACATGGGTTTTCAATTTCAACTTAAGCTCAGGGTCTCTTGGCTCCCAAGCTCATTTACTCTTGGCAAAAATGTGACTTCCTCCTTTTAAGACAAAGGGCTCAAAGGGTTTCTTTGATATGGAACAGCTCTTACAAAACAACATGCTTGGTGTGTAAGAAATTAAGTGACTCAAAAGAGTGGATTAAATTTGTCACAAAATAGGCATAATTTCAAAACCCTACTATTTTAATTTAGATAAAGATGCAATCCCCTCTCCCACACCTCCACAAACATTCTAGATTGGGGGACATAGTTTGACTCTCAAGAAGGCAAGAGGCACCACTTTTCAAAATTGCATCCAAATACTGGTCCAGTTTCAGTCTAGGCCAGGGTAGAACATGAAAAAGCAGAGAAAGCCAGGTTTTTGTTTTTGTATGGACTCAATCAGTTCATTCATTCCTAAAGAACATGTAAGAAGCAGTTCCTCTTACTGGAGTTGTGCAAGTTTCAATGAAACTTATTAGTAAGATGTTCAACTCAGTCTCCCCGATGCTTACATTCCTTTGTATTTTGTATTTTGTGAGGAAGCCATCCCAGCTGGGAGTTAAAGCAAGGACATTTAGATCTGAAAACATAATCATTAGTAAGAAAGCTGAAGTCACTTTTCTTGGAGGATGCTGTATCCAAGTTGCAGGCTAACAAGACTCTCGGCTAAGGACCAGTTAAAGGGAGGCAGTAACACGATCCCCAGACTGTCCATCTTAGTTCAACTCTGAATAAACCAAGAGCTTGTAATTTCCAACCATAACAGGTACACCATTTACCACCAACAAAGATAAACTAGAAAAAAGAAAAAGAAAGTCATTCTATATTCTACCTCACTACCTCAGATAACTGTGTCCTAAGCCACTCTAGACAAATCAGTAGCTAGTCATCCCATCCACAAAATATCCAGAGAAACAGATTATAGGGTTTAAAAAAAACAAAACACATTTTAGACTAACCTCAATTTAGATACACTTTTTGGTGTTTCATGGACCCCTTTTTCTAAGGTTTTTAAGTCAATAAAATAAAATACACATGACTATAAAGGAAACCAATGATTAGTTAGAATAAAGATATAAAAATCAAAGTATGATTTTTTTTCCCAACCAAGCATATGGACCCCTGGAAATCATCTGTGGATTAAGAACCCCCATTTTCATTGTCCCCTCGGTCTCCATCCATCTTCTTTCCACCACCCCCCAAAATGTAATTGACCAAACTCCAAAATCTGCTCAAAACTGAATTCTTCCTAACCCAGTTGATGGTATCTTAGAAGAAGCAGGTAATTACATCTTCTTTAATGTTAAAATCTTAAGCAAAATGCAAAGAATAGTTTTCCCTTTTTCCACCCTTTCTGACTCTAATTTGAAATGTAACTTTGAAAGAATGAAAAAGGAAGTTAGCCATTGGTTGGTTATGGACAGGTGACACCCCCTGATCTCAGACATTTACTTGAAATTTCTAAAATACCTGAACCTTAACAGGTATGCCATTTACCACCAACAAAGAGAAGCTTTAAAAAAGAAGAAAAGAAAGAAATTCTACATTTCCTGTCCTAAGCTGTGTGACCTGGGAGCTCCTAAGTGCCTCCAGGCAATTCTCTACCAAGTTAGAAGTTTGGTGTGTGTGTGTGTGTGTGTATGTGTGTGTGTGTGTGTGTGGTTTTTTTTTCTCTTAAATCCCTCTTGCCTTCCATGAAAATTCTGAACATCTTTCTCTATAGAACTTTCCTTCACATACTTAATAACCTTCAAGCATTATCTCTTCTGCAATTTATTCTGCCTGGAAAGTCCAAATAACTTAATCATTAAATCTTCCATGTTATATTAAATCACTTAACCTGAGGCCCTATCTACTTTTCACATGTGGATCAGCCTTGATAACAATTGAATTTCTAGTTATAGTAAGAAGAGCTCAACATACTGAGAGTTAAAGTGTTACTCAGAAGCAAAACTGTGATTAGGAGTTCTAATGTTCCATGTAGAAACAGACCGAGATTCTAACCTGTCTTAATAGCTCCATCCACTTCCCTTCTCTCATTTATCTTGGATTCCTGTATGAACTGACTTCCAAACCAATTCAATGACAAGTTATATAAGATGCTTGGCAAATAATATATCTAATGGCAAAGTTTTTCATATTGTAAATGTTTACTACATAATATCTTACTCTTCCTAATTTTTACTATATAATATCTGAATATAGAATTTCACAAAATTAAAAATTAATATAGCTCATGCTGAAAGAATAAATAAGATAGAAAAGGGAAAAAAAACAAGCACCTACTATCTGCCAGATGTTACAGTATCTTCTCATTTGGTCTTCACAGTATCCTTGTGAATAGGTATTTCTATTATCCACGTTACAATTTAAGAAACTGAGGCAGACAAAGGTTAAGGGGTTTATCCAGGGTGATACAACTATTAAATAAGTAGTTAGATTTAAACTCAGTGTTCCTGACTCCAAGTCCAGCCCTTTGTCCAATTCGATACCTAGCTGTCAGATATATTCTCATATTTTCACATTTTGTGAAGAGTGAATCAAACTCTCTTTGTCTACCAATCAGCAACTTTTAAGTTAATCAATCAAAACTTAAGTACCCCTACTTAATACTTTATCAGTCACTAAGTATGAGAGTTCACAAGTCATTTGCTAGAGTGGGCGACAACTCCAGAGGCCATAGCATGGTTCCTGGGCAGTGCTATGCAAATTGAAAGACTGCAATTGGTTCCCACAAAGTGGAGGAAGGTATAGAAAATGATGTGGAAAAAGGACTATAAAAAGTACTGAACTTCCTGTCCAAGGGGCTTCTCCTTTGACCTTCTCCTTTAGAGTTTGTCTTTGGAGCCTCTAAGTCGGTGAGCTGGACTGAAGGAGGAGACTCTTTCCCTGGATTCTGTGGCAGCTTGCTGGGTCAGTAGCTGGCCTTCCTTTCCTGGCTTCTGGAGAGATTGGTTTTGGAGAGGCCTTCATTTCCTGGAGGTGGCTGTGTTAGTGAAACCCTGGATGAACATGCCACCAGGACCCCTGGCTTAAGAGACTACCTCAACTCCACATGGAGATTGGAACTTGAGAGCCCTTGTTGGATGGTGAGCTGGACTTCTTCAGAAAGAAATTATTTGGGATATCTAACTAGGTAATACTTTCTACTTCCTTCCTACATTTTCCTCTTTTACTATATCTCTATTAAACTAGATCGTTAAGAGTGGGTAACAGACTCGTGACTTGAGTTAATTTTTTTAAATCAGCAACCATAATATTACTTTAGAACTTTCATATTTAGCATGAGACCTAAATTTTAAATTCTTACAATTTTAAGTAATATCCAGGCAGCAACATGGCTCAGTGTTGGACCTGGAGTCAAGAAGGCTTGAGTTCAAGGCCTGATATAGATAGGCCACTTGACTTCTCTCTGCCTCAGTTTCCTCAACTGTAAAATGAGAATAGTACCTATTTCATACAATTCTTGTGGGGAATCAAGTATTTTGTACAGTGCTTGGTATATACAAGGTGCTTATTAAAAAAAATGAATGACAAATACAAAATATTTTAAACCTACTAATAGCAATATGTTGGCACTCGCCCAACATCTTTAAGTAACCTTAGGGAAAAAATGGAGTCATTCTTGGCCAGCTATGTTACATCAACAGCAACAATGCCAATACTAGCAGACAACTATTTTTAACTTCCATTAGTAAGGTTGGTTGCAGTTAAGGGGACCCCTAGTAACTACAAATCATCGTGTATAATTATTTTTCTTAATTTTATTTTCCTAATTTTATTTTTCCTAATTACATGTAAAAACAATTTTTTGATTAAAATGTCAATTTTCAAATTCTCTCCCTCTCTCACTGCCCTTCCCCCATTCTTAAGACAGCAAGCAATTTGATCTAGGTTATACATGTAGTATCATTTCCATAAATGATAAAACTAGTAACAAAAAAAGTAACCACCTATAGTGCCAATAAACATCAAAAAAGAGGCAAGGGGACAAGGAGAAGCACATCTGTAAAGAAAACCAAGCCTACTTCATCTGCTGGTTTTCTCTGAGATGAGTCAATCACCATGTGGGTAAGAGAATCAAAGAATATAGAATTTCAAAAAGTCCAAGAGAAGATGAAATTCATAGTCATAGGATTTCTGTCCCAAGTTTGAGTCTGCCAGTTGGGCAAGGCATTTAAACTGAATTCTTCATCTGTAAAATGAGGTAATTGGATGAGATGACCTCTGAGGTCCCTTTCTGCTCTTAATCTGTAATCATATGATATGATCATATCATATATACCCTTACAGATTTATGCATTCTTTGTTCTTATATTGTTATTATATTATATCATTATCTATTGTATGTTTTTTAATGGGCAAACTGGATTTGGCAACATTTCTGCCATACTATGGGGAATTAATAGTGATAAGAACAGAAAAGATGGCACCTGTGGTCCAATCTCCAGTTACCAAAGGGTAAAACTGTGTTTTCCCCGACGGATTCCTCCTAGACTTGGTCTCATTTTGCAAATCATCAAGAAAAGGAAGTGAACCAAATCATTTTCAAGTGTTCAAGTGTTCAGGATTAAACTTAATTCATAGCGTGAAATACCAATCTTACAGGCATAAACTGCAGGAAAGACTTGCAAGGTTCTATGAGCAGGCAAAAAAAAAGATGTTTTAGGATAGGAAAGGATGAAATAAAAAATTTAGAGGAAAGTATCTACAACTCTAATTACAAGATAATAAGTTCAAAGCTACCAGGTACAACCCAGGAGAGGGAATTGGGAGCAATAATTGACCATCTGCTATGGCCAGGAAGGCTAAAAAAACACTGAACATCAGTAGAAAGGGTTCTGACAGCAGAAAACACTATCTTAATCTGGTACAAGCCTATCATATGTCCAAATCTAGAAAACTGTGTGCAATTCTAAAAGCCATGACATATATATATATATATATATATGTATGCATATACATATATATGATAAAAATATATAAATTTAAACCATGTGTATGCATAAATAGTACCTAATACATTTAATAAAATACCTTAAGGCTTGCAAAATGCTTCACAAATAACATCTCATTTGAGGAACAGAAATTATTGGTAAAACCTTATTCACTTTCATCCCAATGAAGAATATATTGGAGTAAATGAACAATACATATTGGCAAATGTCGAGGTTCAGGTTCAATGTTTGGACTAAGTGACACACTCACCAAACCTTGAACAAGAGTATGTTTTCTTTGCCTTAACCCAGTGAGGGCATACAACAAAAATACAATGGCACTTAGTCACCTTAATTGTAGAAGGTCATCATGAAATGATGACTCAAGTGGTATTAGGTACTCCCCAAGTCTGAGAACCTGCCCCTGGTCATTGAAGGCCTTAAAAAGTAGCTAGAATTTTTTATTCCCCTTCCTAAATGGTCAATCAATTGAGTCAGGGAAGCTATGGTCAATCAGATTCTAAGACAGTTCTGCCATCTTTTAGACAACTCTTCCACAAGTTATGAGTAGATGAAAGGAGCTTCATTGGGAAATGCTCATCACACCAAGCTGAGGTATCCTGGATAGATTTTGAGCTGCATCAGTGACCCAAGTCCTGACATCCAGAGTTTTCCAGATATGACAAAGGAACAAAGAATCCTTATTAGTACAATCATTGTTTTCAAAGGCAATAAGTTAGTGAACCTAGACTTGCTCGTCCATTTTTGGTAACCTATAGCAGTTTAGGTAGTATCCAGGGGGTTTAGTTCTTATTGTGTCATGGACCCCATTGACAGTATGGTCAACAAGTTGATAAGCATTTATTAAGCACCTACTGTGTGCCAGGTACTTTGTCAAACCTTGGGGATAAAAACGAAAGTGAAGAACAGTACTCATCCTCAAAGAGCTACCATTCTAATGGCAAACAACTCTGCCAAAACAAGATACAGACAGGAAAAGTTGGAAGTAACTTCAGGAGGAAAGTCTAGGGAAACAGTGGATTTGTATCAGAATCAGGTTTTTATATTCATAAATAAAATAAATAGAATTCCAATAATTGTGAAATATAGTTATCAAAATATTTTTTAAATTTTTTTTCACAGACCCTAACCATAATAGTAAGGATCCTTTATTCCTTTGACATATCTGAAGTTTGTGGATGTCAAGACTTGGTCCAGTGATACAGCTCAGAACCCATCCAAGATACTTCAGCTTTCATATGATCTGCCTTTCCCAAGGCAAGACAAGAACCTCTTATAGTAGAGAAAGACCAGAAGAGTTAGAGTTAGAAGGCTAGGGTTAGAATTCAGGTTCTGAAAATAGTTAGTTGCATGACTATGGTAATAGAGGTAGATAATGTCTCTGAGATTCAGGTTCTAATCTGGGAAATGGGGAAGAGGATGCTGACACTTTGGCAGGAGCATTGGAAGGTTCCTTGTTACTATAATGTACTTTATAAATGTGAGTTAGAATTATTATTAGGGGGAGACCTGGGAAGAGATCTATTTAGGGCCATTAAAAGGAAATGATACTTCCTAGAGCTGATAGTAAGCTTGGGACATGTTCATCCAAGAAAATGTACCAGTGAAGATATTGATTAGTTCAAACAGGTCTAGAAAAAAATCACAGAAGCACGAAGAAAGGAAAACAGATAATCTTAGGGGTCATCATCTAAGTTGATAGTCATTCTCCTTGGTTCTTTTATCAGAGAAGCACTCTGTGCTAGAAGGAAGATAGGTCTGTCCCAATGCAGTAATTATTACATTCTTGTTTTTAATAGTTCATATAAATGTTACGTCAACACCAGTAAAAACATCACATGGAGAAATAGTTAAGTTGTGTCACCTTCACATTCAACTATCTGGGTGAAAAAAAAGGGTAGTCAAGACTCCAGATGTTTCAGGAAACCAAACATCCAGATGTTTCCAAACCCCCAGGTGTTTGGCATTGTATAGACAAAATTAAGCAGATCGCCTGGATTTTATGGTTTTGATCCAGATGCTTTATAGACAAAGTTATAAAGCAAGCATATTAATGAATTTCAAAAGGATGATTTCTTAAATTTATTCAAGTTAATATGAACTAGTACAAGTCACATGTATGTGTATAAATATATATACATATATAGTTATCATCACCCAACACCTGCAGCTAAGCCAACCCTACATACCAGAGAATTGTAATAGGATTCAAGTCATTTTGGGAAGATGACAAATATTCAGCATCTCGGCTGAATACTAAGCTAAATGTCAGGATATTTGCAGAGACTGACGGCCTTAATTCCACCAGGAGATCCTAGATTTCTTTTTCATTCATTAAGCAATCCTTTGGCAGAGAGTCTGATTTGGAATGTCTCTTGCAGCTAAATGTCTCTCTTTTGACCCAGTACATCTTCACTGTGGCCCATGCAGAAAGGAACTGGCATTTGCCAAGATCTATAAAACTGCTGGTTGCAGTTGCTTGATATACACATTTGGGGGAGTTTATCCCCTGAGCTGACTAGCCTGATAGGAAATAGAGTGAGCCAGAATGTTATATTTCCCAGTTATTCTAGTCTGACATATTCTAGTCTCGCGCACACACACACACACACACACACACACACACACACACACACACACACAGCCTCTCTTTCAGCTACAGCTGATGGAGATTGAACTCAGAGAAGAAGGTCTGAAAATTCTTTTTTTTTTTACTTTAGTAAAATGATGATACTAGCCACACTGTTCATTATCTTTAAACCAGGTTTCCACAGCTTTCAAAATCCAGAGCTAATGTACCTGTGCTCGAAGCAGCAATCTAATAACTTTATGCTTTATGGCATACTAAGCTGGTCCTCAGATAGTGAAGATTGCCTCCTGGAAATATTAATATTATAGGACTGGATTTGTATCCTATATAGCATAATTCCACAGAAGAATGTTGGAGGAATGCAGGTGAAAAACTAAAAGAGTGGTCCAGTAGAGATTTGGAAACTTACAGAAACTGAGCTTGATGTAATTTACATTTTGTGGAGGACTTAGGGTGCTGGTCAAAAATAATAGCTGAAATATAGACAGATATATATCGAGAAAGAGAGATAGATTTGGTCATTTTTCTGTCATGTCCAACTCTTTGTGACTCCATTTTAGATTTAAAAGATTCTAAAATGGTTTTCTATTTTCTTCTCCAACTCATTTTACACATCAGAAAATGAAGCAAACAGGATTTAATGACTTGCCCAGGATCACACATCTAGTAAGTATCTGAGGCTGGATTTGATCTCAGGTCTTCCTGACTCCAGGAATAGCAGTTCATCCATTGTATCACCTCACTGTCCCTGGCTTCTGATCACCAAGGTATACCCCGGTCTCCAGTGTGACAGGTCAGGGATACTCACCACTATTCAAAAACAAAATGTAATACTATATGATGATGAATAGAGTATAATTATATATGAAGAGAATTATATGAATATATGAACAGAATATAAAAAACTACACAAGAACAAAAATGGAAGATTGCCCTTGCCCTCCAAAAACTTATATTTTATCGACCTACATTCCTTAGTGGCTCCTAAGGTATACAGATTTCTCTGAGAATATGGTTATTTTCAGTCTCTCAATAGCCCTGTGAGGTCAAAGCCACTATGTCCTGATTTTACAAATAACAAAACTGATAATGGGAGAAGGTAAGGGTACCATTAAAGTCACAAGTATAAAATGATCTAAGGTGGGTGTTTTTGGTCTGAGTTTCATTAAGGCAACAAGTAAGTTGAAGAACCTATGAGCCATCCTTTGATGCTTCATGTCTCATTTTAGAGAGAGAATGTCAACATGGATATAATTTCATTTCTACAGAAGTTTTTAAAACCTGTATCTTGTTTGTGGAATCACAAGAGATAAATGAATGTTTGAGACTGTCCCCAAACTATAATTCTTGGTGTCTTTATGTTCTCCCTGTCACTCTCCTGGGGGTTTACACAGCAGTGAAGGCAAATTTGTATTTCTGTTTTATGAGTTGTCATAACTCATGAAAAGATTAATCACCCAATGGTTGATTCTCTAGTCCTTAGACAGCAGACTCAGTAGGCATTTCCACCTTGGCAAAATGCACATAGCCATCAAAAACTTAAGGTTATCTTTGTAGTATCATAAGATATGAGAACAGAAAATATTTGGTGGAAAAATTAGAAATGGAAGAGATCAAAGGCAATCATATGAATCCAATTATAAAAGATTCTCTGCAAAAAAGAAATCTTCACAGAAGTCTAAATAGCTAAAAAAGCATAGATTACACCAATATAATGAAAAATGACAGTCCCAGTAAATGAATTAATAGTGATACTAAATTAATTAAGTTACTAAATTAATGTATTTCTTCAATGTTATGCAAACTGAACTGTAAAAGGACTATTTTCCAGAGCTAGAAATAATAAGAATGAAATTCATATGAAACAACAAAAGGCAAAAATATCTTGAGAGTGATAGTGAAAAAAGTAATAGGGAGAGGGTCTATCAGCACCAAATCTCAGAGTTTTCTACATATCAGTATTCATTAAAGTGGTTTGGCATAGGTGAAAAAGCAGAGAGGACATTCAATTGAACAGTCTGGTTATAGGACATATAGAAACTAAAGATCACAGTAATCATGTTTAATACACCCAAATATAAGAGATACTGGCAGAAGCACACTCACTTTACAAAAAAAAAAAAATTCTGAGAAAAGTGGAAAGGGGTTTGGCAAAAATTAGGTATAGACCAATATCTTCCAACATATAAGAAGATAAATTCCAAAATATACAAGACAAACAAAAAAAGTGTCATTAGAAGCACATTAGAGGAACAAGGAAGAAATTACTTTAGATTTCTAAAACAGTCAATAGCCATTTGTTAAGCCCCTAGTGTCCCATTTTAAAGTATTTTATGGACTTCCTGTGGACACGTGGGGGACTTTGAAACTACATTTTCCATGACCCAATGGGTTTCCGGTTTAGCGCAGCTTAAATTTGGAGGTCAGGCTTGAGATGAGCTCTCTCTTTGGCTACCTGAGGGCTCTCTTTGGCTATGTAGACAAGATGGGGACTGGTGGCAATTTGAATTTTTACAGGCACGTGGTCTAATTTATTTTACCATCATGGCTTTAATTAAAATATTATTTTCCCTCATAATATCAACCTTTATCATTTTTAAAAATAACACTACTATATACCAAATACTGTGCTAAATTCTGAAGACATTAAAAAAAATCAAATTCATTCTAATGGGGAAGACAGCAAGCAAATAACTATGAACAAAGAAGCTATATGCAGGATGAATAGAAAATAATTACTGGAAGGAAGACAATAGAATTAAAAGGATGTGGGGAAAGTTTCCTGTATAAATTGGAATTTTAGCTGATATTCGAAGAAGACAGGGAATCCAGAAGGTAGAAAGGAGACAGAGGCCTGGGGACAGACAAAGAAATTCCCAGAGCCAATAAATACAATGGCCTTTTTGTGAAACAGCAAAGAACCTGAGAAGATGTAATAAGAGTGGCATGGTGAGAAGGGGCTAGATTATGAAGAGATTTCAATGATGAACAATGTTTTTTATTTGCTCCTGGAGTCAATAGTCACTGGAGTTTATTGAGTAAGGTGGGGGTGGGGGTGACATGATCAGAGCTATGTTTTAGGAAAAGATTGTAAAGGTGGGAATGTAGGATTGGGTTAGGTTATAAAGGTCTTTGAATATCAAACAGAGAAATTTGTATTTGACTCTGGAAGTAATAGGGAACCTCTGGAGTTTTTTGAGTATGGAAGAAACAGGTGCAGATCAGACCATCTAAGGCAGGGCAAAGCAATAATAAATAGTTGAAGAAAAGGGTCATAGAAACTTAAGTGGGCAATTTTTATTATATGAAATTTAAAGGATTTTACATGAACAAATCTAGTGTAGTTAAAATTAGAAAGGAAATAAGCAAATTGGGGAAAATCTTTAAAGCAAATTTTTCTGAAGAAAATCTTATATTCAAGATGTATATGGGATGGATTCAGATTTATAAAATTAAGATAAATTCTCTCTTAAAAATTTTTGTTTAATTAATTTAGAATATTTTTCCATGGTTACATAATTCATGTTCTTTCCCTCCCTTCGTCCCTCCCCCTCCCCAGAGCTGATGAGCAAATCTGCTGGGTTTTACATGTATCATTAATTTAAATTTAAAAAATAACCATATTATTAATATTTGCAATAGAGTGATCATTTAAAGTCAACATCCCCAATCATGTCCCCATCAAACCATGTGATCAATCTTATGTTTTTCTTCTGTGTTTCTATTCCCACAGTTTTTTCTCTGAATGTGGCTAGTTTTCTTTCTCATAAGTCCCTCATAGTTGCCCTGGGTCATTGCATTGCTGCTAGTAGAGTAGTCCGTTATATTCGATTGTACCACAGTATATCAGTCTCTGTGTAGAACATTCTCCTGGTTCTGCTTTTTTCACTCAGCATCACTTCCTGGAGGTCGTTCCAGTTCACATGGAATTCCTTCAGTTCATTATTCCTTTGAACACAATAGTATTCCATCACCAACAGTTACCACAATTTGTTCAGCTATTCCCCAATCGAAAGGCATCCCCTCATTTTCCAATTTTTTGCCACCACAAATAGATTTTTGTACATGTGTTTTTCCCTATCATCTCTTTGGGGTATAAACCCAGCAGTGGTATGGCTGGATGAAAGAGAAAACAATCTTTTAACACCCTTTGGGCATAGTTCCAAATTGCCTTCCACGATGGTTGGATCAATTCACAACTCCACCAGCAATGCATTAGCTTGGAATACATTTCCAATTTTGGCACATGTCCTCCAACATTTATTACTTTTCTTTGCTGTCATATGGGCCAATCTTCTATGTGTGAGGTAGTATCTCAGAGTTGTTTTGATTTGCATTTCTCTCATTATGAAAGATTTAGACTTTTTCATGTTCTTATTGATAGTTTTGATTTCTTTATCTGAAAACTGCCTATTCATGTCCCTTATCCATTTATCAGTTGCAGAATGGCTTGATTTTTTGTACAATTGCTTTAGCACCTTATAAATTTGAGAAATTAGATCTTTGTCAGAGGTTTTTGTTATAAAGATTTTTTACCCAATTTGTTGCTTCCCTTCTAATTTGATTACATTGGTTTTGTTTGTACAAAACCTTTTTAATTTAATGTAATCAAAATTATTCATTTTACATTTTGTAATATTCTCTTTCTCTGCCTTGATCTTAAATTCTGTTCTTTCCCATAGACCTGACAGGTATACTATTCTATGTTCACCTAATTTACTTATAATTTCCTTCTTTATACTTAAGTCATTTACTCATTCTTAATTTAAGATAAATTTCAAATATTTACATGTTATAAGAAACACATGCTATCAACAATCATATTATTTAAAATGTTACAAATCACTGATAATTTGAGAAATGTAAATTAAAATGATTCTGAAGTTCCAACTCACATCCATCACATTGACAACAATTACAATAAAGAAAAATGCAGTTAAAAGTAAACAGAATTAGAACAATTTATACAATGGCAATAAGCTTATGGGGAAAAAATTAAGATTCTAGAACACTGATTAATTCAGTGATAAATCAGGAGTCCAGGAAACTGAAAATGAAATATGCCCCTCCTCTTCTTCCAGGATATGATGATCTTTAAATGAAGAACATCTTTACTTTTGGATATGACCAGTTTAAGTATTCGTCATGAAGTTTTTGTTTGGGAGGCAGGTTTTTTTAATTTTAGTTCTTGTTTAATTTCAGAATATGTTTTTGTTTTTTGTTCACTGGGGTAGGGTAGGGGAAGGAGGTGATAATAAACACTTCTGAAAATCAACTAATGAGGCATATGGGTGACTCAGTAGATGGAGAATCAGACCTGGAGATGGGAGGTCTTGGGTTCAAATTTCTTTGGAGATATTTCCTAGCTGTGGAACCTTTGCAAGTCACTTAACCCTAACTGCCTCCCGTATATCACTCTTCTACCTTAGGACTGATAATTACTCTCTTTTTTTTAAAAAACCCTTACCTTCTCTCTTAGAATCAGTCCTATGTATTGGTTCCAAGAAAGAAGAGCAAAAAGGGCTAGACAACTGGAGTTGAGTCTTGCACAGGTTCACAGAGCCAGGAAGTGTCTAAGAATAGATTTGAACCCTAGACATCCTTTCTCCATACCTGGCTCTGTAGACACTGCCAGCTAGCTGCCCCCTTAAGACAAAAGGTAACAGCTTAAAAATAATATTAATTAATCATTTAAAAATATTATTTTATTTTCCCCCATTATATGTAAAAACAATTTTAAACATTTTTTAAAGTTTTGAGCTCCAAATGATTTCCTTTACTTTGACCCTCCTTTCCTCCATCCTTCCCTCCCTCCATGAGGCATTAAGCAATCTGAAATAGATTTTAATAAATAATCATGTAAAACATTTTTCCATATTAGTTGTTTTATAAAAGCATACTCAAAGGAGAAAAAAAAAGAAGAAAATGAAAAACAGAATGTTTCAATCCACATTCAGACTCCATATTTTTTTAGTATAATAACCCTTATCTTCCATCTTAGAATCAATACTGGGTATTGGTTCCAAGACAGAAGAGCAGTAAGGGCTAGGCAATGGGGGTTAAGTGACTTGCCCAGGGTCACACAGCTAGAAAGCATCTTGAGGTCAGATTTGAACCCAGGACCTCCCATCTCTGGTTAATTCATTTTTAAATGCAGAGGCCAAAGGCTTATAGGTTACTGAGAAAACATATCACAAATGTTTTCTTCAAGAAGAGAGTTAAAAAGTGTTACCTATGGCAAGTACCAAACAGTATCAGAATATTTTAAAAGAAGGGAAATAATCGATCAAAAGTGTGGAAGAAATTTCATTATCATTAATTTGCAGTCAAATCATTAGCTAAAAATTATTCCCAAATGAGAAGAAGAAATATGAGGACACACTATGTTCAATTACAATAGCTCCAACACAACCTATTTTCAAACATTTTTTATTTTAAAAAGTGAGAAAAAGTTAAAAAGAAAGACTGACTGATTACTGCCATATCTTAGATAAGTTTAACTAAGGTTAAACAATGGTTGCAGTGGGGCAAAACTAACCCTCCAACTTCCTTGTTCAGCAGATACTTGATCTCTTTGCTAATTAGAGAAACATGACAGCCTTGGCAACACTGACTTAGAACACAAGTTCATAGGCAAAAAGTGTTATGAAAAATGGAAGGGAACATTACCATGAGAAGAGTCTCAGTAAACAGGGAGAAGAAATGGAGACAAAAGCAATCTTACAGAAATAGTATGAGAGTTAAATCAAATAAATCACTTGCAAGTGATCCTAGGTAAATCACAACTCCTGGCTGCCTCAGTTTCCTTATCTTTCAAAAGGAAATAATGGCAACACCTACCTCCCAGAGTTGTTATGAAGATAAAAGAACTTCACAAATGCTATAGCAATATATGTTAGTGGCTGCTGCTGTTGTTGTTAGTATTAACATTATTATTATATCATCCCAAGAACAATGTTTCTGTGGTCCCTCTTCATCAACAATGATAGTGAGTCCATTGCTTAGAAATGATATTATAGTGATTGCATTGAGTACCAGTCACTCAAAAGATAACCTGGTATTTCACAGCAAAACATCAAGAGAATGAGCATTATATAGATTATGATCAGCTACTAAATGCTCTTTCTGGTGATTTTGATGTATATGCATAATATTTGACAGAAGCAGGATTCTAGAATCCTATATTCTTTTTTTTTTTAAACCCTTGTACTTCGGTGTATTGTCTCATAGGTGGAAGAGTGGTAAGGGTGGGCAATGGGGGTCAAGTGACTTGCCCAGGGTCACACAGCTGGGAAGTGGCTGAGGCTGGGTTTGAACCTAGGACCTCCTGTCTCTAGGCCTGACTCTCACTCCACTGAGCTACCTAGCTGCCCCTTAGAATCCTATATTCTTTGAGTTCATAGCTCTTCCTGTGGCTCCAAATGAATAGTAGAAAGAGAGTAGATTGGAAGCATAAAAGAAATTGCATGTTTCCGAAATTTCAGTAATTCTAAATTGTTCTGACTTGAAAACTCTCCTTTCTGATATTAATAATCTTTCACTGATTCTATATGGCTGTGAATCAGGAAAAAACCTATCATTTTAAAAGAATCCAAACTCAGCTGAACTAAATTCAATGGAAAGATTTTGGAGAAATGCAATTAAGGCAGAGAATATTGCCATTAAAAACAACAACCTGGAAGTGAGGCAAGGCATAGCTGGCTTAGAAGTGGAAGATCCTGAGCTCAATTCAGCCTCAGGCATTTGCCATGCTGGGGACCGTACTTGTTCCTTAACTTCTTTCTATCCACCTCACCTTCACCTATAAAATGAAGAAGAGCTTGGACTGATGACCTATAAGGTTCTTGCTAGCTCTAGTTAAATGACCTGTGATCTTCAAATTGACTAAAATATATTATCAAGGAGTTACAGAAAGAGAGATAACTGAGAGAGAGAGGTGGGTAGGTGGGTAGATAGGTAGGTAGGTAGGTAGGTAGATAGATAGACAGATGGATAGATAGATAGATACTTAGATAGATACATAGATAGATAGATAGATAGATAGATAGATAGATAGATAGATAGATAGACAGACAGACAGACATATAGACAGATAGATTAGAGAGTTCTGAAAAAGAATGAACTAGTCAAGTAGTGAAAGCAAAAGAAGGTCATGGTGCATTAATCTCCAAGAAATATTTTTAAATATATGCTCTTATGGGGAAAACCAGGGGAATTAACTTAAATACTATATGTGGGTTCAGAAGGGTGTGTAGGATGCAGGAATGGAAAATAGATGGGGACTTAACCAGATAGGGAGAATGGGTTTACTGTTAAAGAAAAAGACTGTTGACAGAACTGGAAGTTAGGTCTAACTGTCACCCTGCTTCTCCTAGACAAGGGATAAACTCAAAGTATAATAAATACACACTATGGAAACTTCAAGGTATGAAGAAAAACACACAGGGAAACAGTTTGGTTTTTGAGAGAACAAGAAAGGGGGTGAGGTTAAACTATGTCTAACTGCCCAGGACTGGCGTAAAAAGGTAAGTTCCTTAGCCAACCTGACTTCTGCCAGGTTTGACAGCTTGGCTAAGGACCTGAGGAAGAGGGCTTGGATTTGGGTTCTCACAACTGATCCAGAGATGTGTTCAGGATACCAGGAACCAATTTCTCCACAGCCAATGATCCAAAGTAACCAGGTAGGGAGCGATGTCTGCAGACTGTCCACCAGAACCCAGGCCTCTTCCCTACTCAGAGTTGACTTGCAGGATGATGTCTTCAGTCTTTACAACCCTCACCGATCTCCAAGATCCCAGGTCAAATAGGGACTGCTGATTGCATATCTGCTCGAAACCCCTCTCAAAACAGCAATGTCTGTTGCTTAGCTCTTTCCTCCCTACTCCCTGCATTCTATTCAGAATGTCCATGACTTCCAGCCAAGGCTTTCCCTAATATACTTGCAAAAATTTGCCTTTATACCTTTAAAGCCTATGCCTATTACAATGCACATACATATATGCATACATATATGCAAATATACATGTATACATTAACATGTAGTACATTATATATGTATACATATACATTTACATTTGTTGTTATTTAATTATTTCAGTTGTGTTCAAATTCATGAGCCCATTTGGGGTTTTCTTGGCAAAGATACTCAAGTGGTCTAACATTTCCTTTTCTAGCTCTTTTGATAGGTGAGAAAAACTAAGGCAGGGGGCAGCCGGGTGGCTTGGTGAATTTAGAGTTAGGCCTAGAGACGGGAGGTCCTGGGTTCAAATCTGGCCTCAGACACTTCCCAGCTGGGTGACCCTGGGCAAGTCACTTGACCCCCATTGCCTACCCTGACCACTCTTCCACCTAGGAGCCAATACACAGTATTGATTCTAAGATGGAAGTGAGGGTTTAAAAAAAAAAAAAAGAAAACTGAGGCAAACAGGGTTAAGTGACTTGCCCAGGATCACATAGATAGGAAGTGTCTAAAGTAGAGTTGAACTGAGGTCTTCCTATTTCCAGGGCCAGTGCTCTATCTACTGCACCACTAGTAGCCCATCCACATATATCTACCCATATATATATATGCCTGCACATATGCATATGCGTGTATGCATAGACATATATATATATACACTCATATATTGGTCAGAAAAGGCATGGACAGGTTGCCATTCATCAACAGCTGCCAAGTGAATACCCATATGGATGAGATCACAGATCATCCTCACTAAAACATCATTGGGATGTTATGGTTTACTTGACTTTCTCCACATTATCTTAAATTTGATCACATTGGAAAGATTGCCCATACTAATAGAATCACTGAGTCTCTCTATATTTAAGTCCAAAGTGAAGCCTTTGGTGCAGGCTGTCCACAACTTGCATCCTGGCAGGAAAAACTGGTATTTTCACCATGTTTGGGGGCATGATAAATGTGCCAAACTCTGTAACCAATTTCACTTGCCCTTGGGTGCCCATTTATAATGAGATGCATCTGAAGCAGGTGCAACAGATTTACACCTCTCATAGATCATCCCCAATCTCTATTACTTCCCCAAATCATATCCTCTCTTTTATACATGTTGCATTATTCTGGAAAAAAAAAAACTTTTTTATTGGTGGTTCACTTAAAGCCCTGAGAATACTCTAGTGAATTGTCAGTTTACTGAGAGACCACTTTGTGTAGGGGTAATGGGTATGGACTCAAAAACGACCTGAGTTCAAGATCAGTCTTAGATATTTATTAACTGTGTGACCCTGGCAAGTCAATTATCCTCTGCCTCAGTTTTCTTATCTGTAAAATGAAAATGATAATAGCACCTACCTTCCTGGATTGTTGTGAAGATTAATGAGATAATACTTGTAAAGTGCTTTGTAGACTTTAAAGTTATTGTCATTACCTAATAGCTTTCTTCAATGGCTTGTTTGTTTTTATTCCTACTTTTCATATTTCAAGGAAGCCTTTTGAAACCCAAACTCTTAACCATCTCAACCAGCAGAGTACATTTTATATTGTAAGTGCTCAGTGAATCTCGATTGAATGAATGAATAATACCAGTTGACATTCATAGAGTATCTTAAGTTTTGCAAAGCACTTCAACTCTTCACAAATGTTCTCTTCTGAGTCTCCTGACCACCTTGTGATATGGGGTGGGGTACAAGTACTACTATCTTTATATGGCTACTTTTCCAATAGGTAGAATAATTTTGCATCTCATTAGCAATGCTAACAATTTAGCAGACACTTCTGGAGTTTATTCTCCAATGAATTATAATTCTAAAACCCAGGGTTTGCCTCCAATACACATGACTTGTCCATAGTCACAGAGCTTTCAAGTGGAGAAGGCAGGGGTCAAACCCAGGGCTTTCCAGACCCCATATCTAGTACTTTTTCCACTATGAAACACTTATTTTATATAAAATACTGAATTAATCTTATCCTTCTTCCATGGAAGATTTGAAGGAAGGTATCTTTCCTTTGTTGCTGAGAAGGAAGCAGTACAAGGAGCAGTAGAACATGATCAGAATAGCAGATGGGCCAACCTGGACAGATTGCTCATTTCCTTTAAGTCCTGGGGGTGTTTCCATGGGCTTCTTTGAAGTGAATTTCTAAATTGTTGTAGACCTAAAGTAGGAAGGATCCATAAAAGTAAGCTAGTCCAATCTCCTCATTCTATAGGTAAAGAACTGAGTTCTAGAGAAGTCAAAGTCAATCCGGTTGGCCCAAGATCAACCAGAATGTAAGTGACTTCTTTATATGTATGTTTTATATGTGTGTTTGTATATGTAAGTGTATCTTTCTATATTCAAAGAGAACTTAAGTCCTGGTGACTGGGAGTTTCTTCCCTGGGAAATTCCTCATTTGAATGAAATTGCAGGTTCAGAGTTTCCTTGTTGCTTCATTTCCTACTAGCATAGATGAGGCTTCAATATACTGGAAGATGGATAGTCCACTACTCCAGACTAGAATGCCTCTGTTACTTTAAGCAAGATGGTCCTTGAGGGTTGAACTGGAATGTTCCCATGGCCAACTTGGTGATTTAAGTTTCTCCAAACTCAAATTGATCCTCAGATGTGAGACACAGAGTCTATTACCTAACCCTTCCTTGAAACTTTTCCAATAGGTAGAATAATTTTGCATCTCATTAGCAATGCTAACAATTTAGCAGACACTTCTGGAGTTTATTCTCCAATGAATTATAATTCTAAAACCCAGGGTTTGCCTCCAATACACATTGATGTTTTAGAGTAGGCTGTCATGGGAATAATAGTATCCTTTATTTTTGTGGTCCAGATTTATAATTTCATCTGTGCAAGGAACTCATAGCATAAGAACTCTTCACAAATTTTTCCGCCACAGAAAATCTTAGCGATTTAGAGATGAGGCCAATGAGGAGTTCATTAAATTAACCAGGTCACATCCCTAGTATATGTCAACACAGGACTGGTGCCCAGATCTTCCTGAACCCCAGCCAAATCTTCAATCCACTAGGCCACATTACTTCTCTCACTGTAATAAAACTAATGATATAGCATTTAATCATGTTTACAATAATATTGTGATGATCTCTAATTACATAGATCCGTGATATGAAATTGCATAGACTGTGGATTTTATAAGGTGAACACCACCTGCCCATGAGGATACAATAAATAGTATAATTATTATAATGAAGCATAATTTTTATAATAATTATATTTTAGTGAAAGATAATGATGACAATTATATATAGGGTTAATAACAATATTATTATAATCAGGAAAGAAATAGTCATTAGAGTCATGATATAATGAATGAATATAAAGGCATTGATTAGCCATTTCCAATGTGTCAGGTAGTATATTAATCATTCAGGATTGAAATTGAAGCAAACAACACAATCCTCACACTCTAAGAGTTCATATTCTAATGAAACAAAGGTGGCCACTGAAAAGATTAGACAGTTAGGGAGGTCTTAATTGCAGACAAAGGGCCATTGATCACCATGTTCTTTCCAGAAATATGATTGTTTGTGATTAATTTTATCAGAGGTCATTGGACATGGATATGAGAGGGAAAGAAATGGGAATCTATAATTCCACTCCCCACCTCTGGCCACAGCCAATGGCATTTCATGGAGATGACCAGGAAAGTATTGTGGTTCTAGATCCAAGCAAGATTAAGTGAACATCCAATAACTGGAGACTCAGGGTCCCAGAGTAGAAACTTACATTTCAAGTTGGAGATGGAGGCTGGAGGATAGGAGCCTGGTGGCTCAAAGATGGCCAGGAAGCAGCATGGCGGTTCACGTTCAATCTTCATAGAATTAATGAAGGCTCACCAATCATATTTGCTTCCTTTTTTTTTCTTTTTTAATCATAGCACCTAGCCCATTGCTTGGCCCTTAGTGGGTAATTAATAAATGCTTTTTGATTGACTGATATGTGACTGAGCAAGTCTTAATCTTTTAGAGCCCCAAAGCAACCTTCTAAGACTATGAGTTAGTAATTGGCATCTACGGAAGCAATTTCCACACCATAATAATATTACACTGATAAAATGATCAGTACAGACTAAAAAATAAAACAATTATAAGTTATACTACTTATAACACAATGAATCATACATATATGTACAGGATATATAATTTCATTTGTATAGTTGCATTTATGTGTATATATAGGTATAGTGTTTTAAAAATTACAAAGCATTTTCTTTCCAACAATTCTATAAAATAGCTTTGTACAATAAAAGCAAGCGTGTATTGTTTCAAAATAGCACATGTCAATTGGGAAGCCCCTAAGCAAACTTTTTTTAGTAAGGACTCCCTGACCTTCAGTTAACTGAAAAAAACCAAGTCAATCCCTAAGGAAGCTCAGGAACAATAAAGCTCTCCATTCTGAGTACAGGTTACGAAAAGATGAAGCCCTGATGCAAAAGAATCCAAGCATTATAACAGTAACTTACATTTCTATTGAGCTTCAAGGTTTGTGAGGTCCTTTAAAACATTATCTCATTTGACCTGACTCTTTTCTTGAAGAAAATATCTGTGATCTAAAGATATGTGGCTTTTAAATAATCTACAAGCCTTTGACCTCTTTTGAAAAGATAATTAATTGGGGGCAGCTGGATGGCTCAGTGGATTGAGAACCAGGCCTAAAAACAGGAGGTCCTAGGTTCAAATCTGGCCTCAGACACTTCCTAGCTGTGTGACCCTGGGCAAGTCACTTAACCCCCATTGCCTAGCCCTGTAACAAATAAAATTAATATAGTATGATATATATATATATATA
>NC_058132.1:653949492-653974918 GCF_016433145.1 Gracilinanus agilis
GGGGGGGGGGGAGAAGAACAATACAATGGAAGGGTAAAAGAGGTTGGAGATAGTCTCCAAAAAAATTTTAATCATTACAGTGGGAAGGGTCAAAAAGGTTCAAATGGAAGGAAAACTTCTAACTCCGAATTCAACCATCATCAATAACAACAACACGATCATCAACAGCAACATCAACAGCAACATCAACAACATTATCAACAACATCAACATCAACATCTAACTATCCATCTTTTCCTGTCCCAGGAAAGATTTTTGCTGGGTGGCCTAACCTAATAGCATTCAATGCTGAGTACTGAATGAGAGCCAAAAGACCTAAACTCTAGACTTGAGGGCCACTATGTGTCCTTTGGGGGTAAAAAAGGCCTTCTTTTTTCTCATTTATGTGTGAGTGAAGCCCACCTGGACTCTGCATTAAGTTAATCAATTAAATCAAAGAATAAACCTAGTGTAAAGAGGAGAAAAAAGAACTTACATTTTTTAATGGAACAAAAAAAAGAAAGAAAAAAGAAAAACATTGAATCCATGCCATGTGAGGATCATTTGAACTATATAGCAGTATTTCTTCTTGGGAAGACTTGATTTAATACCAGAAGATCCAAAGCTTTCTACCCTTCAGACATCTATCATTTTTATTTGTTATTTTATTCTACTTACAAGCTTTTTCTTCTTGTCCTCAAACAAATAAATAAGAACACTCAATCAGATTTCATTAGATGCTTCTTAGTAACAGTTATCAGAAAATATAGTTTGTATTTTTAGGACATTAAAAAAACTAAAATTCATCTGAATTTATCTTTGGAACTCTTCCAGTTTTAGAAGGCATATCTGATGAAGAGTGATTATACTATTCTGATTGACTACAGGGGACAGGACCAGTATCAGTGGATGGAAATTGCAAGGAAAGACATATTGTCTGGATGAAAGGAGGAAGAGGAAGCTTCCTAATAATGTCCAAAAATGGAGTGTTCTATCTCAATATGTTAGTCTCTCTAAATTGGAGGTCTTTAAGAATAGATAAGAGATGTTTGTCTAACCATCTGTCAGATACATTAAGAACACTGAAACATTATCCTGAGAAGGTGTCCATAGACTTCATCAGACTGCCACAGTGGTCCATTTAACCCAAAAAAGGCTCAAACACTTTGGACTAAGGGAACTTCTATCTTGTTTTTCTACTGAAGTCCAAGTCTGCTGAGCAAAAGGCAAATTTGTCATTTAGAACTACAAGTCGTGACTGACCCTACATGACTCAATTTGGGTTTTTTTTTAATTTTTTAATTATTTAGAAATATTTGCCATGGTTACATGATTCATGTTCTTACTTTCCCTTTCACACACCCCCATAGCTGATGAGCATTCCACTGGTTTGAACATGTGTAATCTATCGAGACCTATTTCCATATTATTGATAGTTGCATTGGTGTGTCGTTTCAGGTCTTCAACCCATTTGGCGTTTTCTTGGTAAAGATACTGAAGTGGTTTGACATTTCCTTCCCCAGCTCACCTTAGAGATGACGAAACTGAAGTGAATAGGGTTAAGTGACTTGCCCTGGGTCACACAGTTAGTATTTAAGGCAAGATTTGAACTCAGAGTTCCTGACTCCAGACCCAGTGCTCTATCTACTGTACCACCTAGCTGCTCCAGAAGGATTCAGGAAGCACCAACTCCAGATCCTTCATTTTTGAGATGAAGAAACTAAGACCTTGAGAATAGAAGGAACTCACTCAAGTTCATACAGTAGCAATAGATCCAGGATTCAAATCCATGTTCTCACAATTCAGTGTTTTATCATATTTGCTACAGAATAAACAGTAAACAAAACAAACCAATAACAAAAAATCCATTACAACTATCACAATGAATGAAATAGGCAATTCATTTTAATATATGAAATTAAATGAATTTAAAGCAAAAAAATAACATGTTACAGTGTATATGATGCTAGCTTTAGAGTCAGGAAGGTCTGGCTTCAATTATGCTTCTGATATATATAGGCTATGTGATCCCAGGGTACACACTCTGCTCCAAGAAGCTTTCATTTGTGATTTTGTGCATTCCAACTTCTATACCAGTAGAGGTAAACCATCTTTTCAAGGAATAATAAGTACATTAAAAAAATTAAACCCTTTTGTTCTGTCTTAGAACCAGTATCTTAGGAAAGGGCTAGGCAATGAAGGTTAAGTGACTTCCCCAGGGTCACACAGTTAGGAAGTGTCTAAGTCCAAATTTGAGTCCAAAACCTCCCAGCTCTAGGTTTGTCTCTCAATCCACTGAGCCACCTAGCTGACCCCAGCAAGTTCATTTTGAAATGGGGGTTCCACCCTTTTAACAACAGAATTCCCTCTATTCAGTTACATGCTTTTTTTTCTGTTTCCAAAAACATAATGTTCTTAGGTAAATCTCAATGGGGCAGATGAGATACAGTTCCTCTACACTCAAGGAACTCAGAGAAAAAGAATTGGAAGCTATTTCAGAAGAAAAGTATGGAGCTGTCCAGGAAAAAAGAAGCATGAGACTTCCTCCTAAAACACTGGCTTCACAGGGTATCATTATAAATTACACTCAAGGTCTTTGCCCTGTCGTTGCCTATTATCAGACTTTTGAAGCATAACCTCAAGACTTTCCAGTTGAGAGGCAGAAAGAACCAATCCATTTCATCTTTTGACCCGATAAGCTCAGATTCAGAGAAGTCGTTCATCTTGAGATCAGTACATCATCATTGTTCTCTCATGGGCTCTGCCACCCTCTTCCAGGACTAATCTCTGTGCAAATCTCTCCCAAAATTTAAGTTTACACTTTTCATGATTATATACCTGAGACTTTGGGTGGCAATCACTATGAACAGAATTTGAAGCATCCCTGTCAACTTTGATCAGTCCCAGAGAGGCAATAATGCTAGATGGCCTGGTAGTCCTATCCCCATCCCAGAGGTTCAATGGCCAAAAAGACTCATTTTTCATCTGGACCAGAACATAGCTAATTCACTTTTTTTTATAAAGATTTTCTTTCTTTTAAATTCCATGATCTTTCCACTCTCATAACCAACAATCCAGGTGGCCCTACTCCAAGTAAGATTCACCTACTTCCATATAATATCCCCTCAGGCATACTATTCAATTGTAACACTCCCTACACACAATTCTACATGCATTTATTAGGCTCCTAATGTGTTCAAGCACCCATGATAGATGTTATACTGGACCACATTTCTGCCGTCACATCACTTGGTTATAACATTTTGGTTAACCTGTCCACCCAGAATACATCTTTTTACATGAACTCTGGCTTTCAACCTTAGTGTATTTTTGTTCTCTTCAGTCTCCCTACATATTTCATTCCATAGCTAAAATCCAACCTTTCCTAATACTGCTTAATGTGAGTACCTTTCCTCTGTCATTACTTCCAATTTATCCTGTGGATATGGATCTAGTGATGTGCAAACTGTCATCTCGTAAAGGGTATGCTCCTGGACAGCAGGGAAGTTTTTTGCCCTCTTTGTATCCCAAGAGTTTTGCATAGTGCCTGACACATATGATAGATGCTGAATTTGAATGATTTGTCTCTTACACTCAGTGACCACCTGAATTGGGAGAATCAGGTAGGTGAGGTAGCAATGAAGGAATTGGAGTTTCCTCAGGTTAACTTACAGTGAATTCTATGAGTAGACAGCCTGGTGATTAAATGCCTTTATTGTTAAGGGATAACAGCCTGATAGCTATCCATCCCCTAATAAGCATTTGAATCAGGAGATCTAGTTAGGTAAATCTCCTATAAACTCCACACTAATTTCCTGGAGACTTGTCCCAAAAGGAAATAGGTTTTTTCCTACCTAGGAAGGAGATAAATCCTTGGGACAAGCAAGTGGATTTATCTTGCTCACTGAAGAATCAGTTTCCCATGTATCTATTTTAAATGGGCTCATTTCTATCTCAAATTACAAACTCCAATTCCTTGTCCACCATCATTATGTTAAGAGGAATTCATGGATACCTAGGAATGCCTGGAATCTAGTCATTCAATTTATTTAGAAATGGGTAGGTGGTGTACTGTACAGATAACTAGACCTGAAGTCAAGAAGACATAAGTTAAAATTCATCCCCAGACTTATTAGCTTTATGACCTTGAGGAAGTAATTAAGCTTCTTTTGCCTCAATTTCCTCAACTGTAAAATAGGGACAATAATAGCACTTACCTCTTAAAACATAGAGCACTTTATAAAATTTTAAACTTGATACAACCATGAGTTATTATTACATAAACTCACTGAATCACCATCACCTTCATTCTGGACTTGATAATTTCTTAATATGTAATATAGACTAAAATCAAGTTAGCTTATTTGGAGCTACCATATTGTTCTCTCTGCTCACACTGACTTTTCAGTCCATTAAAACCCTCTGATTATTTTTTCAGATGAATATTTTTCAAATTCTCACTCTCCTATTTTCTCTTGCACGTGTGGGATTGATTATTTTATTTTATTTTAACAGATTTTTGATACAGATTATTTTAACACAGATATCAAACTTTACATCAATCACTCTTAAATTGGCTCAACATATTATACTTTTAGGATCTTTTGGAATCCTGTTATTGAATTTGGTAGCTACTTCTCCCAGTTTTTTTTTAATCTGAAAATTCAATGACCCCAACCTTCCCTGCAAATTCCTACCTGATATCTGTGATGTTGTGGTTTTTACCGATCTCAGCTCATTGGATTTCAACACTTTGATGGAAAAAAACAAATTCCAGACCTGACCCAACCTTTGTTTATGTATGCACTCTAAGTTTTAGATTTGGACTCCATTCCTCTTTTCCCTGAAGGAAATGGTTACCTTCATTTCATATCCAACCTGGTAGTATTCTAATTACCAGTTTGGGTCAAGTGATGTGACCCACATGAATTCTTTGCTCAAACTTGCTTGGACACTTGTTACCTTTAACCTGACTTAGAATTACAATTTCCCTTTCAATCTCATTTTCCCAACAAAGCCAGCCTTCCCTTGGGGTCCCCAGACACATCTCCTCCTCAGGAATCTGTTTGCTTCATATTTCATGATCACTATTCAAATAATTGACCCTTGGGTACTGGGTAGTACCATGGATAGAGGACTGAGCTCAGTCAGGAAAAACTGAGAACTGTGCTACCTTGGACAAGACACTTAATTTTTCAATCTCAATTTCCTGAACTATAAATAGGGGTAATAATAGCACCTAACTCTCAGAGTTATCATATGGCTTGAATTAAAGTTTATTTTAATGTACTTTGCAAACTTTAAAGCACTGTATAAATTCTAGCTATTATATTATTAGTAATCTTCCTAACACATAAGTCTAACCATGTCACCCTTTACTCATTCAATAAGCTCCCATGGTTCTCATCCTCTCTTTGGCATTCAAAGCTCTTCTTAACCTGCTCCCCACCCTCACCACCATCTTCCAAGTCTTCTCATTCTTTTACAATCCCTTCCCCACCATACGGTCCGCTATCCAGTGACACTGGCATCTTTGCTGCTGCTGCTGGAATAAAACACTCTCTCTCGGTTATGAGCATTTTTTTCTGGCTGTCCCCATGCCTTGAATGCTTGTCTCCTCATCTCTGCCTCCTTCCCTGGCTTCCTTCAAGTTCCAGATAAAGTTCTTCTTCCTACAGGAAGCCTTTCCTTATCCTTATGGCCTTCTTTCTAAGAGCCAGGCCTAGAGATGGGAGGTCCTAGGTTCAAATCTGGTTTCAGACAATTCTTAGCTGTATCACCCTGAGCAAGTCACTTAACTCTCATTGCCTAGCCCTTACCTTTCTTCTGCCTTGGAACAATATACAATATTGATTCTAAGGCAGAAAAAAAAAGGCTTTAAAAAAAACACCTAACTTGACTCAGAGGTACTGGTCTACATTTATAGAGGAAGCTTTCTTATTGGGAATTCAAGGACACTAGTAAAATCATTGGTCCAGTTTAAAAAAAAATGAAGGAAGAGAGCTAAATCAATCAACCATTACATTTAAAAAAGAAAGCAATTTTAACACACTGACTAACGACCAACTGACCTTCTTATTTTCTGTTGGTAAACACTGGTTAGCTGATTAATATTGGCCTTGAAAAGTACAGGCAATGAGGGCTTTGTTAGCCTTTTCTCATTGACTAGTTTCATTGTTACTTCCTTGTTTTTAGTCTCTTAATCTTTTATGCTCAAATGTCAAGCAGACTTTTTTTTAAATAACATTTATTCTGAGATGAGGATGAGCTGATTGGTTGTAATGCTTTCAGCAGCTCCTTGAAATCCTTTCCATTTTTCTGACAGCTCCTTCTCACTTGTCTGCCAGGGTCTGGGTCACTGGAACAGAGCCTGATCCATCTCCAAATTTCCATTCTTCTTAGAGAAGCATAGAAAAGTGAATGTATGCATTAGATTTAGCACATATTTTATAGAAAGGATTCCTGAACTTCCAGTTTAGTTTCTTTCTCTGTCTCTGCCTCTCTCTCTCTCTCTTCTCTCTCCTTTCTCTCTTTTCTCTGCCTCATTTCTGTCTTTCTTTCTCTAATTCTCTCTGTCTCTGTTCCTATAACTGTCTCTATCCTTCACCTCTCTCTCTCTCTCTCTCTCTCTCTCTCTATATATATATATATATATATAGACATATATATAGACATATATATACACATATATAATATGTAAAAACATACACATATATAACAGATATAAGCATGTTATCAGTTTTTTTCCATCACATTAAAACAAACAAAAAGTTAAGTTCATTTTAAAGGCAGAGAGAAGGAATAAGACAGAGCCGAAGATTTGATGGAGATTGACAAGAAGACAAGAGAACTGGAGATGGCTACAAGTCAATTCAGCAAATGTGGAAGAATTCATTGAGAGCTGCCTAGACCCAGTCAAGTCTCCAGGACTGGGCATATGAAGACAAATGGGAAACAGTTCCTACATTCAGGGAACTGATATTTTATGGGAAGGGAGCTGTGAGAGAAAACAAATAAATAGGTCAATTAATTCAAAATGGAAATAGACAGTGATTTCCAGAGGAGGAGAGGACTAACTGGGAGGAAAGGAGAAATCAAGAAAAATTTCCTGGAGGAGGAGGCCCCTCAACTATGTTCTCTAGACAAAGTTATGGAGTTTATGAGGCAGGGGTGTCAAGGAAGGGCAGTCTGGGCAGGGAGTAGGGAGGAGCTGGGGCAGCAGCCTATGCTATGCAAAGGCAGAAGAGAGCAATATACCTTCTCCAAGTAATAGATTATGAAGTTAGGAAAGGGAGAGAGAAATCTATTCTGTAAATATCACCCCCATCATCATGACTACCTCCCTCATCACTTATTATCTAATTCTATTTTATTGACTGCATAGTAGTTAGGGATGAGCAAAATGAATGTACAGTGTTCAGGTGAACTCTCCACTCTCCAGAAACCAACATTCAAAAGGGAACCCCCTTTTTTCAAGAGGTGAAGAAACACCCCCCATATACCTACCACAACTACGATGAATGAAACACACTTATTTTTAGTTCATTATTGATGTGATCACTGAGTTTGGGGAGAGACTTCAACTGTGACTGTCATCAAACAACTGGCTTCTTGCTGATGCTCATTAGAATCCCAGAGGCACAAAATGTGAAAACATGAAAGGATCTTAGAGGTTATCAAGTTCAATTCCCTCATTTTATAGCTGAGGAAACTGAGTCTAGCACAAAGAGAAGTGATTTGCTCAACATCATATAATTTATGACTGACAGAACCAACCCAAATCACTATTTCAAAAGAGTAGTTAAAAATAAAAGAATAAGATAGGGAGGAGAAGGAGTGCATTGGGGAGCATTCCTTAATTTATTAAGAATGATCCAAGTGAATGTGTGGTCTGGATAGAGTTGGTCCAATGGTTCTTCAGCTTCTTTAGTTTCAGTTGTAAATAAAACAGGATTCCATGATTGTCCAAACTCACAAATCAATCAATCAATTAAAAAAAGAAAAAGAAAAACAGAAAGAGAAGAATGACTCACCAGAACTGATGGTGAGTATGATGTCACTTCTCATGAAAAACTAATGAAATAATGTTTGTGTTTAATTAAATGTTCAAAGAAATGGATCAAATAAGGATGCTATAATTAGGAAGATGGGAATTATAGTAAGTGTTATCAATTAATAACTATCAAATGTCTAGCAGCCCTATGAGTTAGGTGTCATTGAGATCCATACTTTGACTTACTTGGCATCACATAGACAGTAACTGATTGAGACAGGATTTGAGCTCAGGTATTTATGATCCTGAATCCACTGTGCCTCACAGCTGCCTAAGTTTAAGATCACGACTCTAGTACTGTTTCAGACTCATATTAGCTGTGGAATGTAGAGATTAAAATTAATATACAAAAACTAAATATTATATTTTATAGTTTTATTAATAATAACATAAAAAAGAGAGTGAAAAGGTGCTAAACTACCCAGCCTGCTTGCCAGACCAAAAAAAAAAAAAAGGGAGGAGTTACAGAACTTATAAAACAATAACATGACCATGCAAACATGGAGGCATGCAGAAGAGATTAAATGGAATTTGGAGAAATACTAAGGGACTTGTGGCTGATGCAGTCCAAGGTTCAAAATCTCCATTTATACAGGAACAATGAGTAAGACACTTTACCCCACCAACCCTCAGACAGTTTGTTGTCCAGTATCCTTGATCCTTGATAAAGGAGTTGCTGATTCACATGGAATTTCTTCACCAGGGAGTTTCCTTCACTGATCAAATCAGAGACCGGACTTCTCTCCTAGTACATTGCCTGGAACATAGTAAGCATTTAAATGCTTGTTTCTTGCCTCTCTCCACCACCACTATCCCACATAATTTCTGCCAGAAAAAAAAACCAATTTTTCTTCCTCTGAATCCTACCTCTTTGAGGGCAATTAGGTGGCTCAGTGGATTAAAAGTCAGGCTCAGAGATGAAAGGTGCTGGGTTCAGATTTAGCCTCAGACACTTCCTAACTGTGTAGCCCTGGGCAAGCCCCTTAACTCCCATTTCCTACCCCTTACCATTCTTGAGCCTTTGAACATATATATAGTACTGATGCTAAGCCAGAAAGTAAGGGTTGTTGTTTTGTTTTTATAAATTAATCCTACCTTTTATATCTTTGTCCTTGTAAGAGTTAAAATTGGTTTTGGTCAAATTGTATGAGTTATAAAAAGTTGTGTTCACCATTTATAATAATTAAAAATTTAACTATGAGCATGTTAGTAAATTTAGTAGCTTTATTACAGCAAAGCAGAGATAGTAAAGAGAGGGAAATGTAGGAAGGACATAGAAAATATTGCCTAGCTAAATACCCTAAGTCCAGATCCAAGTACCTCCAGACCACAAGTACGAATCCAAATGTGAACCTCACCAGCCCATTAGAGTGTCTTCAGCCAAGAGTTTCACCAACCAAAAGAGAGTCTGATGCCACCAAGGCTGAGCCTCCAAAGAGAGTCTCACATCCAAGAGAGTGTACCGCCAAAGAGAGGAGAAGAGCCAAAAAGGCAGTGTCTCTGGCTAGGGTCTACTCAACCCAAATGAGTCACCAAAGCCAACCTTCTCTTTTATCAAGAGCCATGAATGCAGAATCCTTCAAAGCAGAATGAATCCAATGCAGAATCACCCAATGCAGAGTAACTCCCAAAGCAGAATCCAATGCAGAATGCCTGCTCAGCTCTTAGGTCTTGCCTTTTATAGGCACTTTTCTCACATCACTTCCTGTCTCTCTGGTTTTTACTTCTTTTCCCTGTGGGCTGGTTTATCACATCTCAGGAACCAATCATAGTTTCTTAATGTGCCTGTGGGATCCACTTCCTGTCTCTAGAGGGTGAGAACTTCCTTGTAAAAATCTTCAAGAGTCTAAGTGTGAAAGGAGGGGCCCTCCAAGTTCTTGATTGATTAAGTTAAAATAAGCAAAGGGACTTTTAAATTTTCTTTAACATCCTACTTTTTTAACACCCTAAATTTTCTATAACACACATGTATACATAAATACATGAACATGTGTACAAATACACTGTGAATGCTACTATTCCAAGAGATTTCTGGAGTGAGGTTCAGGTTAACGAAAAAGACCAAAAAATGGTGGAAGATAATATAAAAGTAAAGAAAGGAGAAGATGTTGAAGAAAATTGAGAATAAAGCATCATGGGACAGATACCCTGGATAAGAAAGGGTACGGGAAAGGAACACATGATAGAGAAGGAAGGTAGGAAAAGAAAAGTAGTAGAGGGCCAAACACCAACTTCTCTTTGACAGTTTAGCCATAGGATATTCTAGGCTCAAAGCAAAGATTTCCAAGGAAAAATGACACATTTCCTGCATCCCAAGGATCCAGAGAAACTGCCCTTAGAAAAATGCTTGGAACCAATATTCCTCCAAAGAAGTTGGAGAGTCTTTTTAAAATTAGACTCCAATTAACATACAATATACCATATAGATCTGTAATCCAAAGAAATCAAAGAAACTGATGAAAAATGTCAAAGATGAAAAGATGAAAGAAATCAAAGAAACTGAAGAAAATGATGAAAGATGCTATCCAACTCCAGAGAAAGAACTGATGGGTTCTGAATGCAAATTGAAGCATATCATTCTTTGCTTTATTTTCATCATTTTGAATGTGTCTTCTTGTACAACATGATCAATATGGAAATATTGTATATTTTGTATAATAGCACAGGTATAACCAATAGCAAGTTGCTTACAGTCTTAGGGAAGGAGGAGGGAAAGGAGGAAGAAAGAGAATTTGGAACCCCAAATATTAGAAAACAAATTCCAAAAAAATCATTTTGACATGTAATTGGGGAAAAAGTCAAACATTACCAAAGAAGGAAAAAAGGGAAAATATATATATATATGATCAAAAATATTTCTAGCAACTTTTTTCAGAATTGCCTCAAACTGAAAACTATGGAGATGCCCTCAATAATGGGTTCTCCCTATTAGGAAATGGCTGGAAAATTGCTATATGAACAATGTGAAATAATATTCTGCCATACAAAATGGAAAAAACAGCAGATTCAGAAAGACCTTCAAAGATTTGTATGAATTCCTGTAGAGTAAAGTGAGCAGAACCAAGACAAGGCTTTATGCAGCAAGAGCAATGGTGTAGAGACAAGAAATTTCAAAAGACTTAGGAACTCTGACCAATGCAGTGACCGGCCATGATTCCCAGGGACCAGTGATGAATGTTTCTCATCTCCCAAGAAAGTACCTTTCATTTTAAGCAGTTAGCTTAAAATGTTGCTAAGATATCCTACACAAATTTCTCCTACTCCGCCATTGTTCTCTACTTCATGTGTGCATTTCATATCATCCTCATAAAATGTAAACTCCAGGAAGACAAGGACTGTTTTGGTATTTTTAATTTTGTATCCTCAGCAATCAGTAGAGTGTGACACATAGGAGACATTTAATTATTGTTTTCTGAGCTCATTTAAGTCCTCCTTACTGCCAAGATCCTGGCACTGCCCAGGGACTCCCTTTTTTCTCACTAGATGGCTGAAATCTGGAATCTCCTTCAGAACCTGAAATGGATCATGTATCTTTATTTTTCTTCCTAGAAGATTTCATTCAAGAAGTCACAAACTTGAAGTTACTAGAAAGGCAACCCCAAAACAGGTGCTTCCCTCCTCTCTAGGCATATTTATTTTTTACCAGATTTAGAGTTAAAAGGAAACTTCAGATATATTTTCATATTAAAGATGAGGAAACTAAGAGACCCAAAAATGGTATGACTTGCCAAGATGACTGAAAAACTACATTTAGGAACTGTGGACATAGAATCTTTTTTTTTTTTAGTGCCTTTTAGTTTTATTTATTTATTCTTTAAATTTAAATATTTTATTTTTTTAGAAAAATTTTCCATGGTTACATGATTCTTGTTTTTACTTTCCCCTTCACCACCACCCCCATATCCAACACACATTTCCACTGGTTTAACATGTGTGATCGATCAAGACTTATTTACATATTATTGAAAGTTACATTGGTGTGGTCGTTTTGGGTATACATCCCCAACCATGTCTGCATCAAACCACGTGTTCAAGCGGCTGTTTTCCTTCTGTGTTTCCACTCCTGCAGTTCTTCCTCTGAGTGTTGTTGGTAGTGTTCTTTACCATAAGTCCCTCACAATTGTCCTGGGTCATTGCTTTGCTGCTCGTACAGAAGTCCATTACATTCACTTATCCCACAGTGTATCAGTCTCTGTGTACAATGTTCTTCTGGCTCTGCTCCTTTCACTCTGCATCAGTTCCTGGAGGTCTTTCCAGTTCGCATGGAATTCCCCCAGTTTATTATTCCTTTGAGCATAATAGTATTCCATCACTAGCAGATACCACAAGTTGTTCAGCCATTCCCCAATTGAAGGGCATATCCTTGTTTTCCTGGACATAGGATCTTAAATCTACAGCTGAAGGGGAGCTTTAGCCCAATCCACTTTATTATATAGATAAGGAAATTGAGAATCAGGAGGTCAAGGGAAGTACCCATAACTATATGAGTAGTAAGTTTCAAAGGTAAGGATTTGAACCCATGTCCTTTGAATCCAAAACTTTTTTCCACTATGCCATAAGCAAACAGTGACATGCCTCTTTAAATCAGGATAATAGTTTTGCCATCTCTGTAGGACCAACAGGGAAGGAACAACCTGAATTACTCTAAAAATTCAAATTCTATTAAAGTGTAGTTAAAAATGCTTCAAATGGAAAGAATTTTTTTTATATTTCTGTAAACCCTTTCTTTCATTATTTCCCTCATCTCTGATTTGTACTATTTAGCAAAAATATCAAAAAGGAAAAGATACATTTCAAATTCTTCCAGAATTCCATTTGAGATTCACGGTGAGATGGGAAGAAGACTTGTTCAATTGGGCAAAACAAAATAGAATAAAAATTTAAAAGCAAAGCTTCTTACTTCCACTCGATGCCATCAGATTACTTGATCCTCACTCCCAACCCCCAGAGAGCCATAAGGCTGAGTCCATAGAAACCACAAACAGCTGTCCTTTGTGTGAAACTGGATGAATGGGAAAAGTGGTCCCTGATGCTCAGAAGAAGAACATGCTTTGACCTGTAGTCATAAAGTGTTGACTCTTGATAGTTCCATGTTTTCAGAGTCTGACATCGTCTGTTATTGGGATGAAGGAAATCTCGTTAGGTTACCAGCAGCCCTTGGAATTCTTTAGTGAGTGCCAGACCTGAGTTGGAACCCTTGACTTGTTTCTTAAGCTGGATTTAAGTATTGGGAAGCTGTAAGCGTCTATCTAAAAGTAACCATAGTATTCTTTGTTTCTGGGCTGAAGAAAACATTTATTTTACTTTGAAGCCTTGAGGGGGTGAGAGGATTTGTTCACGTGTAGTAATCGATTACATTAAGAAAGAAACAAGTCTAAAATGCTTCCAACAGTTCAGTGTGTTAAAGCTGTGAAAGCTAATCCAAAAAAAATTTCTCTCTTACTCAAGCCCAAAGCATCTTTTGGAATAATCATTTCTGAGGCACAATTTGTGTTTGTAAGTTTTATCAGCTGGAAAGTTTACCTTAGAATATTGCTGATTAGAGTCATCATCATCATCATTTCACTTAGAGAGTTTCTGAGCTGCAAGCGGATGCTAACAGTCATCTAGTCAAACTCAGAGCAAAATCAGAACCCTCAATGCAACACACAGAATTGGCATTTTTAAAGAAGCTGAGTTAGCCTGGAAGAAGAGAGAGAGTGCTGGACTTTGGCTCCCATCTCAGAATGTGACTATCTGGGGAACTGTGGGCAATTCACTTAGACCTCTGTGGCTTTACTATCTTTATCTGTAAAATAAGGGGCCTGGAAAAGACAGCTGGAAGGTCCGATCTGGCTCTAATCTAGGCATCTGTGAGCATATATTTCCTTTGAGCTTTAAAACAACCTGGTGAAGTGATACTACCAGGATTATTGCCTCCAGTTTGCAAATTCTGACATGACCTGTGCCTCGTCACAAAATAAGTCTCAGAAGTGGCATTCATTCCCCAAGCTTCTAGCCTCGATGCCATGAAGTCCCTGTGGAAGGTACAGATAGTCGGAGATCTACTCCATTTGGTTTGTATTATTAAAGACATCCCCAGAGTTAGGTGGTTTAGAGGGACTGACAGGTTTCATTTCACTTCCATGCTTGTGGCAATCATCCCTAGGTGGGAACCGATATTTTTCTTCCAAAGCGACAAAGACTATTTAGAAGTAAATTGATTCAAGGATGAGGAAGGATTCCACCATGCATGTCTCAGCTCACACTGTACTAACCTTATGGTGGTTAATTGAGGAGAGCAGTGAGCTGAGAGAATTGGTATTAAACATTTATTCAAGTCATGCTAGTCCACTTGCTGCTCCCCATACGTGACATTCTCTCCTATCTCCCTGGCTTTGCATTTGTTGCAATTCCCTCTCCCAGGTCATTTGAGCTTTCCAAAATCCTGGTTACCTTCAAGACTCAGGTCAACAAATCTGGCCTCAGATACGTTCTCACTGTGTGACCCTGAGCAAGTCACTTAACCCCTCATTGCCTAGCCCATCCTGATCTTCTACCTTGGAAACAAAACACAATATCAATTCCAAGATGGAAAGAAAGGGCTTTAGAAAAAATAACCCAACTCAAGCAGCATCTACTGTAAGAGTGCTTTCTTGAATATATATCCTTCCTCCCCACCCTGCCCCAGTTCCCAGTGCCTTTCTTTCCAAGATTATCTTCTAATTGCTCTGTGTACATCTTGTGTACATCTATGTAGGCACATGCTGCCTCTCCCATTACAATAGCGTTCCTTGATGTCAGGAACATTTTTAGATCCATGTCCCTAAAACATAGCAGGCACTTTAATTGTTGCTTATTTCCTTAGCTCGTTGTCCCATCCCTAATCCCATGGAGAATGGATGTTTAGTAAGCAAATGCCTTGGACATCTGCCTAAATGACTTTCTTCTACACTTTAATTTTGGTCTGGTCACTGGCTAGGTGGGTTTTTGTTTGGCTACTTTCAGCAGAGGATTGTGGTTCAGGGATCTAGGGAAGATTATTGTGAGCACCAAGAAATCCAACAGTAGCCTCCGATCAGTCTAGTTAGACAGGAAGCATCTCTGCAATCTGTTTTACCGATGAAGTAGCCAGCAGCCCAGAGCTCCTCAGCAAGACCCTGCCTTCTCTCTCCAGGGACTAACTGTACTCCTAGAGCCACCAAAGAGATTCTATTTCTCTCCTTTCTGCCCAGTTTTAGCAGGCTGTCCTTAGCCTCATAAAGACTATGGAGACTATACTAATAGCCATTGGGGAGGAAGCACTGGAGAACCAAGAGGAGACAAGTCCTGATGTTGCCACTTGCTTGCTCTGGGACCTTAGACAAATTCTTTCCCTTTTCTGTACTGCCACTTTCTCCTCCGTAAAAGGGAGAAGTTAAATGGTCTTTATGGTGCCTTCCAAATCAAATATCCTAGTATTCTAAATTGGTATCAAGACAACCACTTTAACGTCCCCTTTAATTAAATTTCAGAATCAAAATGGGAGAAGCCTATAAATAAAAATAAAATGAATTCTAAATCACCCCATCCCTGAGACAAACTTAATCTAAATTAGACAACTATTGTTCATTGATTAGAGCACTGAGCCTGGAGTCAGAAAGACCTGAGTACAAATGCAGCCTCAGACACTTCCTAACTGTGTGACCTTGGTCAAGTCATTTAACCTCTGATTGCCTGACAAAGGATCCACTGGATCCACTGGAGAAGGAAATGGTAAACAATTCCAATATCCTTGCCAAGAAAACCCCAGGATAGTACTGGTCCATGGAATGGAGAAGAATTGGGCAGGACAAAATAACAATAAAACCACCCCAATCCCTGGGGCAAACAATCTAAACAAAACCTAAATTTGACCTTAGCTGAAAAGAAACAGGGATTGAGAGCAGGAGACAGATCTTCAGAGGCAGTCTTCTGTGAAAAAGTGAATGATTAGCTGGTGCACTCCAGGGAGTTTTTCTGGAAGGCTTTCAGTCATGGGATCAGAGTTCTGACTGGACTTGGCTAGATTTGCCAAGAACTGATGGGTAAAAATGAATGATGAGGAAACAAAGGTTGGATTTTATAAGTATATCAATTTATTAAGTAATACATGGAAACTACCCCACCAATTGGGACCAGATACCTTCCTGAACTTAGGTCTGGACCCCAAATACAGGAGGAGGCAGACTTTTCTTCATTAAAAATAATTAATCAAATAAGACCAATTAATTAAAAGGAATCAATACAATATCAGGTGATCTGACGTCTAATTGGAAGAAATATGAAGGACTTTCCAAATTGGGAGTGAGAGAACAAATGAGTACAATTCCCTGAAATAAGAAAAAGGTGTCTCAGTTCCCACAAGTGTCTGTGAATAACCAAAGGAATCTAGAAAGAACAACTGATTGATCAACACAGGACCAGTTTTCAGATAAGACATATGGGGAGTTAAGATGTAGAATTATAAGAAAACTTCTTGCATCGATTTTTGAGCCTCATGGGGATTTTGGCCAACCTAGGTCCTTAGTCAAGGGTCTGTAAGAAGTAGGTAGAGGTGTTCCAACTTCCTAGTCATGCAGGACTAGAATCAAAGAATAGAATATGGGTTTGTTTGGTTTTTTTCCCCCCAGTTTTCACAATTGAACAAAGTTTTCTCCCATGAAAGAAGCTGGACCAGATACATCACTGAATAGAAAAAGAACTAAGCTAGCTCTGGAATTAAGTCACAAGATGGAGTCAATGTGGTTCACTTATTTCCCACAATTAACCACTTGATGTTCTAACTCAGTTCCCTCAATTTCCTCCACATAAGACCGAACCGAACAGAAAATCGAAATGAGAAAAAAAGGATGAGTGTGAAAACATTTTCAATTGGTGCCAGCTTCATTTCTGTCTCTTATTTTAAATTTCTTGGGTTGATGTACTGAATTAAAAAATAATAATTCTCTTTCCATCATTGAAAATTCCATGTGGGAAACAGAGATGGAGAATAACGTTAAGTAAAAAGAATCGGTGTGTTCTGCAGCTGGGTCAACAATGAGTCACATACAGCTGCATGTATCTGGCATGTATAGGTCCTTGGGTTTTCACTCACAATGACCACGGCTATCTGACATAGAGAAAACATCGCAGCTTCTCCAATGTCTGGCCCCAAGACAAAGGAGGAACGCCACAACCATCCACTTGGCACCAAGCCCACATCCTCTCTGTCTTTCTTGATTAGTTGAATGAAATAGCGGCTCATATAAGGATCTATGTATGCCAGTCAAACACCTACTCATAAGCAATGATTTCTCTAAATTTTTGAAGGTTTCAAATGGATCACCATGTTAACTGACCAACAAACTATGAACTCTGAGCATGGAAGAACAAAATGTAAAGTGGAAATTAAGTAAAAATTATAACATAATTCATTTGACATATATGACAGATGACACACATGTCACATGTCAACTCATTGTTGAGCTATGGACTACGCTAGTATTTCAAAGATCTAGGATCTCTTCATTGTGTGTGCCTCACAAACACGCAGATCACAACCCTTCTAGTTTCATCAATGGCCTCTGAGACTAGCTGGGGCCAAACAATAAATCATCTTGAAGCCAATGTGGGGATCAGTTTCTTCAGACTTGCCTAGTCTGGTCCCCAAACAAGAAACATCTAATTGGTCATCAGCCCAGAATAGGAGCCTTCCCAGGTGGTTAGGAAAAGTCTTAGCTTGCACTTTGCCAAGAACTCATTCAAAAACCCAGGGTCCTCTCTGTGAGACAAGAGAGGAAGATTCTAGTAATAGCTGGGGGTTAATCAGATGTAAATGACAAACCATTAACAAAAATGGCAATCCTTAGAATTCTTTTGTTACTTAGAAAAACCAAGCATTTGTTGGAATGTCTATTGGGAAGAAGAGATGGTACTTCAACATAAAGAAGAGTTGGTCACCATTTATTACATTCCATCCAAGATAGGACAAGTTCTCTTCCCCCAAGTATTAAGACATTATCTAGGTCAGTAGAGTACTATAATAAAAATAGCTATTATTTATACAGCACTTTAAGGTTTACAGAGCACTTTACAAATATTGTCTCATCCAATCCCCATAATCTTGTGAGGTAAGCCCTATTATAATCACCATTTTACAGATAATAAAATTGAGGACTTGCTCAAAGTCACATAGTTAATAAGTTTCTGAGATGAAATTTGAATTCAGGTCTTTGGAAATAGAAGTCCAGACTTCTATCTTTTGTGCAACTAGAGGTCCCACCTAAAGCCTTTTGGGACAATAGAAAAGGCTATGGAGAGTATGCAGAGAATCTAGCTTTAAATCCTAGCTCTGCCTCTTTATGACCCATATAACCTTGAGCAAGCCACCCAATCTGGACCTCTATTTTCCCAACCATAATGTCTGAGGTCTGGAATAGATGATCCCTAAGGTCCCTTCAAGGTCTATATCTGATTCCCTGGTCCTTCTCCTGAGCTGCCTCTTGCTCTGGCTGTCCCTTTTTCAGACAGTTTAAAGAATCTGTCAACAGGGAGCTGTCAAAGCATTTTGTTTGCAATCTATAGATTTTTGCCACTTGGCTTCCAGGGAAGAAAACTGTCTTGGGAAACAGGTCTTGGGGTTCATTAGGAATCTAAGTTGAGTGTTGTTTCTGACACAGAATAGGCTCTCAATAAATGTTTATTGATCGATTGCTAGATTAATATACTTCTGACAAAAAAAGGCAACAAGAGGAAAGCCGATCAGTACAGATTTTTAAATACATTGCCTCATTTGGTTAAGAGAAATGGATGTGGAATTTGGGCAGAGGAGGAGCAAAGAAAGCTGAGAAGAGAAAGTTTGCAGAAGTATGCATAGAAGGAACAGCTGGGTGGCTCAGTGGATAGATAACCAACCTGGAGAAGGGAGGGTCATATCTGGCTTCAGATACTTTCTAGCTTAGTGACACTGGCCAAGTCATTTAACCTCCATTGCCTAGCCCTTGCCTCTCTTCTGCCTTGGAACCAAAACATAGTACTGATTCTAAATCAGAAGGTATGGATTTTAAAATATATATGAATAAAATAAAATTGGGAACTGTGGGGATTGGGGAATTAGACCAAAGGATAACTTTGGATCTAGAGAGATGGAGGCAGACAGCAGACCTGCAGGTAATTATATTACATTTTATAGTAATTGTATTATGTTGTGTTATGCCAATTATATTACATTGCATTATATTAATTATATTATATTGTGTTCTGTTAATTATATTCATTACATTATTGTGTTATGTCATGTTATATTACATTTTACAGTTCAGTAAACTGAGACTTGCAGAAGTTAAGTGACTTCACTGGGGTTCCTCAGCTAAGAATTGTATAAGGCAGAATCTGAACTCAGGTTTTTCTGACTCCAGAGTCAATGATCTTTTCATTGTGCCACCTACCTGCCTCTATTATTCTGGGAGAAATAAGGGGCCATAGAAGTGACAGAGGAACAAAGAAAAGAAAATGTCAAAGTACAATTTTCCATTTTGCAAATCTTGTCTAGAGTAGAGCCAGCCAATTTACCTCTAAAGTTCAAGTAAGTTGCCTGTCACTCAATACTTGTCACATCCTGACCCCCCGCAAAACCCATACCTTGGCATTGAAATCATGAAATGAAGGGGCAAGGGGGAAAGAAGTTAGCCACGATGAAGTGACTCTAAGATGATTAACCTGGGACTACAGTTAGACACAGAGGATATTTTGGACTCAGTTTGACAGCATAGGGGGAAAATCTGGGTATGTAATTTAAACATTAGATATTAGCTATTTGCCCAATGCCTCTCTTTTCTTCTATTCATTTCCTCTATTTGTGTGTGTGTGTGTGTGTGTGTGTGTGTGTGTGTGTGTTATGTTGATTTGAAAATTCAGGTTAAAATTTTCATTACCCAACATAACTTGTTTTCATTTATATTTTCTTCCAGCTTTGTATTAATTATGGTGTTGGCTCTAGCAAAGTGGTCTTATTATGCACACCAGTGGTGTCAAACTCAAAACAGAAATGGAGCCATTGAACTATGGAAGAGGATCTCTAAGATGGCAGACTGACTTAGAAAGCACACTTTAGCATTCTACACATTCTATTGTAGTCTTGATTATTCTCTTAAATATTTCCCAGTGACATCGTAACCTGGTTTGGGTGTTTGGAAGGAAATCTGTTCAACACCTTGAGAGTATTAACTCGCCTGTTCACACTCTAAGTAGGAGGTTTTTGTTCAATGACCACCAAAAGGGCTTCATTAGTACTGGAGGCATGGACCCACCAATCCTGATGTTCTTGCTATAAACTAAACTAGGAGATAGATCGAAGTTGCAGCGGGCTGCAGAGACTGGCAAGTTCTTCTTGTAAAGACAATTAAAGAAGTTGGCAACATTCATTTTTTTTCATGCATTGATAGAAAGGAGAAACATAGTTTCATGGGCAATTTAGACATCTCATTTTGTAATGCTCATGATACATATTTGCAGAAAGACACAGTTATCACGTTCCCCACCACTATGAATATAATGGTAGCTCATTCTATTTGGTGCCAGTAGTTGACACAGTGGATAGGGTACCAGTTCTAGAGTCAGGAATATCTGAGTTCACATCTGGCCTCAGACACTTATTAGTTGTTTGTCTTATTTTTCTCATCTATAAAATGGGGATAGTAACACCACCTACTTCCCAGAATTGTTGTGAAGATTGAATGAGATGAGAATTGTGAAGTACACTGCCTGGCACAAAGTAAGTGTTATATAAATATTAGCTATTGTTAGTGTTGTTGTTATTCATTAGTATCTGGACCCCTTTGGCAATCCTGTAAAACCTACAGATTACTTCCCAGATTCATGTTTTTAAATGCATAAATACTATCCATGATTTTATAAAGAAAACCAATTGAAATATAGTAAAATAATCAAAATATGAAAATACAAACAAGTCTGCAGACTCCTAGGTGAAGAAATCCTAAATTCTAGTCCAAAATTCCTCTTTTCACAAATGAGGAAATTGGGGCTCACGGTAGGTAATTACACATCAGGGAGTCATATAAGTAGTAAGTGAGTCATGCAGGACCGTCATAGGAACATTACCTACATTATGGAAGGATATACCCATGCAGATGAGATCATTGTATTGGAGGAAATCTTGCTCTCACTGATCTGCTTATAGTTTGCATGGCCCAATGGAAAAACAACTCGATTTAGAGTGATGAGACTAGGACAGATTTGTGTCTGGAATTATCCCCAGCTCTATGGTCTTTGGATAGAAAACCTGTGCAAGACTCAACAAAATAAGACAATAATAATTGCATCACTAACTTAACAGAGTTGTGAGGAGAGCACTCTGTAAACTTGGATAAAAGCTCTATAGAATTGTTTGTCATCATCCTCACCATCACCACCACCACCACTATGACCATCATCACCGCCATCACTGTTTTTAGCAGCAGCAGCATATTTCTCTTCACCTGGGTCTTCCTTAATCATAGTCTCTGGGGTAGTAATACCATCTACTTTACTGGCCTTGTTTAATCATGGGAAATTTTAGATTTCTATCTAGAAGGGATCTCAATGATCACTTAATCCAAATCCATCAACTTAAAATGGAGGAAGCCAACGTTCAGAAAGCCTAATGACTTGTCCATGGCCACAGAGGTGGAAAATGGCAGAATTCAAGCTCAAGCCCACACCCTAATATGGATATTCCATCTACTACAATGACAATGGCAAAGAAGATGATGATGATGACAATAATAAAGATATATTTCAGAGTACGCATTCTCCTTAACTCCAGGTCAATCTATTTAATTCCATAATTGAACTTCAAATTCTTCTCCTGCCTCTACATCTTCCTCTGACCCTAAATTTCCTAATAAATCAGCAACTTAACTTGGACCAGCCCTCAAAACTCTTGCTATTTCTCAAGCCTCAATCAAACTCTACCTCCCACAACCCACTCTGGTGTCCAAAATCAGCCATAGCTATTACCAAAGCAGGATTCCTCCTGAGACTTCCAGAACTTCCTGTTACTAGGGAAGCCAGAAATTCTCTGGGAACCTCTTTTGCTTCCAATCCTGATGGATTCCAGGACTTGTTAGGAAAGACAGAAGTAAAATCTATTAACTGTCAGTCACACCATCAGAATATAGGCTTAGATAAATGTTCTGGGTACTTCTGGTTGATCAGAATTATTTTCTAGTTGTTGGTCTACAAAATATTATTTTTAGATTTTTTTCTTTTCTTAGCACATACTCAATCAGAGAAAAGTATTAGTAAAGTAAAGCAAAAAGAAAAGAAAATAATAAAGGTAGGCAGGAAGGAAGTGTGTGACTCAGTGAGAGGTTTATCATTTTCTTGTTTGGTTTTTTTAATCAAAAAAAAGAAAAAGAATGCTCTCTGCACCTTGCAGTGTCATTCAGAGGTCTGCCTTCTGGAGTTACAGAATTTAAAACTGCAATTAGAAACATCAGATTTTTTCTATAAAAAAAGCTTGCAGACTAGAGTCTAAATGCTGAAAATAAATAACTTTAACCTGCTGAAAAGAGAGCATATTGAATTGTCTTTGTCTAAAATTAAGGGAGCAAGCTTTAGTTGGTAAAAAATTATGGTCCCTTTGAGAGTGGGACTCCCAATAATCTGCCTAATTCTGACCCCCCTTCCAAAATGAAAGAAAGAACAAATGAATAAAGTATTTATAATGTGTTTACTATGTGCCAAGCTCTGTGCTTAGTGCTGAGTTTCAAATGGAAAAAGGGAGAAAGTCTATTCACAGAGAACTTAAAGTATAACTGGAAAAATGATATACACATAATATTAATAATAATGACAATAAATTCAGCTACAAGACGGAAAAGCTGAGAAATACATAGAGTCAATTGTGGGGCAGATGGCAAGACACAGAGGCCCTTAGGGTCCATAAATCAGAATACAGTACCAGGGGACTACAGGATTTAGAGTCTAGGGCAGTGATGGGCAAACTTTTTAAAGAGGGGCCAAAGGAAAGGAAATGCTCCTCTGTCAGTCTGTTTCTAAGACAACTCTTTCAAAGTTTCATTTTATTGTATCCTACCCATTGTATTCATCAGATTAGGAATAATGTGGCAGCAGGATAGAACATTTCAGGGGGTTGCATCTGGCCTGCAGACTGTAGTTTGCCCATCACTGGTCTAGGCAAATGATAAAGCCTAGTGATTTTCCATGTCTTTGAGAGGAATAGAGTTCATTTAAGTCACATGAGCAAGCAGACTGGGAGAAGATAGAAGGGCCAGGGAGTAAGGGGAGAAGGTATGCACATTGGTTTGAAGTATTCCTCTTGCCCAACTGTCCCTCATAGGTTCTAGAACTACCCAGAATTGGAGGATGGCCAGGGAGTAAGCCAGAAGTGGAAAGATTAATCATTTAAAAAGAATCATTTTCTGTGACCCTGGGAAAGTCACTTGACCCCCATTGCCTAGCCCTTACCACTCTTCTGCCTTGGATCCAATACACAGTATTGACTCCAAGATGGAAGGTGAGGGTTTTAAAAATAAATAAATGAATAAACAAACAAACAAACAAACAAATAAACAAGCAAACAAATAAATGAATGAATGAATGAATAAATGAGTGAATAAATAAATAAATGAATGAATGAATGAATAAATAAATAAGTAAGTAAATAAATAAATAAAAGAATCATTTGCATTTCATCAAAATACTGCCATCCTTGTTAAAAAAAAAAAACTAGACTTTTAAAGCACTGGCCTTAATCTTTATATGTGAATCCATCCACACACATTTAACAAGTAGGATGCTGAAGGAACTTAATTCCATGTCATACAAGTATCCAGTAAAGTAACTAGAATGTTAGCCCAGAAAAGAGAAGATTCAGGTTGAAAATGATAACTAAGTGAGCATTTGAAGAGCTACTACATGGAAGAAGGAATAGACTTGTCCTGTTTGAACTCAGATGGCAGAATTTGGAGTACTGGGTCTAAGTTGCAGAGTTGTGATGAATAAAATTCTGAGATAGAGTTCCAGCATGAAAATCAATTTATTGACTAGGCTAGCAATAATCAATAAATTAATGGTCCATTGACCTCTCTCAGTGATCAAAGATGCTGATGCTGGGAATTGACCCCTCTTAAATTCATCTCCTGTCCCATGGTAAGTCACTATTTGGTCTTCCTCTGAACATCAAAAGGCAGATGTAATGGGTCTATAATGGTAAGGAAGTGGGCTAATAATGTTTAGCCCTTTCCTGATTACTTCATGGTGGTGGAGGATGCAAGATCTGATAATAATATTTTAGTAGCCCCTGGTGACCTAGGCACGAAAGTCTGGCTCTTTCTGCCTAATATATATATATATATACATATATATAATATTTATAGATTTTAATTTATATATGCTTATTTTTATTATATTAAATTATATTTATAAATACTATATATTTATAAATTTTTATATTTATAATTTTACATAAATCATATTGCCCTAAACTTCCATGGGGAAGGAATAAGGGCAACCAAGGACACAAGTCCACCACCCCTGGGGAAGATCCAGTATAGATCAGTTCAGTTTACAGAGACAGCAGAACTCACATTCTCAATTTGGAAAGAGCCCATCTCAATTTAGAAGATGCTTTAGGGCAAGGAATACACAGATATTTCCAGTACTGTCAAGGGAAAGCTCTTTTGAGCTTAGAAAGGAAAAGCAATATTACAGGTTAATATTAAAAGTCAAATGATATAGCATTAAAATTAATTTTTTCTCAGAGCCAGTCATTCAATCAGCATTTATTAAGTATTTAATACATGCCAAGATTGAGCTATAAGCACTTTGGCACTGGGTAAATTTCACAAATTTAAAAAGAAACAAATTTAGGCTTAATATTAGGGGAAACTTCCTCATAAATAAGCTGTCCCAAAGTGGAATGGATTGTCCTGAGCGGTGATGGCTTCTCCTCTATCTGAGGTCTTTATGTGGAAGTCAGAGGACCACTAGCTAGGCTTGACAAAGTGTAGATTCCTTTGGGGTATACTTTGGAATAAATGGTCACTGAGGCTCCTTTTAGCTCTGAAATTCTGCAATTCCACAACAGCTTTGGGAATAAACAAGAGAAGGCAAAACACATAACTAGTTACGCAATCCCCCAGCTGATGGATCTTTACGAGGACATGAATCTGAGCTAGCCTAGGAAAAGACGACATAGGCAGGTTGTTCTTGCTACACCACTGGATGGAGTGCCAACAGCAATAAGCTCCCAGAGCCATCAAAGAATTGAAATAAGGAGTTCATTCAATTATATTATAGCATCCCTTCACAATGAGAGTATTCAGAGCCCACACAATGTTGGCAATAGATGGAAACTGCCCTAACTTCAAAATGGTAATTCACTAAATGGAT